>NC_134401.1:17644415-18014415 GCF_050003625.1 Haematobia irritans
GACCAAGAAGTAAAATCGGGATATCGGTCTATATGGGGGCTATACCAAAACATGGACCTCTTTATGGTCCTAAAATACCTAAAAATTTCCAATTTCAGGCAAATTGTATATAAACCAGGGATTCTATAAACCCAAGATGTAAAATCGGGAGATCGGTCTATATGGAGGCTATAACAAAACATGGAACGATACGGATCATTTTCGGCACACCTTTTGATGGTCCTCAAGTACCTCTCGATTTCCAATTACAGGTAAATTGAATAAAAACTGCGGTTTCTATAAGCCCAAGAAGTAAAATCGGGAGATCGGTCCATATGGGGGCTATACCAAAACATGGACCGATACTCACCATTTTTGGCACACCTTTTTATGGTCATAAAATAAAAAAGTTTCTATAGAAATAGAATATTGACAAAGTTTTCTATAGGAATACAATTTTGACAAAACTTTATAAAAATTTAACAAATAGAAATAAAATTTAGACAAAATTTTCTATAGAAATAAAATTTTGACAAAATTTTGTATAGAAATAAAATTTAGACAAATTTTTCTATAGAAATAAAATTTTGACAAAATTTTCTATAGAAATAAAATTTCGAGAAAATTTTCTATAGAAATAAAATTTCGAGAAAATGTTCTATATAAATAAAATTTTGTCAAAACTTTCTATATAAATAAAATTTTGACAAAATTTTCTTGAGAAATAAAATTGTAAAAAAATTTTCTATAGAAATAAAATTTTGTGAAAATTTTCTATAGTAATAAAATTTTGTGAAAATTTTCTTGAGAAATAAAATTCTGACAAAATTTTCTATAGAAATAAAATTTTATTGTTGTTTTTTTATTTCAGCTTAAAACCATTCATTGACTAAACTACAAGTATAAACGTGCGTCCATCCAACCATCTTATTTGGGCTTTGCCCAAATAAATTTGCCAAACATTATTTTCCTCTGTTGGTTAAGCTACACTTGTAGTTTAGTCAATGCATGGTTTTTAGCTGAAATAAAAACAACAGCAATGCTTAAAGAACAAAACCAACAATAAGAAAACAAAACGAATGAAAAAAATAAAATTTTGCAAAATTTTGTATAGAATAAAATTTTGACAAAATTTTCTATAGAAATACAATTTTGACAAAATTTTCTATAGAAATACAATTTTCATAAAATTTTCTATAGAAATAAAATTTTTACAAAATTTTCTATAGGAATAAAATTTTGTCAAAACTTTCTATATAAATAGAATTTTGTGAAAATTTTCTATAGAAATAACATTTTGTGAAAATTTTCTATAGAAATAAAATTTTGTGAAAATTTTCTATAGAAATAAAATTTTTACAAGATTTTCTATAGAAATAAAATTTTGACAAGATTTGCTATAGAAATAAAATTTTCTATAGAAATAAAATTTTGGCAAAATTTTCTACAGAAATAAAATATTGACAAAATTTTCTATAGAAATAAAATTTTCTATAGAAGAGTTTTTTTTGTTTGGTAGAAAAATGAACTACTATGTGCGAAAATTGAACTAAATTGTATTCTACTTTGTGATATGTCCACAATGTCAATGTTAAAACAAAAACCATCGCACGCGCCATCCAAGAATTAATTTGAGGTGAGGTTCCACGCTTTGCTTCCTACCACAAAATGGTCACCAAAATCTTAGGATCTCAATCCGTTGGACTTCTTGCCTTTGAAATTAGAAAAGAAAGCCATGATCAGTGTTCAACACCTCAAAAATTTTTCCTCCTTTGAAATTAGCAAAGAAAGCTCTACACAACATAACTTACCAAATTTCAATGGTGGGTAGTGCAAAGTAACTTTATTTATCTTTTTTCCCTTTAAACATCACAAAATTTGTTTGTTTTATAATAAAAACTGCGATACCACCAACAAGACCCTCTCATTTCAGAGAGAAGGAGGAGGGCTTTACTTTGGATGCATTATATATCAACCACTTTATAATTAAACAAAATATCTATTTTTTTGTTAAATATAGAAATATATTTATATTTTCGTTACTTGCAAATATATACCCTTATCAGTACTGATCAAAAACGATTGCTTACAAAATGTCAAAGGATCCTCGGTCTTCTCACATATGGAAAATTTGAAATTTTTCAAAAGTACAGCTAAACCAACCACAGCTTGCATTTTACCAAAACGCAAACCAATACAATTTCGTGGTCCTTCACCAAATGGCAAATAGAGAATAGAATCTCTGTGGGCCATTTTATCGCCAGAGAAATTTTCAGGATTAAATTCCAAAGGATTTGGATAGAAACGTTCATCACGATGTATGGCTCCAGCTGGAATCAATACGGGCATACCTTTCTTTATGACATAACGAGAATTTCCCGGGACTGTGTAATCTTCCAAGGCCAAACGATTGAGAACTGGTAACACAGTGTAAAGACGAAGAGTTTCTGAAAGATACAAAACGAAAACTTTTTATAGGTATTTTTAAAAATAATTCTAAAATCATGTAAAATCTGGGATTGGCAGGACATAGGAAAATTTAAGGAAGGTGTTGGCCAATGAATACATGCTCCAAAATTGGTCACGATGTGGCTTGGAAGTTTAGTCAATCTTATTTGCTATACCGTGGTGAAATGATTAACTCGAGAACAGTCATGGTGTGCTAAACTACCATTGGGAAGGCCGACCGACCTTATGTTTATTGCAGAGCATTGCAAACCAATGATTTGGATGCCCTACCGATTGTGGTATAATGCTCAGTTTGTACGCCTTGTATACAGAGATCCTGATCTCTATACCCAGACTGACTCCAAATCCAAAAATAGCTACCCTCCAATTTCGGTACACATGGTGAATTGTGTCAGTGTCCAACATTATCCTTTAGAAGAAACAAGATTCTGGCCTCCTTTTTCTTTCAGGCTCTATCTGATCTGCGGGAGTGCAGCTTAAGGATCATACTTGGCTTCATCAGGGCCTCTGGTTGCTTGTTCTTAGGTTTATTTTAGGTTTATATGTATATATACAGTTTGAAGATTTCCTCGATCAGAGCCACTGACTTTTTTGAGGAAATCGCCTATCAGCAGCAATAACGGCATACCCAAAGTTATATATACAATGTTAAGTAGAGTACCTAAGATTTGAAGATATCTTCGACCAGAATTATTGAAATACGTCTCTTTATTCGAGAAAATGTCGGAAGCAATCATCTTTGGCATTAGCGTAGCTAGACAATTTTCCTAGGGGGGGTGGGGGGGGGGGGCTATAGCCCCCTAGCTAAAAATTTATATTTCATTTATTTATATTTCAATTAATGTTTTATTTCATAAAAAATGAATAAAAAAATTAGACATCAAAATAACTCGAAAATTAATTTATAATAAAGCAACTACAAGTAGTTCCACACATTTCTCAGCAAAAAAATTTGGAAGTTCTTCCAAAGGCACAACTTTAAAAGCACTTCCAAAAGATGTACTCCCAATGATGTTCTTTATTTTAACTACTCAGGAAGTTCTTTAAATTCAATTTTTTATAACTTGGTTTTTTCATACTTTTAATGGGAAATTTTAACTTTTTTGTTTCAAATACCTTAAAAACGAAGTAAGAATTCATAAAATGGTACAAATAATTTAAATTTTGTCGAAAAAAATTCTAAATCCAATCTGAAAAACTTGTGAATTTTTGAAAATATTTGAGGTCAAACGTTTCCGACAAGCATTAGAATCCATTGAGAATTATAAAAATTATTTATTTGACAAAATATAACAGAATTTTTTAATTTACATTCAAAACATTGAATTCGGATCACACCTAAAGAAGTGATGCAAATTCAGTGCAACGGCTGTTAAAATGGAGGACTTCCGTCCTATGACAAGCCCATGTTAAATTCATCGCTTCATCGCCAATTTTGCACCACTTCCGGATCCAAAAAGATCATTTTCATTACTTTTTTGGCGACGCTTTTTTGGCTGGGCTTGTTTATTTTTTATAAAAATGGAAAATCGTAAATAGGTTTCAAATTTTGGGGGGGGGGGTCTAAAATTTTTCTGGGGGGTTCTAATCCCACTCCCCAGAGGCCTTCCTACGCTTATGATCTTTGGTCTCTTTTAGTTTCAATAATCGCCTATCAGTATGAATATACTGTGATCTAAGGCCATGTGTTGAGCGTAATCCGGAGTTCAATAGAAATAAACTTTTGTCAAAATTTTCTATTGAAATAAAATTTTGACAATATTTTCTATAGAAATAAAATTTTTTCAACATTTCCTATAGAAAAAAAATTTGACGAAATTTTCTATTGAAATAAAATTTTGACAAAATTTTCAATAGAAATAAAATTTTTACACATTTTTCTATAGAAATAAAAATTTTACAAAATTTTCTACAGAAATAAAATTTTTTACAAATTTTTCTATAGAAATAAAATTTTTTACAAATTTTTCTATAGAAATAAAAATTTTACAAAATTTTCTATAGAATTTTTTTTCTACAGAAATTTGACAAATTTTTCTATAGAAATAAAATTTTTACAAATTTTTCTATAGAACTAAAAATTTTACAAAAATTTCTATTAAAATAAAATTTTGACAAAATTTTCTATGGAAATAAAATTTTGACAAAATTATCTATAGAAATAAAATTTTGACAAAATTTTCTATAGAACTAAATTTTGACAAAATTTTCTATTGAAATACAGAAATTTTTTACAAAATTTTCTATAGAAATAAAATTTTTCTATAGAAAAAAATTTTGACAAAATTTTCTATAGAAATAAAATTTTGTCAAAATTTTCTATTGAAATATTGACAAAATTTTCTATAGAAACAAAATTTTGACAAAATTTTTTATATAGAAATAAAAGTTTAAAAAAATTTTCTATAAAAATAAAATGTTGACAAATTTTTCTATAAAATAAAATTTTTACAAATTTTTCTATAGAAATAAAATTTTGACAAAATTTTCTATAGAAATTTTTTTCTACAGAAATTTGACAAATTTTTCTATAGAAATAAATTTTTTTTCTATAGAAATAAACTTTTGACAAAATTTTCTATAGAAATAAAATTTTGACAAAATTTTCTATAGAAATAAAATTTTGACAAAATTTTCTATAGAAATTTTTTTCTACAGAAATTTGACAAATTTTTCTATAGAAATAAAATGCGTACAAATTTTTCTATACAAATAAATTTTTTACAAAATTTTCTATTAAAATAAAATTTTGACAAAATTTTCTACGGAAATAAAATTTTGACAAAATTTTCTATAGAAATAAAATTTTGACAAAATTTTTTATAGAAGTAAAATTTTGAAAAATTTTCTATAGAAGTAAAATTTTGACAAATTCTTCTATAGAAATAAAATTTTGACAAAATTTTCTATAGAAATGAAATGTTGTCAAAATTTTCTATAGAAATAAAATTTTGTCAACATTCTGTCAAAATTTTCTATAGAATAAAATTTTGTCAAAATTTTCAATAGAAATAAAATTTTGTCGAAATTTTCTACAGAAATAAAAGTTCAACAAAATTTTCTATAGAAATAAATTTTGTCAAAATTTGCTATGGAAATAAAATTTCAACAAAATTTTCTATAGAAATAAATTTTGTCAAAATTTGCTATAGAAATAAAATTTTCACAAAATTTTCTATAGAAATAAAATTTTGTCAAAATTCTCTATAAAAATAAAATAGAGTAAAATTTTGTCAAAATTTTCTATAGAAATAAAATTTTGTTAAAATTTTCTATAGAAATGAAATTTTGTCAAAATTTTCTATAGAAATAAAATTTTGTCAAAATTCTCTATAAAAATAAAATTTTGTCAACATTTTCTATGGAAATAAAATTTTGTCACAATTTTTTTTAAATAAAATTTTCTATAGAAATAAAATTTCAACAAAATGTTCTATAGAAGATTTGTTTTGTTTGGAAGTTTTTTGGTAGGATTTTCTCCAAATTTTGGTAGTTCTGTTTCCGCACTCTGAATTTGTTGAAATAAGTCTTCTCGTTTCAATAATCGCCTATCAGTATGAATATCCTGCCAGAATGCCATGTGTTCAAGGTTCAAGGTAGTGATCGCCTACAGATACATTTGATTTTTTTCCTTTAATTTTTTACGATTTTTAGAATAGAGAATCAGGAGTTTAGGATATTGTTCGACTACTGATACATTTGATATCTTTCTAATTTTTTCTGGTTTCATTTTTTACGATTTTTAGAATATTAAATTTGGTTTATTTAAAATATTTTTTTTTTTTCATACCTTTAACAATCTGCTCCAAATAGTACATTTCCTTCATACACTCATATGTAAATTCTTGATTATATTTTTCGAGCTTTTCCAGAACTTCTTGTCTACCTCGTTCTTGCACTTCTCGATTTCGAGCCAATTCGTAAAGAGTAAAACCCAGCGTTGTAGATGAAGTTTCAAAGCCTGCATTGAAAAATACCAATGCTTGAGCAGCAATTTCTTCCAATGTTAAATTGGTCAACTCATCACCATGTTCTGAGCGTAATGATTTCTTATTCTTCAAATCAATTAACATATCCATAAAATCATTACGTCTTATATTATTCTTTTCACGGAATTCCACAGTTTCTCTTACAATACGCATAAAAAATTGCGAAACATCCTCAGCTATCACCTTCATATGTAAAGTACGAGCCAGATCGGCGAAACTATTCATTAAAGCCGTTATTATGCGATTATGTCTTGCGTGTAATATGGATTTGCGTCCCATTATGCGAAATTCTGCATTGGGATCTTTTAAACTGCTGCATTCAATGCCAAAGGCACACGTTCCTATGACATCGGTGGTAAAACGGGCCATTACATCTTTAACTTCTACACACCCACCATCATCCTCTACCATTTTCTCTAAAACATTTATCAGTTCTTGACCAACTTGCGTTATAGTGGGGAACATATACTTCATTTTTCCCGAGGTAAAGGTGGGTGATAGCTTATTTCTCATATTCTTCCATTTGTTTCCATCCAAGAAAAATAATTGGCCCGACAAGGGGTCATCCCTCACATTATGATACAAACCACGATCACTAAATTTGGCAAAATCTTTTACCAGTATAAGTTTTATCAGTTCAGGATCTAGAACAAATACACCAGGCTTTGAAAACCAATAGAATCCAGCAAATGGTCCAGTGCCTTTGAAACGTTCATAATATTCTTCCCATATTTGAGAGAAACTTCGTTTGCTTTGCATGCCATATAAATTTCCAAATATGAAATGTGGTTCTTCGCAGGCTATACCCTGACATTGCCAATAGGAGTGTTTTTTGCGCAAAACAATCACAATAAAAGCGACAAGGCCACAGAAAATTGTTATTAAGACAAGGGTCAGCGACATAATGGAGAAGAAAATTTGCGAATGTGGCTTCCAAACACCATGGACTATGATAATAAACTGAGTCTTACAATAAAAGCAGAAATAAACCAGTTTCGCTATGTATCCGAAAATGCAAACAATTCTCCAGAGCTTATAAAATGTTGCATAGGAGAGAATTGTCTGAGGTGGGATTGGAGCGACTGAATAACACCCTATACCTACACTGGAAACAAGTGGATAAACCAACAAAACGAGCAGAGCCGACTATACGACTGTGTACACAACCGAGAATGTTATTTTGAGAATCTATTTCAGATCGTAAAGAGTTTAATGAAAATTAGTACAATTGGTTTAACTACGAGAAGGCCCCCTAGTGTTGGAGGCTAGAGGAAGCTCTATTTTATTGGACCATAACTATTTCTTCCCTCTTCTATATTGGACTTTTTGCGGGTAATCGTACACCCAGAGAAGGAATATGATCACCTCAAACATGTTTCAAGCGCAAAATATTATTTTTGGATGGTGACCATGTAACACGTTTGTCCAAAAAAAATTGTTTTCTCGGCAAACATAACATGCTTTCCGAAAACAGATTTATAATTTTCGAAAAAATAACATGGTGGCAGCGAACATGTTACATGGTCACCATCCAAAAATAACATTTTGCTCATGAAACATGTTTGAGGTGATCATATTCCTTCTCTGGGTGTAGGAAAATGTTTTATGCCCCTGACAGTATGTGCACACGTGTGCCGGACTCCATCACAATCGACAATACCGGCTAAAAGTCCATCCCTCTTCCCCCGGCGTACACCCATAGAAAATATCTTGAACGGTATAGTGGCAACCCGATATTTCAGGCTCACTTAAACTATTCAGTTCATTGTGATACCACAGTGGCAAACTTCTCTCTTATCACTGAGTGCTGCCTGGTTCTATGTTAAGCTCAATGAGAAGGGACCTACTTTTTATAGCCGAGTCCGAACGGCGTTTCACATTGCAGTGAAACCTCTTAGAGAAGCTTTGAAACACTCAGAAATGTTACCAGCATCACTGAGGTGGGACAATCCACCGCTAAAAAACTTTTTGGCGTTTGGTCGAAATTGGGTTTGAACCCACGACCCTGTGTATGCAAGGTGGGCATGCTAACCATTGCACCATGGTGGCTCCATTGGAAAACTGGGTACACCCATAGAAAAAATCTTGAATGACGTGCACGTTTCAAAACTGTCCGTTCATGAAATTTAATCAACACAACTGTGGTGTCAAACGGAGAACAGACGGTGTCAATTTGGCAACGATAAAATGACACCATGCGTTGTCAGAAGGACATCCTGCGTTCATGATCTGAAAACGTAATGGTAACGAATTTATAACAATCGCCTTAGCACATTGCGCCACCGACGTATTGGCATAAGAATATAATATTTTAAGACTTTTCATGGCCAAAGAAAAACGAGAGCCGTTCTTGAAATCGTGAACGGCCGTGGATGAAAATCTGAACAATCCGTTTTGATTTTTCGTGAACATTTCCGTTTCATTTTGTTACCGTTCGTTCATGATTTTGGAACTTAATTGTTTCTATTAGTGTATGATTACCACCATGAAACCGCTTTCGCATTACTTCGTGGTGGATCCAAAGTGGTCCGTGGTCGTCGTTTTTACTAAATGCTTTATGCCCCCGACAGTGTGGGAACCTGTCTGCCGGACTCCATCACTATCGACGATACCGGGTCAAACTGTAACCCACTTCCGTCCGGGTATCATTACCACCGCGGAACCGCTTTCGCATTACTTCGGGGTGAACTTCACGTGGTCTGTGACCGTCTCCTTTAAGCCGACATCCAGACTAAAACTTACGTTTCTCATGTAGTCGCGTTCATATCTACTTTTTTTGCGGAGAACGTGTTCTACAAAACGCCTTATAGCCTCCCAGTTCCTTTCACTTTGTACCATTTCTGGGAGCGACTTGCCAATTTCATCTTGCCGGTGGGCAGAACGACGGAGATCATCTACATCTAAAGAATGTATGCTCGGCATCATATGTTACTTCTTTTTCGTAAATACAAATTTCCATACGGATCAGATACTTTCGAAAGTAACCGTGACCAGATAGCATTTGAGTCATGTAGTACGTCACTTCCCTACATCTTCACTCTCGCCAAAATTGTATGTCGGTTATGAGTCCATCTGCCCTTAGTCTAGTTCCTCCATCGTTCCAGCCATTTAACTCTGGTTTCTGTTTGGATGTTCGGAACCAGGTTTGACTCGCCCTTTTGTTTGGCCTCGAAAAACTTTTGTCACTCAATCGCCATATGATCTTTTGGGATCGTTCCTGCTATTACTAATGCGACTTCACCTGATATTGTGCGGTATGCTGAAGTGATTCTCAGAGCTGCCGTTGTTTGTATTGAAAGCGGCCTGTTTTCCCGGTTTCGGCGCCTGGGCAAGAACGATTTCACTATTTGGTTTGAAATAACAGCCTACATAGAAGAGAAACGAAATAATTAGAGGCCGCAATAAGCTACCTTTTCGGAGTGGAGACTTCACCGCCTAATTATTTGACTTTCTAACTAGATGACTTGCTTACCATTTTGCTGGTAGACCATCTACTGAGAAGAATGAATTGCCGCCCAAAGTGGGGCAATGTAGAAGGAGGGAATTAATTCACCCTTCTCACATCATATATGTTTATATAAACGTTACATTAATTATTATTAATATAAATTCAAGTGTTATTAATATAAATTATTAAGTCAACTCCAAACCAGACGATCAACGTATAATATCAACAATAACAAATTGGGATTTATATTTTTTAAGTCTATTAATAGAATTCCACAGTATTTACGAGAGATGCATAAACAAGTTACCGCCAAAACATGTTTTGTCACAGCGAAAGATAATATCAAACGAAACGTAAACAAACAATTTGCAGAGAGAGCTTTGGTACTTCCATATTGGCGCAATCATTCACTTCTCATTACGTATGAGAGAACAAAAGAAGTAAGCGTATAATAAACAAGAAGATCGACGTAAATATAACTTTATCCCAGAAAACGCAATTAAAACAAGTAAATATATTTGAATGCTAGACAAAGTCGGATCTTTTGTACTCTACTGCACTGTGATGTCAAGAATGGATATCGGCTTATTGTAAATTCTGCATTTTATTGTAAATTCTGATTGATAGACACAGACAAGATGAATTATTCGACGGATAGACTGTTGGTCGGTTGGATGAAGGGAACAGGAATACTATTTTTCTTTTCTATAAGAAATTTTACCAAAATTTTATTTATATGGAAAATTTTGTTAAAATTTTATTTCTAATGAAAATTTTGTTAAAATTTTATTTCTATTGAAAATTTTGTTAAAATTTTATTTCTATAGGAAATTTTATCAAAAAAAAATTTTTATACGAAATTTTATCAAAATTTTATTTTTATAGGAAATTTTGTCAAAATTTTATTTCTGTTGAAAATTTTGTCAACATTTTATTTGTAGAGAATATATTGTAAACATTTTATTTCTATAGAAAATTTTGCAAAATTGTGTACTACGGAAAATTTTTCAAAATTGTATACTATACAAATTGTATACTATATATGTATACTATTTTGCCAAAATTTTATCTGAAAAAAATTTCTATAGAAAATTTGCTTAAAATTTTATTTCTATCGAAAATTAGTCAAAATTCTATTTCTATACAAAATATTTTATCAAAATTTTATTTCTATAAAAAGGTTTTCCCAAATTTTTATTTTTTCAAAATATTTTATTTAAATTTTATTTCTATAGAAAATTTTTGCTATGGAAATTTTTTTCAAAATTGTATGTCTATAAAAAAGATTGTCAAAATATTATCTCTATAGAAAACTTGAGCAACATTTTTTTTCTATAGAAAATTTTGTAAAACTTTTATTTCTATATAAAATTATATCAAAATTTTATTTCTATAAGAAATTTTACCAAAATTTTATTTTTATGGAAAATTTTGCCAACATTTAATTTCTGTAGAAATATAATAAAATTTTGACGTTTTGGCGTGTACAGATTTGTATCTGGCGTTTTTTTTTTCGATGACTTTGTTGATCAAGTTCCTTAATCTCCTTTGTACATAAGAGCTCAAACAATAATTAATTGTAAATTAAAATTTTATTTCTTTAAAAAATTTTGTCAAAATGTAATGTATATAGAAAATTTTATTTCTATAGGAAATTTTATCAACATTTTAAGTCTGTCATCAAAATTTTATTTCTACAGAAAATTTTGTCAAAATGTTATTTCCACAAAAACGTTTTGTCAAAATTTTATTTCCACAAAAACGTTTTGTTAAAATGTTATTTCTATAGAATTTGTTGTTTAATTATGTAGAAAATGTTGTCAAAATTGTATTTCTATAGTATTTTTTTTTTCGCAATTATATAAGAAATTTTGTGAAAATTTTAATTCTACAGAAAATTTTGTCAAAATTTTATTTCTATTGGAAATTTTGTCGAAATTTCAGTTCTATAGAAAATCTTGTCAAAATTTTATTTCTACAGAAAAATTTGTCAAAATTTTATTTCTTTAAAAAATTTTGTCAAAATTTTATTTCTATAGAAATTTTTTTTTTAATTGTATGTCTATAAAAAAATTTGTCAAAATTTTAGCTCTATAGTAAATTTTATCAACATTTTATTTCTATAGAAAATTTGTCAAAATTTTATTTCTATAGAAAATTTTTTAAAAATATTATTTCTATATAAAATTTTATCAAAATTTTATTTCAATAGAAATTTTTCTTTTCCAAAAAAAAAAATTAAATATTCTTTTCTATACGAAATTTTACCAAAATTTTATTTTTATAGAAAATTTTGGCAAAATTTAATTTCTAGAAATATAATAACATTTTGACGTTTTGGCGTGTACAGATTTGTATCTGGCGCTTTTTTTTCAATGACTTTGTTGATCAAGTTCCTTAATCTCCTTTGTACATAAAAGCTCGAACAATAATTAATTGTAAATTAAAATTCTATTTCTTTAGAAAAGAGGAAATTTTGTCAAAATTTAATTCATATAGAAAATTTTGTCAAAATTTTATTTCTATAGAAAATTTTATCAACATTTTATTTCTGTCATCAAAATTTTATTTCTATAGGAAATTTTATCAAAATTTTATTTCTATAGGAAATTTTATCAAAATTTTATTTCTACCACAAAAACGTTTTGTTAAAATGTTATTTCTATAGAAATTTTTGTTTTAATTATGTAGAAAATTTTGTCAAAATTGTATTTCTATAATTTTTTTTTCAAAATTATATTTTGTTTCTATAAAAAATTTTGTGAAAATTTTAATTCTATAGAAAATTTTGCAAAAATTTTATTTCTATTGAAAATTTTGTCGAAATTTTAGTTCTATAGAAAATCTTGCCAAAATTTTATTTCTACAAAAAAATATATTAAATTTTTTTTTCTATAGAAAATTTTTTAAACATTGTATGTCTATAAAAAAATTTGTCAAAATTTTATCTCTATAGTAAATTTTGTCACCATTTTATTTCTATACAAAATTTTGTCAAAATTTTATTTCTATAGAAAAAGTTGTAAAAATTTTATTTCTATATAAATTTTTCTTTTAAAAAAAAAAGAAAAAAATTAAATATTTTTTTTTTTCTATGAGAAATTTTACCAAAATTTTATTTTTATAGAAAATTTTGCCAAAATTTAATTTCTAGAAATATCTGGCGTTTTTTTTCAATGACTTTGTTGATCAAGTTCCTCAATCTCCTTTGTACATAAAAGCTCGAACAATATTTAATTGTAAATTAAAATTTTATTTCTTTAGAAAAGAGGAAATTTTGTTAACATTTAATTATTATAGAAAATTTTATCAAAATTTTATTTCTACAGAAAATTTTGTCAAAATTATATTTCCACAAAAACGTTTTGTTAAAATGTTATTTCTATAGAAATTGTTATTTTAATTATGTAGAAAATTTTGTCAAAATTGTATTTCTATAGTAATTTTTTCAAAATTATATTTCTATAGAAAATTTTATCAAAATTCTATAAACAATTTTGTGGAAATATAGAAAATTTTGTCGAAATTTTAGTTCTATAGAAAATCTTATCAAAATTTTTTTAGAAAATTTTGTGAAAATTTTAATTCTGTAGAAAATTTTGTAAAAATTTTAGTTCTATAGAAAATCTTGTCAAAATTGTCTGAACGGAATGACAATGGTTATATACACCCTATCCTATGGGGGAAGGTATCATGATATATGTATTCCTTGACATTGGAAGTGGTGTATAGTCGGCTTTGGCAGATTTTGTGTTTGTTTATGTTTTTTTTGGATTCACCGATATTCAAAAGCTATGAATGTACCTACATACTTCGAAGAAGATGGCAATAATTATTTATTGTTTTGTTCATAAGCTTTTAAATATTCTAAATAAGTGAAACTAGAATCAGTTTTATTTTTATTTTGCCAATCAATTCTCCCAAATATTCTGAATGGAAATTAAAATTTTGTTTTTATTTTTTAAAAGCTCACATTTGTAGCTAATTTTGAGGTGGTTGATAAACAAATACAGATAGAGAGTGAGAGTAGGAGTGAGAGATGCATACAGAGTGAGATAACTTGAACTTCTATTGAATATTCAACATACGCACCATACGGCCAGTTATCATTCTGTATTTTAGGCACACAAGAGTTTAAAAACAAAACACAGAGAGAGAGAGAGAGAGAGAGTGAGAGAGGAAGAAAATGAGATAACTTGATATTCAAAATAAGCAACATATGTCTACTAAAATAATTCGGTATAGCCTGCGTTAAAATGTGACATACACACAGCAACAATGAGCTTCAAAGTCGAGTATTTAGTATCTTAACGGAAATTCAAGTGTGTAGAACGGGTGGGAGACTTCATCATGTTTGTGTTAACCATAGTGCTGGGCATTATTCTTGCCCTAATCGGCTATGGAATACAATTTTTGCGGCGACATTATTCCTATTGGAAATGGTTGGATATAGCCCATGAACGTCCCCATTGGTTAATGGGTAATTTCGATGGCTGTACAGTAACCAAATCGGTGGGTCAATGTGTACAAGAGCTCTATGACAAATATCGTGATACTGGACCATTTGTTGGCCTATATTGGTTCACCAAACTCTCAGTACTTGTGACGGATCCGGGATTGATTAA
The DNA here is from genome assembly GCF_050003625.1 of Haematobia irritans. NCBI lineage: Eukaryota > Metazoa > Arthropoda > Insecta > Diptera > Muscidae > Haematobia > Haematobia irritans. The sequence continues at coordinate 17,658,926 of NC_134401.1, forward strand.
GCACATTCTCATTAAAGATTTCTCCAAGTTTACTGATCGTGGAATGTTTAGTAATCCTGAAGATGATCCTTTGACGGGAACTCTTTTCAATTTGGATGGTAATAAATGGAGACATATGCGTAATAAGCTATCGCCCACGTTTACATCGGGAAAAATGAAGATAATGTTCCCGTTGATTGAAAAGATTGCTGAAGAATTGGTCAGCGTTACAGATAGAGAATCCCTCAGTAGTGGTGAAATATTAGAAGTTTGGGATCTTATGGCTCGTTTTACTTCGGATGTTATTGGATCATGTGCTTTTGGCATCGAGACAAGTAGTTTGAAAAATCCCAAATCGGAATTTCGTATCATGGGTCGTAGAGCCATAACAGAATATCGTCATGGTATACTGGGAGTTGCCATACGTTTGAATTTTCCCAATTTTGCTCGACGTCTACATATGAAGGAAACTATTCCGGAAGTTGAGGATTACTTTTTGAATTTGGCCCGAGAAGCAGTGGAATATCGAGAAAAGAATAATATACGCTGTAATGATTTCATGGATATGTTGATAGATTTGAAAAATAATAAATTGATGAAAACTGATGAGGGAGATGAATTAACCTCTTTGACTTTTGGAGAAATTGCTGCTCAGGCTTTTGTATTTCTTGTGGCTGGTTTTGAAACATCATCGACCACATTGGCTTTTATTCTTTATGAATTGGCCAAAAATGAAGAGATTCAAGAGAAGGCTAGAGCTGAAGTTCTTGAGGTCTTGGAAAGACATAATCACAAATTTACCTATGAGTGTATGAAGGAAATGGTGTATATGGAGCAAATATTAAATGGTAAGATAACTAACGTAGAACGATAAGATTTGAGTTTTTAAATATTATTGAAAATTTCTATTTAAATATAAACAAGAATGGTAGCCGGTATAGCTAAATTTCATAAATAGCCAAATATTCTAAAATAAAAACTTATTCTAAATTCGAAGTCCATCAATATGAAAATTCAAGTAATGGCAGTAATTGGGGTTTGGTCCAACAGACATGGCTGGTATTTGGCATAATTAAAGGTTAGAAATAATAATATAGTGATTCCGAACACAATTCCTTATTTTACAGCCATTTAATGGCATTTTTCTTTGGGCCAAGGGCAATGGAAATTTTCTTTATTTCTTATTAACTTTTCAAAAATTTCCAGAAATCAATGGAAATTTTCTTTATTTCTTATTAACTTTTCAAAAATTTCCAGAAACTTTACGTCTTCACACCATTATACCTATTGTGTCAGTTAATAAAATTTTCTTTGGCACACGAGTAGTAAACAAGTATATACGGTCGTAAGTTCGGCCAGGCCAAATCTTATGTACCCTCCACCATGGATTGCGTAGAAATTTAGTAGAAGGTGGCCATCCACAATTGAATTACTTGGGTTGCGGTCGATGGCAAGGCATCTTAAAACTTCTTAACATCATCTTCTAAATTGTAAATTAGTCCATGCGGGATATATATTAGACAAAAGAAAGGTCGATTAAATACGTATATATTCAGTTCTTGACCGGTGTATAAAATAACGAACCGATATGAACTTTTGTGTGGTAATTATAGAGCCAGAATTGAAATATAGGGTCGCTTTTATATACAATTATGCACACGAGTCTACCTATTGGTAGATTTTTTTACTGTTTGGTAGATTGGTAGAATTCTTGACGTTTTCGAAGATTCTCAAAATATTCCTCTCCAAATAAGAGGTGCTTCATAAATTTCTATAAAAAAATATATTGACAAGTTTTTCTATAAAAAAAATATTTTGACAAAATTTTCTATAGAAATAAAATTTTGAGAAAATTTTCTATAGAAATAAAATTTTGACAAAATTTTCTATAGAAATAAAATTTTGACAAAATTTTCTGTAGAAATAAATTTTTGCCAAAATTTCCAAAAGAAATAAAATGTTGACAAAATTTTCTATAAAAATAAAATGTTGACAAAATTTTCTATAGAAATATAAAATTTTGGTAGATTATTTTTGGCTCGAGTGGCAATCGTGATTTTCCTGTGATTGGGAATCGGTTTATCTGGGGGCTATATATAATTATGGACCGCTATGGACCAATTCTGGCATGGTTCTTAGATACCATATACTAACACCATGTACCAAATTTCATCTGGGTTGGATGAATTTTGCTCCTCCAAGAGTCAACGGAGGTCAAATCTAGGGATCGGTTTATATGTGGGCTATATACAATTATGAACACGAGTCCACCAAAAATGTCAGATTTTTTTACTGTTTGGTAGATTGGTAGAATTCTTGATGTTTTGGAAGATTTTGCAAAACACTCCTCTCCAAGTAAGAGGTGCTTCATAAATTTCTATAAAAAAATATTTTGACAAAATTTTCTATAGAAATAAAATTTTGACAAAATTTTCTATAGAAATAAATTTTTGCCAAAATTTCCAAAAGAAATAAAATGTTGACAAAATTTTTATAAAAATTACATTTTGACAAAATTTTCTATAGAAATAAAATTTTCACAAAATTTTTTATAGAAATAAAATTTTGACGAAATTTTCTATAGAAATAAATGTTTGCCAAAATTTCCTAAAGAAATAAAATGTTAAAAAAATTTTCTATAAAAATAAAATGTTCACACAATTTTCTATAGAAATATAAAATTTTGGTAGATTATTTTTGGCTTGAGTGGCAATCGTGATTTTTCTGTGATTGGGGATCGGTTTATCTTGGGGCTATATATAACTATAGATCGATACGAACCAACTTTGACATGGTTTTTGTCGGCCGAATACTAGCGCAATGTACCAAATTTCAACCGGATCGGATGAATTTTGCTCCTTCAAGAGGCTCCGGAGGTCAAATATGGGGATCGCTCTACCAAAAATGCCGGATTTTTTTTACTGTTTGGTAGATTGGTAGAATTCTTTATGTTTTGGAAGATTTTGCAAAATATTCCTCTCCAACTATGAGGTGCTTCATAAATTTCTATAAAAAAATATTTTGACAAAATTTTCTATAGAAATAAAATTTTGACAAAATTTTCTATGAAAAAAAAATGTTTACAAAATTTTTAAAGAAATAAAATTTTCTATAAAAAAACATTTTGACAAAATTTTATATAGAAATAAAATTTTGACAAAATTTTCTATAAAAATAAAATTTTGACAAAATTTTTTTATAGAAATATAACATTTTGGTAGATTATATTTGGCTCGAGTGGCAATCGTGATTTTCCTGCGATTCGGTTTATCTGGGGGCTATATATAACTTTAGATCGATACGAACCAATTTTGGCATGGATGTTATCGGCCATATACTAGCGCAATGTACAAAATTTCAACCGGATCGGATGAATTTTGCTCCTTCAAGAGGCTCCGGAGGTCAAATATGGGGGTCGCTTTTTATGGGGGCTATATATAATTATGGACCGATATGGACCAATTCTGGCATGTTTCTTAGATACCATATACTAACACTATGTACCAAATTTCAAACGGATCGAATGAATTTTAGTCCTCCAAGAGGCTCCGGAGGGCAAATCTGGGGATCGATTTATATGGCGGCTATATGTAAAAGTGAACCGATATGACCCATTTGCAATAAAATCCGACCTACATCTATAACAACTACTTGTGGACGGACGGACGGACATGCTTAGATCGACTCCGAGTTTCACCACGACCTAGAATATATATACTTTATGGGGTCTTAGACCAATATTTCGATGTGTTACAAACGGAATGACAAAGTTAATATACCCTCATCCTATGGTGGAGGGTATAAAAATTTCTCCAATTAATAAATTCTTGATAAAAACGAGCTTATTATTTGAAAAAATCAAATACAAGTCGAATACAATAAATAACAAGTTTGTAATAAATAAAAAAATTTCTTTATTTCATAGTTTTACAAATAAAATCATATTAATTTTTCCCCTAAACCTTTTCGATATTTTCCAGAAACTTTACGTCTTCACACCATTATACCTTTTGTGCATCGTCAAGCATTGGAGGATTTTGTTGTTCCCGATCATCCGAAATATGTCATCAAAAAGGGTATGTATGCCGTACTACCCTGTGGACCAATACATCACGATGAACGTTATTATCCTCAGCCTTATGTTTTTGATCCTGAAAACTTTTCACCCGAAAAGGTAGCTGAACGTGATTCCGTTCTACATTTACCATTTGGTGATGGTCCACGAAATTGCATTGGTTTACGTTTTGGTAAAATGCAAGTAATTGTGGGTCTTGCTTTACTTTTGAAAAATTTCAAATTTTCCATTTGTGATGAGACACCAATTCCCATGAAGTATAGTATTCAAGGTATTATTACAAGTCCAGAAACTGGAATCCCACTAAAGGTGACAAAAATAAAATAATTTTATTACAAAAACAAGTAAAGTAATTTAATTACAAAAAAAAAAATATATATATATATATATATATATATATATATATATATATATTTATATTAAACGAATTTGTATTTCATATTAAATTAAAAAAATAATAATAATTTAACTGAAAAATCTATGACTTGAAACTTGATTTTTGTTATTTTTGATCTGAAGAAATTTTAATGAAAAAATATACATAATCTATGTTTTGAAAATGTTTTTATTATATATAAAAATATAATTCTCTCAGATTTGTATCATTCTCTTGAAGTAAAATGCCTTTGAGGTTGGAAAAAAATTACATTTTGTAAAGACAAGAATTGGCGGTTTAAATTCAAAATTATTGACTTGATATTTAGTATTTTAGTATACTCCCCGAACATGATTTATATCGAACGATTTTCCGAGATAACTTCTTGAGAATGTATAAGTCGTAATTACGATTCTAAACTCTTACATTATAAGGCGCAAAAAACCATCTGGGCACTTAAACCAGTGATGAAGAATCCACATCAGCGTTGTTGAGCACAATGTGGAACCAGATATTTGGAGGTACATTGAGAGTTTCAGACCTACAGTTCCACCACTTACGTGCACGGGCCTACTATTAGCCCAGTGATACCTTCTTGCGCCCGCCGAAACCTTCAATTCCCCCAAAGGAAACCTTCTGTTTCCAGAGTAACACCTTTGGGCCTTCAATTTTCCCACATATTTTCGGGACTACAGTTCAAACACTGAGATCTTCAGTTCTACTATTTCCTCACTATTCTCTTACTGAGACCTTCAGGCTTACCATTTTCCCACTGATGCAATTCTTCCACTGAGCCTTTGTTCTTACAATACCTCCACTGAAACCTTCGAGCCTACAAATCCTCCACTAATAACTCCAGTAAGATACCTTCGGATCTACTTTTCCGTCCCTGTGAAATTCGTGCCTACCATTGTTTCAAAAATACATCCGGGCCTACAATTCCCACTTGGGATGTTCGGTTCTACAATGTTCTCACCGATACCTTCGGGCTTACAATTCCCCCTACTGAGATCCCCGTGTTTAAATTCATCCAATGAAACCTACGGTTGTACCAGTAAGACATTCGTGGATATAATTCCCCCACTGGGAGCTTCGACAATGTCCCCACTTATTCCATCAGTTTTACCACTAAGACCACCAGGCCTTCAATTTAGGACAGACATTCGGTTCTACAGTGTCACCACTAAGACTACTGTTCCCTCCCTGTGAAATTCGTGCCTACCATTGTTTAAAAAATACATCCGGGCCTACAATTCCCACTTGGGATGTTCGGTTCTACAATGTTCTCACTGATACCTTCGGGCTTACAATTCCCCCCACTGAGATCCCCGTGTTTAAATTCCTCCAATGAAACCTACGGTTGTACCAGTAAGAGATTCGTGCCTATAATTCCCCACTGGGAGCTTCGACAATGTCCCCACTTATTCCATCAGTTTTACCACTAATACACCAGGCCTTCAATTTAGGACACACATTCGGTTCTACAGTGTCACCACTAAGACTACTGTTCCCTCCCTGCCTCCCTTCGTGCCTACCATTGTTTCAAAAATACATCCCGGCCTACAATTCCCACTCGAGATGTTCGGTCCTACAATGTTCTCACTGATACCTTCGGGTTTACAATTCCCCCCAATGAGACCCCCGTGTTTAAATTCCTCGAATGAAACCTAAGGTTGTATGTTACCAGTAAGACATTCGTGCATATAATTCCCCCACTGGGATCTTCGAACAATGTCCCCACTTATTCCATCAGTTTTACCACTAAGATTTAGGACAGACACTCGGTTGTACAGTGTCACCACTAAGACTATTGTTCCCTCCTTGAGAAATTCGTGCCTACCATTGTCGCACTAATGCATCCGAGCCTACAATTCACACTCAGGATCTTCGGCCCTAGAATTTCCCCATTGATAGGTTAGGTTAAGTTAAAGTGGCAGCCCGATTAAGATTCAGGCTCACTTAGACTATTCAGTCCATTGATACCATCGGGCTTAATATTCTAGCACGGAGACCTCCAAGATTACAATTTCTCCAATGAAACCTACGATTGCATCAATAAGACATTCGTGCCTATAATTCCCCCCCGGGGACCTTCGAAGAATATTCCCACTTTATCCTCCAGGCTTTCAGTTTTACCACTAAGGGTCGGTTTCCCAATGTCTTGTTATTATCTATCGTATCTCATACAAACAGTTTACTAAGTGGTGGTCTATCCACCGCTTAAGTATTAATCGGAGGATGAGAAACTAGCCATACGATTTCTAGGCCTTTAATTTAACGACATACTTTCGGTTCTACAGTGTCACCACTAAGACGTTTGAAGGTACAATCCTCCCAGTCCTAAAATTTACCCACTCAGGACTATAATGACACCTTCGGACATGCAATTCCCACAATGAAATCTTCGGTTTCACCACGAAGATTTTCGGGCCTTCAATTTTCCCACAGACTTGAATGTCTCACTGAGACCTTCGAACCTACCATTGTCCAACTGATACCTTACGGCCTACAATTTCCTCTCGGGATCTTCGGTCGAACAATTTCTCCATTGATACCTTCCCCTACTGAAACGTTCGGGCCTACAATTTCCTCAATGAAGCCTTCGGTTTCACCGATAACATTGATAACATAAAAACTTAATACAATTTGGATTCTATTATTATCATTTCATTATTAATTATTATATTAATATATATATATATTTCTATTTCTAATTGATATCTAGAAATAAGTTTATATACAAATTTATTTATACAAATTTTCACGAAACCCTTTATAATGAATTCGAAACAATATATTGAAATGTGAATCGATTTTTGAAATTAAAATGTGCTGAGTTTTTAATTAAAGGATTGAGGATGTAGCTGGTTTGTAAGGGAAGTGTCGCGGCAATTTCTTGGGGGATGCCTTATATAAATAAATGGCTAAAAGGATCTCAAGGATGATCTACATAAGGGTCATGTTAAGGGGGGGTAGCCTAACGAACCACATCCAACAGGTTCAAACGTTTAAAGAGTGTCCGTCCGCCCGTCTCTCTGTTATGAAAATTCAAATTTCTACTTGTCCATCGTTAAGAAAATTCAAAGAGAAATTATTATCAACACCAGGCACTTATTTTTAAATGGATGGATAATAACGGATCGAAACCCACATTTCCGGCGAGCTACAGCCGCAGCTTGAATTCATAGTGCCACCGTTAATACCACAAACCTTGTCCATCACAGATGCTACGGCGGAAAATATTGTCGGGGGTCAATCAGAGTCAAGAGTACATTTCCGCTCAAACAATAAGATATGCCTTAGGCTTTTTTAGTGTCTACTACATTATTTTATTTGGTCTATCAACTGATCAATTATCATGCTTTTGCAACTCTATACCATAAACATTGAACGTGATGGCTTGTAAAACGTGTCCGATTAACCAGTTTTAAATACCCACTTCCCACATTTTCTATATATATTCCAATATTCAATATTCTTAGCTACCAGTCACAATTTGAAGCTACGTATTGAAAAGTAATTTTGTAGCTTATTAATGGATTAAATCGATCGAAATCATCACCATAATAATAATGATTACCACAATCCTCTGGACATTATTTTACGCCTTACTCATATACGTGTGGCAAAGGCTAAGGAAACATTTCTCGTATTGGCATAATTTGGGTATACCCTGTAGTAGACCCCATTGGATTGTGGGGAATCTACAGGAGATTACGTTCATATCACCATTTTGTAAAATATGGCAAAAATATTATGACAAACATCGGACATCAGGGCCATTTGTTGGATTCTATTGGTTTACCCAGCCTGGAGTATTTGTAATGGATCCGCAGCTTATTAAGAATATCCTAATCAAGGATTTCACCAAGTTCAGTGATCATGGTTTGTATTGCAATGAAAAAGATGATCCTATGACAGGATCTTTGTTCAATTTGGAAGGTCATAAATGGCGAGAAATGCGTAGAAAGACAACGGCTACATTCTCTTCGGCCAGAATGAAATCTATGTTTCCTTTAGTGACGAAAGAAGCCAACGAATTCATAGCCGTAATGACACAACAAATAAGGGACAATTCCATAGTAGAAGTAAAAGATCTACTATGGCGTTTTACCACCGATGCCATGGCCAGTTGCGCCTTTGGCATTGAAGCCAATAGTTTGCACAAGCCTGATCCCGAATTCCAGAAAATGTGTAAACGGGCTCTCCTCGATCAACGGTGGGGTATAGTATTCCGTTTGAGTTTTCCCCATTTGGCTCGACGCCTATGCGTGAAACATACTCCTGCTGATGTGGAAGAATATTTCATGGATATTACTATGAAAATGGTAAATTCACGTGAGCAAAGTGCCCTACGAAGAAACGATTTCTTGGATATGTTAATCGATTTGAAAAATAACAAACTCTTGAAAGCCTCACCTGAGGGAATGGAGATGACAAATTTGACTCTAGGTCAATTGGCCGCTCATGTTTTACAATTTATATTGGGTGGCTTTGAAACTTCATCGACTGCAATGTCATTTGCCTTTTATGAATTGGCTCAGAATCAAGAAGTCCAACAAAAAGCAAGAGAAGAAGTTGTCCAAGTAATGAATCAGCATCATGGAGAATTCACATATGAGTGCATATGGTTTTTATGAATCAAATAATACAAGGTAAGTTCAAGAATATCCTTGGGGATTATTTGGGGATCGAAAATGCTTAGAATTAGCGATGCGTTGTAGTCGTTAATTATGTTATTTAAAATGGCTCAAAAAGAGGCTTATAATCGTCCTGATTTTCCATCATTTTCCAATCAATGCTGGTTCAGAAACTCCGAGGCTAACCACGTAATGCAAGACTATCGTTTAGTGTGAACATTTCATCCAGATCAGATTTATATGTCTGTTCTTACCGGGTGTGAAAGCCGGAGTATTGGTGGCTATTAAATGGAACGTTAGTCGATGATTTTCCCAAGCAAATTCACAATAGTATCGCTACTCCACTACTACTACTGGATGTGAAAGCCAGAGTATTGTTGGATTCTAGAAAAAATGTGAACGTTGGTGGATGATTTTGGCAAGCAAAATCACAGAATATTAAGACGTAGACATGGCAGCCGCTGGCCAATGGGTGAGATCCATCGGGTCAATCCGGTACAAAGAACCCGCCGCCGTGGGATCGTACAGATCGATATCCCTTCTCTCGCCAGTAGCCAAGACACTTGAGGCCCTACTCCTGCCCAGCCTTGTGGAGAATTTTCCAGCTGCCCACCATCAACATGGATTACGTAAGGATTCCGTACACGACGACAGCCTTGCATGCCATTTCAGCACACGTCAATATGGGACTCAATCAGCACAAGCCGTGTCACAGGACGGTTCTCGTGGCACTTGACCTATCGAAGGCATTCGATACGGTCAACCATGCCACATTATTCGAGGACATCGAGAATACGACCCTTCCGGCAGGATCCAAGCATTGGGTTCTGCATTATCTGTGCGGGCGCCAGTCGTATGTGGACTTCAGGGACAGGAAGTCCACATACGACTGGCGTTCCCCAGGGTGAGATCAGGGAGTTCCCCAGGGTGAGATCTCCGGCACAGTTTAATCTCTACCTGTCCCCGATTCACCCCCTCCTGACGGCGTCGAGATTGCATCATATGCGGACGATTGTCCAATCATGGCATCCTGGTCCATTGTTGATGACATATGCGATCGATTGAACGCCTACCTCGCTGATCTTACCAGTTATTTCACTGCAAGAAATTTGAGCATATCTCCCACCAAATCCTCAGTCACATTATTCACTACACGGATGGCGGAAGTACGAAGGCAGTTGAATGTCAGAGTCGACGGCAAAATAATTCTGACCACAAATTACCACAAGATTCTCGGGGTCACATTCGACAGCCTTTTTAAGTCGTCCGCCCATGCCACTGCAATTTGTGATAAGCTCCGCGGTAGAAACAAGGTCCTCAAGTCGCCTGCCGGTAGCACATGGGGTGCGGACAAAGAAAACTTATTGACTACATATAAGGCAATTGGCCGGTCAGTGTGGACACCTCAAACGAGTGACACGCAGTGGAATAACATACAGATCTGTCATAACGCTGCCCTTAGAACGGCAACATGATGTCTCCGCAGTACACTCCTGGATCACGTCTATGTGGAGACCAAGATCATTCCAGTGCATCGACACAATTACATGTTGTCAAAGCAGTATCTTTTGGGTTGCTATCGTAGTTGTCATCCAAATCACCATCTTGTGGATAGACAACCTCCACCCAGGAATGTAAGGGTTGATCTTCACCTCCTTCTAGAGCCCGAGATCCAGCGTTATAAAAGAGAGCCTCTAGATCAGACAGCAGGTCTGAACAGGATTCACGAGGATACTGTAGCTGAAGCGGTGAGAAGCTACAAGATTAATCCTGTTCTCGGAGTCCGACCGCCGCCCATAGCACCGGAGGAGAGAGACCTCCCACGGTAGAGCAGGGTAGTTTTGGCCCAACTAAGATCAGGCAAGTGCAACCGCCTCAATTCCTACTTATCAGTGATTGATAGCAGCGTAGCTGACATGTGTCCCATCTGTAATCAAGGGCCACATGACACTCGTCACCTATTCGCTTGCCCAGCTAAGCCTACCCGTCTCACCACCAATTCACTTTGGACACACCCATCCTTGTCGTGGAGTTCCTTGATCTGGCTACTAGTTGAGCTACACAAGCATAGAACAAAATGAATGAAACTACATTAAAAACTGTTACAACAACAGCTGAATTTTATCATGCTGGGTACGACAGCTTTTTTCCTTGCAACTCCAAAATTGGTTTAAGACGATTAAACGGAAGGATCAGGTAACAGAAGTTATTGACAGACCGCCGATTAAAGGTGTCCCAAACAGATGTGTGAAAATTTTATTTCTATAGAAAATTTTATTTTTATAGAAAATTTTATTAAAATTTTATTTTTATACAAAATTTTTTAAAAATTTTATTTTTGTAGAAAATTTTATTTTAAAAAAAATGTTGTCAAAATGTTATTTCAATAGAAAATTTTGCCAAAATTTTATTTCTATAGAAAATCTTGTCATGATTTTATTTCTATAGAAAATTTTGTCAAAATTTTATTTCTATAGAAAATTTTGTCAAAATTTTATTTCTCTAGAAAATTTTGTCAAAATTTTATTTCTATAGAAAATTTTGTCAAAAATTAATTTCTATAGAAAATTTTGTCAAAATTTTATTTCTATAGAAAATGTTGTCAAAATTTTATTTCGGTAGAAAAGTTTGGCAAAATTTTATTTCTATAAAAAATTTTGTTAAAATTTTATTTTTTCACAAACTTTTTTTTAACATTTTATTTCTATTGAATAAAATTTTATTTCTATAAAAAAATTTATTTTTACAAACATTTTTTTTAATTTTATTTCTATAGAAAATTTTGTTAAAATTTTATTTCTATAGAAAATTTTGGCAAAATTGTATTTCTATAGAAAATTTTGTTAAAATTTTATTTTTATAAAAAAATTTTTAAAAATTTTATTTCTGTAGAAAATTTTATTATAAAAACAATTTTGTCAAGATGTTATTTCTATAGAAAATTTTGTCAAAATTTTATTTCTATAAAAAATCTTGTCAAGATTTTATTTTTATACAAAATTTTGTCAAAATTTTATTTCTATAGAAAATTTTGTCAAAAATTTTATTTCTATAGAAAATTTTGTCAAAAATTTTATTTCTATAGAAAATTTTGTCAAAACTTTATTTCTATAGAAAATTTTGTCAAAAATGTTATTTCTATAGAAAATTTTGTCAAAATTTTATTTCTATAGAAAATGTTGTCAACATTTTATTTCGGTAGAAAAGTTTGGCAAAATTTTATTTCTATAAAAAATTTTGTTAAAATTTTATTTTTATTTTATTTTTATTTTATTTTTATTTTTATTTTATTTTTTTTTTTTAATTTTATTTCTATAGAAAATTTTGTTAACATTTTATTTCTATTGAAAATTTTGTCAAAATTTTATTTCGATAGAAGATTTGTATTTCTATAGAAAATTTTGTTAAAATTTTATTTTTATAAAAAATTTGTTAAAAATTTTATTTCTGTAGAAAATTTGTTAAAAATTTTATTTCTGTAGAAAATTTTATTTTTACAAAAAAAAAATGGTCTAAATGTTATTTCTATAGAAAATTTTGTCAAAATTTTATTTCTATAAAAAATCTTGTCAAGATTTTATTTCTATAGAAAATTTTGTCAAAATGTTATTTCTATAGAAAATTTTGTCAAAATGTTCTTTCTATAGAAATTTTTTTCAAAATTTTATTCCTATAGAAAATTTTGTCAAAATTTTATTTCTAAAGAAAATTTTGTCAAAATGTTATTTCTATAGAAAATTTTACCAAAATTTTATTTCTATAGAAAATTTTACCAAAATTTTAGTTCTATAGAAAATTTTGTTAAAATTTAAATTCTATAAAAAATTTTATCAAAATTTTATTTCTACAGAAAATTTTGTCAAAACTTTATTTCTATCGAAAAATTTCTCAAAATTTTATTCTATAGAAAATTTTCTCATATTCAATTCCATAATCGATTTAAAATTTTATTTTTATAGAAAATTTTGTCAACATTTTATTTCTATAGCAAATTTTGTCCATATTTTATTTCAATAGAAAATTTTGTCAAAATTTTATTTCTATAGAAAATTTTGTTAGAATTTAACTTCTCTAGAAAATTTTGTTAAAATTTTATTTCAATAAAAAAGTTTGTTAAAATTTTATTTCTAACGAAATTTTGTCAAAATTTTATTTCTATAAAAGGTTTTGTCTACATTTTACTTTTATAGAAAATTTTGTCAAAATTTTATTACCATAGAAAATTTTTTAAAAATTCTATTTCCATAGAAAATTTTTTAAAAATTCTATCCTTATAGAAAATTTTGTCAAAATTTTATTTCTGTAGAAAATTTTGTCAGTATGTTATTTCTATAGAAAATTTTACCAAAATTTTATTTCTACACAGAAAAAAATATCACCAAAATATTTCCAATTAAAAAGTTAATTGAAGCTGAAAATTTTTTTAATTAATAAATTAATTGATACAATTAACTTTTTAATCATGATAGAAACATTAAGTTAATTAAGTCAATGATTGAAAATTTTAAAAATTTTAATTAAAAAATTAATTGATACAATTAACTTTTTAATCAAATTCGGAAGACTAATTCAGTTAAAAAAGTGCTGATTTTTTTTAATTAAAAATGTATTTCATGCAATCATTTGTTAATCCAAATAAAAACTCTAAGCCAATTCAGAAAGTAATTAAAAATAGTTACCTTTTTTAAAATAAATTAATTGAGTTTTGCAATCAACATCAATTAAATTTTTAATTGAATCAATTAAAAAATTAATTGAAATTTGCTAAAAAATAATTAATTTTTTAATCAAGAATTTTTTCTATGCCCAATTAAGACTGTGATTGATACTATCATTTTCGTGATTGAAGACATTTCAATTAAAAAATTAATTGGATCAATTAATTTGGTGATTGAATCAGAAAACTTTTTTTTTGTGTGTATATTTTTATTTCTGTCGGAAGTTTTGTCAAAATTTCAGTTCTATAGAAAATTTTGTTAAAATTCAAATTCTATAAAAAATTTTGTTAAAATTCAAATTCTATAAAAAATTTTATAAAAAATTTAATTCTAGAGAAATTTTTTTCAAAATTCTATTTCGATAGAAAATTTTGTCAAAATTTTATTTCTATAGAAAATTTTACCAAATTTTTATTTCTAAAGAAAATTTTGTCAAAATTGTATTTCTATAGAAAATTATGTGATAATTGTTGTTCTATGGAAAATTTTACCAAAATCTTATTTCTATAGAAAATTTTTTCAAAATTTTATTTTTATAGAAAATTTTGTCAAAATTTTATTTCTATAGAAAATGTTGTCAAAATTTTATTTTTATAGAAAATTTTGTCAAAATTTTATTTCTATAGAAAATGTTGTCAAAATTTTATTTCTATAGAAAATGTTGTCACAATTTCATTTCTATAGAAAATATTGTTCAAATTGTGTTTCTATAGAAAATTTGTGCAGTTTCTATATAAACCGATGGCCATATTTAACTTCGTAATTTAATTAAATAATGCACCAACATTATGAAAATGTTAATCATATTTATGAAAACATAAATACAACGAAAAATTTTCTCTTTGAGTAGGGTGTCACATAAGTCTACCACTTTTATGGAATTGAATATGAGAAAATAATAAAGCTTGAATTTGTATTTTGTCCTCTCAATGCATATGCATGCCAAGAAAGCTTTATCATATTTGCAGTTGTTTTGGGTTTCATTGTTAATTTTTGTTTGCTACAATTATTGTCAGTTGCTGTGCGAGTTTCGAAGAATTGCAAGTTTATTATTTTTTTGGTGTGTGATTTAAATTTAAATATCAGCATGTGGGTTACTTCAATCTTATTGACTACTATCGCCTTACTACTGATATATGCTTGGAATTTCTTAAGAAAACATTACTCATATTGGCGTGATTTAAGTATTCCATGCGATCCTCCTCACTGGATGGTGGGTAATCTACAGGGAGCTGTTGCAGAAAAACCATTCCTACAAATATGGCAAGACTATTACAATCGCTATAGGAATTCTGGGCCATTTGTTGGTTTCTATTGGTTTACCAAACCGGGAGTATTTGTTTTGGATCCTAATCTCATAAAAATGATACTCATAAAGGATTTTCCCAAATTTACCGATCGTGGTTTATATTGCAACGAAGAAGATGATCCACTCTCGGGCACATTATTCAATTTGGAAGGTCCCAAATGGCGTTATATGCGTAATAAAATTTCACCCACCTTTACCTCGTCACGCATGAAAGCCATGTTTCCTTTGGTTTTAAAAGAAGCCCATGAATTAATCCAAGTCATGGGCGAAACATGCGCCAATGATCCTCTGATGGAAGTCAGAGATTTTATATCACGTTTCACCACCGATGTCATTGGTAGCTGTGCCTTTGGCATTGAAACCAATAGTCTACGTAAACCCGATACATATTTCCGTAATATGTGTCGTCGAGGCCTGGTCGAACAACGTTTGGGAGTGGCTTTACGTTTTAGTTTTCCCCAATTGGCAAGATTTTTGCATATCAAACAAACTGTGGGCGATGTTGAGACCTATTTCATGGATATTGTCGAGAAGACTGTACGTTGTCGTGAGGAAACTAAAGTCGAACGAAGGAATGATTTTATTGACACCCTTATCGATTTGAAAAATAATAAATTGATGAAAAGCGAAACAGGAGAGGAGATGACAAATCTTACATTTGGTCAATTGGCCGCTCAAGCATTTCAATTTCTATTGGCTGGATTTGAGACATCATCGACCACAATGGCTTTCGCCCTCTATGAATTGGCCCAGAATATGGAGGTGCAGCAAAAGGCTAGAGAAGAAGTTAATCGGGTATTGCAAGATCACAATCAGGATTTTAGCTATGAATGCATGAGGGATATGATCTATGTCGATCAAATAATGCAAGGTAAGGATGAGCTATGCTATGTGGCTGATATATACGAAAATTTTGCAACCAATTTAAGGTTGCTATCATTTCTAAACCACTCACCTGTCAGTTGACTGATTTATTCAGGTGAGAACTAATTTTATTATTTACAAGATTACAAAAGCATTTTGATCTACTGTATTCAGACATACAATTATTCGTTATGGAGTTCAAACTTGATAGTATGATTGTTTTATATTTGGCTGGAAAATCATAAATGGCTATTGTCAGAGTCATGCAGTAGTTAAATGTTAATAAAACGTTTGTTTCTCGTACCATTGTTCGTTACCGTGATGCCCAAAAATTGGTTGAAAATCAATTTGGGGTGATTATATTCCTTTTGATGCACATTGAAAAAAGGAGCATAGACTAGAACCATTAAAGCTCCAAAAACTGAAAAATTTCAACGATGCACAAAAAAATGGACTGGGAAAAGCCAAGGAAATTTTAAGCTCCGTTCAATGTTGGTGGAAATTGAACGTTTGTAGAGAAACATCTCAATCACGGTTGCAACTCGTACCAAAAATTATATACAAAAATTTTAAGAAAATTTTACCAGAAAATCTGCCAAATTTAAAAAACCGTATTTCGAAGCTTTTTATCAAAATTTTATTTTTATTGGAAATTTTGTCAATTTTTTTCTATAGGAAATTTTGTAAAAATTTTATTTCCCTAGAATTTTTTGTCAAAATTTTATTTTTCTAGAATATTTTGTCAAAATTTTATTTTTATAGGATATTTTTTTTTTCAAAATTTTATTTCTACAAAAAATTTTGTTAAGATTTTATTTCCATAGAATATTTTGTCCAATTTTATTTCTGTAGAAAATTTTGTTAAAATTTTATTTCTGTAGAAAACTTTGTGAAAGTTGTTATTCTATAGAAAAGTTTGTCAAAATTTTATTTTGGTAGAAAATTTTGTCAAAATTTTATTTTGGTAGAAAATTTTGTCAAAATTTTATTTCTATAGAAACTTTTGTCAAAAAATTTGGTAAAAATTTTATTTCTGTTAAAAAGTTGTTATTCTACAGAAAATTTTGTCAAAATTTAATTTTTATAGAAAATTTTGCCAAAATAGGATTTTTTTTCAAAAATTTTATTTCTACAAAAAATTTTGTCAAAATTTTTATTTCCCTGGAGTTTTTGTCAAACTTTTATTTTTCTAGAATATTTTGTCAAAATTTTCTTTCCATAGGAAATTTTGTCAATATATTATTTCTGTAGGAAATTTTGGCAACATTTTATTTCTCTAGAATATTATATGAAATTTTGTCAAAATTTCTTATAGAAAATTTTGTCAAAATTTTATTTCTATAGAAAATTTTGTCAAAATTTTATTTCTTATAGAAAATTTTGTCAAAATTTTATTTCTTATAGAAAATTTTGTCAATATATTATTTCTATAGAAAATTTTGTCAAAATTTTATTTCTTATAGAAAATTTTGTCAAAATTTTATTTCTATAGAAAATATTGTCAAAATTTGATTTCTATAGAAAACATTTTAAACATTTTAGTTTGATAGGAAATTTTGTCAAAATTTTATTTCTATAGAAAATTTTTTCAAAATTTTATTTCTATAGAAAATTTTGACAAAATTTGAATTCTATAGACAATTTTGTCGATAATTTATTTTGATAGGAAATTTTGGGAAACTTTTATTTTAATAGGAAATTTTGTCAAAATTTTATATCTATAAAATATTTAGTCAAAAATTTTACTTCTATAGAAAATTTTGTCAAAATTTTATTTCTGTAGAAACTTTGGTCAAAATTTTATTTCTATAAAAAATTTTGTCAACATTTTATTCTATAGAATTTTTTTTCAAAATTTAATTTCTATAGAAAATTTAGTCAATATTTTATTTGGTTTGATAGGAAATTTTGTCAAAATTTTATTTCTATAGAAATTTTATTCAAAATTTAATTTCTATAGAAAATTTTGTCAATATTTTATTTGGATAGGAAATTTTGTAAACATTTTAGTTTGATAGGAAATTTTGTCAAAATTTTATTTCTATAGAAATTTTTTTCAAAATTTAATTTCTATAGACAATTTTGTCAATAATTTATTTTGATAGGAAATTTTGGGAAACTTTTATTTTGATAGGAAATTTTGTCAAAATTTTATATCTATAAAATATTTTGTCAAAAATTTTACTTCTATAGAAAATTTTGTCAAAATTTTATTTCTGTAGAAACTTTGGTCAAAATTTCATTTCTATAAAAAATTTTGTCAACATTTTATTCTATAGAATTTTTTTTCAAAATTTAATTTCTATAGAAAATTTAGTCAATATTTTATTTGGATCGATAGGAAATTTTGTCAAAATTTTATTTCTATAGAAATTTTATTCAAAATTTAATTTCTATAGAAAATTTTGTCAATATTTTGGATAGGAAATTTTGTCAAAATTTTATTTCTATAGAAAATGTTGTCAATATTTTATTTGGATAGGAAATTTTGTAAACATTTTAGTTTGATAGGAGATTTTGTCAAAATTTTATATCAATAAAATATTTTGTCAAAAATTTTACTTCTATAGAAAATTTTGTCAAAATTTTATTTCTGTAGAAACTTTGGTCAAAATTTCATTTCTATAAAAAATTTTGTCAACATTTTATTCTATAGAATTTTTTTTCAAAATTTAATTTCTATAGAAAATTTTGTCAATATTTTATTTGGATCGGAAATTTTGTAAACATTTTAGTTTGATAGGAAATTTTGTCAAAATTTGATTTCTATAGAAAATTTTTTTCAAAATTTTATTTCTATAGAAAATTTAGTCAAAATTTTATTATGATAGGAAATTTTGTAAATATATATCTACAGAAAATTTTGTTAAAATTTTATTTTTAAAAACAACAGACAAGCCAATGGAACAAAAAATAGCACTTGCGGCCCACTGTACTTTGACTGGTCACAAACCTAACTTAAACGACGTAGAAATCCTAAGCAAGGAAAACAACTACAGACGAAGATTTACTCTGGAGATGTTACACATCATTAACACTCCAATTAACGAGAGAAAAAATTATAAGAAAGATATTGAAAACTGCGCGAGAATATATCGGCATACGATACAAAAACACAAGAGAAAATAATCACCAGTAGAAAAACAGACAACGAAGTAACAAGACAGCGGAGAAAATGTAAAGTACAATAGATAGTTTGATTTTATATTTGAATTTTGTAATTAATTTTTGTACAATTTTGTAATTTGTAGCCTTGAAAACGGTTCTGACGAAGTCAGCCGAAATATCGGAAAATAAAAAAACAAGAAACCAACAATTTCAAGATTAATTTATAGACCTATAGCCGAGATTGTGAGATAAAAAAATCATAAGAATTAAAATAAAAAGGTCAACAATATCAACAACAAACACAAAATTTTATTTCTATAGAATATTTTGTCAAAATTTTATTGATATAGAAAATTTTGTTAAAATTTTATTTCTGTAGAAAATTTTGTTAAACTTTTAGTTCCATAGAATATTTTGTCAAAATGTTATTTCTATAGAAAATTTTGTCAAAAATGCATTTCTGTAGAAAATTTTGTCAAAAATGCATTTCTGTAGAAAATTTTGTCAAAATTTTATTTCTATAGAAACTTTTGTCAAAATTTAATTTCTATAGAAAATTTGGTAAACATTTTTTTCCATAGAAAATTTTGTCAAAATTTCATATCTAAAGAAAATTTTGTCACAATTTTATTTTTATATGATTTTTTTTTTGCAAAATTTTATTTCTATAGAATCTTTTTTAAAAATTTTTTCTATTGGAAATTTTGTAAAAATTTTATTTCCCTGGAATTTTTTGTCAAATTTTTATTTCTCTAGAATATGTTGTTAAAATTTTATTTTTAAAACTACAAGTGTAGCTTAACAAACAGAGGAAAAAAATGTTTGTCAAATTTATTTGGGCAAAGCCCTATAGACTGCAAGATGGTTGGATGGACGCACGTTTCGGAATTACCACATTCCTCATCAGCATTCTCTACTTGCAGCAAAACTATCAACCAATTATAAGAATAAATTCGGGTAGTTCACTAAACCCAAAAGTGAACCGCACTCGAACCTTCCGAAAGAAAGTTTTACATGATAGCCGGCTTATGCCGAAATAAATTCGTACAAACATATATCTTTTCCTTTGCCACCGTAAAATCATCCGAAACGTGCGTCCATCCAACCATCTTGCAGTTTATAGGGCTTTGCCCAAATAAATTTGACAAACATTCTTTTCCTCTGTTTGTTAAGCTACACTTGTAGTTAGTCAACACGATGGTTTTAAAGCTGAGATCAAAAAAACAAATAAAATTTTATTTCTATAAAAAATTTCGTCAAAATGGTTTTAAAGCTGAGATCAAAACAACAAACAAAATTTTATTTATATAAAAAATCTTGTCAAAATTTTGCTTGTATGAAAAATATTGTCAAATTTTTGATTCTATAAAAAATTTTGTCAACATATTATTACTATAGAAAATTCTGTCGAACAGAATTTTATTTTGATAGAAAATTTTGTCAAAATTTTATTTTGATAGGCAATTTTGTCAAAATTTTATTTTTATAGAGAATTTTGTCAAAATTTTATTTCGACAGAAAATTTTTCAAAATTTTATTTTGATAGGAAATTTTGTCAAAATTTTATTTTTATAGAGAATTTTGACAAAATTTTATTTCTATAGAAAAATTTTTGAAAATTTTATTTCTATAGAAAATTTTTTGAAAAATTTATTTCTATAGGAATTTTTGTCAAAATATTATTTTTATAGGAATTTTTGTCAAAATTTTATTTTGATAGGAAATTTTGTCAAAATTTCATTTTTATAGAGAATTTTGTCAAAATTGTATTTCTATAGAAAATGTTATTTCTATAGAAAATTTTGTCAAAATTTTATTTTTATAGAACATTTTGTCAAAATTTAATTTCTATTGAAAATTTTGTCAAAATTTTATTTCTATTGAAAATTTTGTCAAAATTTTATTTCTATAGAAATTTTTGTCAAAATTTTATTTCTATAAAGATTTTTTTGTCCAAATTTTATTTTTATAAAATATTTTGTCAAAAATTTTATTTCTATAGAAAATTTGTGAAAATTAGT
This sequence comes from Haematobia irritans, assembly GCF_050003625.1. NCBI lineage: Eukaryota > Metazoa > Arthropoda > Insecta > Diptera > Muscidae > Haematobia > Haematobia irritans. The sequence goes on from NC_134401.1 coordinate 17,680,016, forward strand.
GGAGAGGGAAAAATAATAAAAAAGAAAATAAAATTAAATTAAAAAAAAAGAAATCGCTTTATTTTCTTGCATTAAGTATCAACCAATCTGTTGATTTTAGTTCTCTACCTAGAGAATGGGGCGCCGAAGTTAATTTTGTCTCATCTGTTCTGGAATTCATGCCATTGTTCTCTTTCTGTTTATATCCGATTATGGTGGAAGTGAAACGATGGGATGGGATGGAATTTCCGTATATAAGCTAAAATCGTACCAGTGACTATAAAAATTGTTTACCGACTTTATTGACAGTTTATTATTGTCGCAAACAAACGGCTTTTATAAATCGCAATTCTCACCCAGCCACTTAATTAAAAGAAAGTAGTATATTACAATACATAATGGATAATATAGGCAAGTTTCTTGTAAAATAAATCTCTATGCTGACAGTTTAATGGTCTAAGTAATTTCATTCATTTAAATTTATTGAGTTAAACTTGTTAGTTTTTAATAACATTTTAATTCTTTTTTATTATTATTTTTTTTTTAGATTTAACCCTCTAATGCCCAAGACCGCCTTTAGGCGGTCTTCATTTAATAAGGAAGCTTTTAGTAAAACACACCATTTAAGACAACAAAAATGGGTAAAATAAAAAGAAAACTTAGTTAAAACTGTTCAAGAGGCTTTGCAGCATATACTGCATTTTACCGTATAAATTTTTCTTGTTTAGTTTTCTTGCTTTCATGTCGCTAACATTGAAAATTTAATCAGCTGGCAAAAAAATTGGGGCATTAAAGGGTTAATTTACGATTAATTTATACACCGAGAGATTCTAATTCAAAATTAAGCCAACGAAATGTTTTCATTTACATTATAAATATTTTCCACTAATACAGTGCAAACTATCTTTATAATAACAAAGACTTTCATTCGTTATTTCGTTGCTTCAATTTTAATATAAATTTTTTATTAAAATTAAATATTTTTTCTTATAATAAAAAAAAAATATTTTCTATTTTTTTTTAGAAACCCTACGCCTATATAGCTCATTATCTGTTTTAAATCGTTGTGCCTTAGAGGACTATGTAGTACCTGGTCATCCAAAATATATCATCAAAAAAGGCATGCCCATATTGATCCCAGTTGCGGCCATACATCGGGATGAGCGTTATTATCCCCAGCCAAATGTTTTCAATCCGGATAATTTTTCACCTGAAATGGTCAAACAAAGAGATTCGATATTGTATTTGCCGTTTGGTGAGGGGCCTCGTAATTGTGTGGGCATGCGTTTTGGTAAAATGCAAGTCATCATTGGTTTGGCTCTAATGCTAAAGAATTTTAAATTTTCCACATGTGATAAGACTACAATTCCTATGGAATTTGATAAACGTAATTTTCTTACAAGTCCTGCAAAGGGTGTCTATTTAAAAGTGGAAAAAATTGCCGATGAATGAAATGTGAAATTTTATTGTACTTTAATTATAAAAAAAATAATAAAATTAAATTATATACATAAATATAAGAATGAGACAAATATGAATTTTATTTCTATAGACAATTTTGTCAAAATTTTATTTCTATAGACAATTTTGTCACAATTTTATTTTTAAAGAAAATTTTGTCAAGATTTTATTTCTATAGAAAATTTTGTAAAAACTTTATTTCTACAGAAAATTTTGTTAAAATTTTATTTCTACAGAAAATTTTGTCAAAATTTTATTTCTATTTAAAACTTTGTCAAAATTTTATTGCTATAGAAAATTTTGTCAAATTCTTATTTCTATGGAAAATTTTGTCAAAATTTTATATCTATAGAAAATTTTGTCAAAATTTTATTTCTATAGAAAATTTTGTCAAAATTTTATTGCTATAGAAAATTTTGTCAAAATTTTATTTCTATAGAAAATTTTGTCAAAATTTTATTTCTATAAAAAATTTTGTCAAAATTTTATTTCTATAGAAAATTTTGTCAAAATTTTATTTCTATAGAAAATTTTATCAAAATTTTATTTCTATAGAAAAATTTGTCAAAATTTTATTTCTTTAGAAAATTTTGTCAAAATTTTATTTCTTTAGAAAATTTTGTCAAAATTGTATTTGTATAGACAATTTTGCCAAAATTTTATTTCTATAAAAATTTTGTTAATTTTTGGCTATTGAAAATTTTGTTAAAATTTTTTTTCTATAGAAAATTTTGCCAAATTTTATTTCCATAGAAAATTTGGTCAAAATTTTATTTCCATAGAAAATATTGTCAAAATTTTATTTCTATTGAAAATTTTGTGAAAATTTCTATAGAAAAAATTTGTCAAAATTTATTTTTATAGAAAATTTTGTCAAAATTTTATTGCTATAGAAAAAAATTGTCAAAATTTTATTTCTATAGAAAAAATTTGTCAAAATTTATTTTTATAGAAAATTTTGTCAAAGTTTTATTTCCATAGAAAATTTTGTCAAAATTTTATTTCTATAGAAAATATTGTTAAAATTTTATTTCTATTGAAAATTTTGTCAAAATTTTATTTCTATAGAAAAAATTTGTCAAAATTTATTTTTATAGAAAATTTATTCAAAATTTTATTGCTATAGAAAAATTTTGTCAAAATTTTATTTCTATAGAACATTTTGTCAAACTTTCATTTCTATTGAAAATTTTTTCAAAATTTTATTTCTATAGAAAATTTTGTCAAAATTTTATTTCTATAGACAATTTTGTCAAAATTTTATTTTCCTAGAAAATTTTGTCAAAATTTTATTTCTATATAAAATTTTGTCAAAATTTTATTACTATAGAAAATTTTGTCAAAATTTTATTACTATAGAAAATTTTGTCAAAATTTTATTTGTATAGAAAATTTTGTCAAAATTGTATTTGTATAGAAATTTTTTGTCACAATTTGATTTCCATAGACAAAAATTAAAATTTTATTTTTATAGAAAATTTTGTCAAAATTTTATTTCCATAGAAAATTTTGTCAACATTTTATTTCTATAGAAAATGTTGTAAAAATTTTATTTCTATTGAAAATTTTGTCAAAATATTATTTCTATAGAAAATGTTGTCGAAATTGTATTTGTATAGAAAATTTTGTCAAAATTTTATTTCTATAAATTTTTTTTCAAAATTTTAATTGTGTAGAAAATTTTGTCAAAATTTTATTATTATTATATTTTTTATTATATTTTTATAGAAAATTTTGTCAAAGTTTTATTTCCATAGAAAATTTTGTCAAAATTTTATTTCTATAGAAAATATTGTCAAAATTTTATTTCTATTGAAAATTTTGTCAAAATTTTATTTCTATAGAAAAAATTTGTCAAAATTTTTTTTATAGAAAATTTATTCAACATTTTATTGCTATAGAAAAATTTTGTCAAAGTTTTATTTCTATAGAACATTTTGTCAAACTTTCATTTCTATTGAAAATTTTTTCAAAATTTTATTTCTATAGAAAAGTTTGTCAAAATTTTATTTCTATAGAAAATTTTGTCAAAATTTTATTTCTATAGAAAATTTTGTCAAAATTGTATTTGTATATAAAATTTTGTCAAAATTTTATTACTATAGAAAATTTTGTCAAAATTTTATTACTATAGAAAATTTTGTCAAAATTTTATTTGTATAGAAAATGTTGTCAAAATTGTATTTGTATAGAAAATTTTGCCAAAATTTTATTTCCATAGACAAAAATCAAAATTTTATTTTTATAGAAAATTTTGTCAAAATGTTATTTCTATAGAAAATTTTGTCAAAATTTTATTTCTATAGAAAATGTTGTCAAAATTTTATTTCTATTGAAAATTTTGTCAAAATATTATTTCTATAGAAAATGTTGTCGAAATTGTATTTGTATAGAAAATGTTGTCAAAATTTTATTTCTATAAATTTTTTTTTCAAAATTTTAATTGTGTAGAAAATTTTGTCAAAATTTTATTAGTATAGAAAATGTTGTCAAAATTTTATTTCTATAGAAAATTTTGTCAAACTTTTATTCTTAAAGAAAATTTTGTCAAAATTTTATTTTTATAGAAAATTTTGTCAAAATTTTATTGCTATAGAAAATTTTGTCAAAATTTTATTTTTATAGAAAATTTTGTCAAAATTTTATTGCTATAGAAAATTTTGTCAAAATTTTATTTCTATAGAACATTTTGTCAAACTTTCATTTCTATGGAAAATTTTTTCAAAATTTTATTTCTATAGAAAATTTTGTCAAACTTTTATTTCTGTAGAAAATTTCTGTAGAAAATTTATGGAGAGAAATATTTTGCAAAATCTACCAAAACTTCAGGAATTCTACAAATCTACCAAACAATAAAAAATCTGCCATTTGTAGCTGAATTCTACCAACTGTGACAACCGTGTTCATAATTGTTTACAGCCTCCTTAAAAAGCGACCCAATATTTCAATTCTGGTGGAAATAAAGGTGGAAAAGGTTTGAGAGAAATTTGGCGAAGATATGAAGAAAGACGAAAAACAAAATAGCAGACAAAATTCGATGTCATTTCGATTTGAATAAAAAATTCCGAATTTTATATGATTTATTTAGGGTATTAGAAAGTCGTCTGCTGCCCGAATTTACTTATTTATGATGTCATATTTGCTACAGTACATAAACCTACAATTATGGACTGTGTGGCAATGAATCTACTCCTATGATACGTTCGAGTATAGGAATTAATTCATTCTAATTCTCAATGGCAATAAAAGCTTTTCAACCAAGCCAAGCTTTAGTAATTAACTCAACTCAGTAGAGAATAATAAAAATAATTATTTTCTATGGCAGTTAGTACAGCTACAATATTCATTCGGATAAGATCATAAACGTTTGAGAAAAAAATTGTCTCAAAGATAGACATCAAACAACCATGACCATCGCAACATTTCTATGGGGCTCTTTAATTGTAGGCTTGGCCTATTTGGTATATATGCTTCGAAAGCATTTCAACTATTGGCAGAATTTGGGTATTGCCTGTGATCCACCGCATTGGTTGATGGGTAATGTTTCGGGTATTATGACCACCAGAAGCTATAATGCAATTCTCCGTGAATATTACGATAAATACAAAACTGCTGGCCCTTTTGTCGGTTTCTATTGGTTCACCAAACCTGCTGTCCTGGTATTGGATCCAGTTTTAATGAAACAAATTCTCATTAAAGATTTTTCAAAATTTGTGGATCGAGGTTTCTATAACAATGCCGAAGATGATCCTCTCACAGGTCATCTATTGAATTTGGAAGGAGATAAATGGCGTTTTATGCGCAATAAGCTTTCACCTACCTTTACTTCGGGCAAAATGAAGGCTATGTTTCCTCTGATTATGGAAATAGGAAATAAGCTAATAGATGTCACTCACAAGGAGATGACCAATTCCCAAGTCCTGGAAGTTCGTGATTTGGTGGCTCGTTTCACCACCGATGTCATAGGAACCTGTGCCTTTGGCATGGAGATACAGAGTTTACTTGAACCCCAAAATGAATTTCGTAAGATGAGCTATAAGGCCTTAAGAGAATTTCGTTATGGTGTTTTGGGATTTTTGATACGTTTCAATTTTCCCCATATGGCCAGAAGACTTCACATGAAAGAAACCATGGCCGATGTGGAAAAGTTTTTTATGGGCATCATCCAAGCCAATGTGGAGTATAGAGAGAAAAATCATGTGAAAAGGCAAGATTTTTTGAATATGCTAATTGATCTGAAAAATAATAAGTCCATGAAAAGTGAAGGTGCAGTACAAGAAGAAATGACTCAACTTACATTTGAGCAATTGGCTGCTCAGGCTTTTGTATTTCTTTTGGCTGGCTATGAAACTTCATCGACCACTATGGGTTTTGCTTTATATGAACTAGCTTTAAATCCCCAAATTCAAGAGAAAGTCAGAAAAGAAATTCAAGATATTCTGCAAAATCATAACAATGAAATCACCTATGAAAACATAAAAGAAATGGTGTATTTGGATCAAGTTATACAGGGTGAGAGTACAGCCAAGAAAATATTCCAAATAATCCTTTCTAGTAATTGAAAAACTTGTTTTCCTTTAGAAACCCTTAGAGTTTATACCATTGTGCCAGCCATTATACGACAGGCTTTGGATGACTTTCCTGTTCCTGATCATCCTGATTATGTGATTAAAAAAGGTATGATGGCTTTTATACCTGCAGGAGCCATACATCGAGACGAGCGTTATTACGACAAACCAAATGTTTTCAATCCTGATCATTTTAAACCGGAAAATGTCAATTCCCGTGATTCCATATTGAATTTATCTTTTGGTGAAGGACCTCGCAATTGTATTGGAGCACGTTTTGGAAAATTACAAACACAAGTGGGTTTAGCTTTGCTTTTGCGTAATTTTAAATTTTCCATTTGTGATCGTACTCCGATTCCAATGAAAATCGATAAGAAGAGTCTTTTGATTGCACCAGAGAGTGGTATTTATTTAAAAGTGGAGCAACTATGAGGACTAGGAGGAAATAAAAACACGTACAGGTCAATTAAAGAAAATTGTTTTTGAGGAAATTTATATTTTATTTGTAATAAATTAAAAAAAATGTTTACATTATTCAAGTTTTATGTGGGAAAAAGCAAAATCTTGGTAAGTAGCATGCATGCAAAAATATAATAATCAACTTTGTCATTCCATTAGTAACTGATAGAAATATTGGTCTCAAACTCCCAATATTCTTGGCCGTGGTAAAATTCTGTTGGCAATAGTGGGGATTTTTTCCCCACACTGGGGATATTTTTTCGTGAATGGGGACGACATTTCTGAGTTGGGGCTTGGAGATTTGGTGGGAATTTTCCATAAATTTGGGGATTTTTTCGAGAAATCGGTTTAATCTTATTAACAAAATTTTATTTTTATATATAAAATTTTGTCAAAATTTTATTTTATAGCTAATTTTTCTCATAATTTTATTTCTCTAGAAAATTTTGTCAAAATTTTATTTCTATAGAAACTTTTGTCAAAATTTTATTTCTATATAGAAAATTTTGTCAAAATTTTATTTCTATATAGAAAATTTTGTCAAAATTTTATCTCTATAGAAAATTTTGTCAATATTGTAGTCCTATAGCAGATTTTTGTCAAAATTTTATTCCTATAGCAGATTTGTCAAAATTTTATTTCCAGAGAAAATTTTGTCAAAAATTTATTTCTATAGAAAATTTTGTCAAATATTTACTTCTATTGAAACTTTTGTCAAAAATTTATTTCTATAGAAAATTTTCTCAAAATGTTATTTCTATAGAAAGTTTTGTCCAAATATTATTTCTATATAGAAAATCTCAAAATTTTAGTTCTATAGAAAATTTTGTTAAAATTTCATTCCTATAGCAGATTTTTGTCAAAATTTTATTTCTATAGAATTTTTCTCAAAATGTCATTTCTAAATAGAAAATTTTCCCAAAATTTTATTTCTATAGAAAATTTTCTCAAAATTTTATTTCAATAGAAAATTTTCTCAAAATTTTATTTCAATAGAAAAATTTCTCAAAATGTTATATTTATAGAAAATTTTGTCAAAATTTTATTTCATTCGTTTTGTTTGTTATTATTGGCTACTCTTCAATCGTTATTGTTGTTTTTGATCTCAGCTTAAAACCATGCATTGATTAAACTACAAGTGTAGCTTAACCAACAGAGGAAAAGTATGCATGTCAAATTTATTTGGGCAAAGCCCTATAGACTGCAAGATGGTTGGATGTACAGCTGTTTCGGAATTACCACATTCCTCATCAGCATCCTCTACTTGCAGCAAAACTGTCAACCAATTATCAGAATAAATTCGGGTAATTCCCTCAATCCAAAGTGAACTTCACTTATATCTATAGGGCTTTGCCCAAATAAATTTGAGTTTGGCAAAGGAAGAGAGATATGCTTGCAAATTTGTTTAGGCAGTAGCCGACTATCAAACCTTTTGTCGGAAGGTTCAGGTGCAGTTCACTTTGGGTTGAGTGAATTACCCGAATTTATTCTGATAATTGGTTGACAGTTTTGCTGCAAGTAGAGGATGCTGATCTCAGCTTTAAAACCATTGCGTTGACAAAACTACAAGAGTCCAAATAAATTTGACATTTGTCAAATTTATTCGGGTAGTTCACTAAACCCAAAGTGAACCACAGCTGAACCTTCCTAAAAAAGGTTTATGACTGTCGGCCTTTGCCTAAATAAATATTTGTACAAACATCTCTCCTTCCTTTGCCAATGCCAAATCACCGTGCTGAGCCAACTGCAACTCAAAATTTTATTTCTATAGAAAATTTTGTCAAAATTTTATTTCTAAAAAAAAAAATTTCAAAATTTATTTTTATAGAAAATTTTGTCAAAATTTTATTTCTATAGAAAAATTTTACCAAAGTTTTACTTCTATAGAAAATTTTATCAACATTTTATTTCTGTAGAAAATTTTGTCAAAATTTTATTTCTGTAGAAAATTTTGTCAAAATTGTATTTCTATAGAAAATTTTGTCAAAATTTTATTTCTATCGAAAATTTTGTCAAAATTTTATTCCTATAGAAATTTTGTCAATATTTATTTCTAAAGTAAATTGTGTCAAAATTTTATTTCTATATAGAAAATTTTGTCAAAATTTTATATCTCTAGAAAATTTTGTCAATATTGTAGTCCTATAGCAGATTTTTGTCAAAATTTTATTTCCAGAGAAAATTTTGTCAAAAAATTATTTCTATAGAAAATTTTGTCAAATATTTACTTTTATTGAAACTTTTGTGAAAATTTTATTTCTATAGAAAATTTTCTCAAAATGTTTTTTCTATAGAAAGTTTTGTCCAAATATTATTTCTATATAGAAAATCTCAAAATTTTAGTTCTACAGAAAATTTTGTTAAAATTTTATTTCAATAGAAAATTTTGTCAATATTTTATTTCTATAGAACATTTTGTCAAAATTATATTTATAAAGAAAATTTTGTCAAAATTTTATTTCTATATCGAACATTTTATTTCTATAGAATTTTTTTTTCCAAAATTTTATTTCTGTCATTATTTTATTTCTATAGAAACTTTTGTCAAAATTTCATTCCTATAGCAGATTTTTGTCAAAATTTTATTTCTATAGAATTTTTCTCAAGATGTTATTTCTATATAGAAAATTTTCTCAAAATTTTATTTCTACAGAAAATTTTCTCAAAATTTTATTTCAATAGAAAATTTTCTCAAAATTTTATTTCTATAGAAAATTTTCTCAAAATGTTATATTTATAGAAAATTTTGTCAATATTTTATTTCTATACAACATTTTATTAAAGTTTTATTTCTATAGAAAATTTTGTCAAAATTTTATTTCTATAGACAATTTTGTCAAAATTTTATTTTGTCAAAATTTTATTCCTATAGAAAATTTGGTCAAAATTTTATTTCTTTAGAAAATTTTGTCAAAAAATTATTTTTGTAGAAATTTTTTTCAAAATTTTGTCATTATTTTATTTCTATATAGAAAATTTTATCAAAATTTTATTTATATATAGAAAATTTTGTCAAAATTTTATTCCTATAGAAAATTTTGAAAAAATTTTATTTCCGTAGAAAATTTTGTCAAAATTTTATTTCATTTTTGTTTTTTATTGTTGGTATTTACTTCAATCATATTTGTTGTTTTGATCTCAGCTTTAAAACCATTGCGTTGACTAAACTACAAGAGTAGCATAACCAACAGAGGAAAAGAATATTTGTCAAATTTATTTGGACAAAGCCTTTTAAACTGCGAGATGGTTGGATGGACTCACGTTTCGGAATTACCACATTGCTCATCAGCATCCTCTACTTGCAGCAAAACTATCAACCAATTATCAGAATAAATTCGGGTAGTTCACTAAACCCAAATTGAATCACACCTGAACCTTCCTAAAAAAGGTTTATGACAGTCGGCCTTTGCCTAAATTAATCTTTGTACAGACGTCTCTTGTTTCCTTTGCCAATGTCAAATCATCGTTTTAAGCCAAATGCAACTCAAAATTTATTTCTATAGAAAATTTTGTCAAATTTTTATTTGTATAGAAAATTTTTTCAAAATTGTATTTGTATAGAAAATTTTGTCAAAATTTTATTTCTATAGAAAAAATTTGTCAAAATTTATTTTTATAGAAAATTTTATTAAAATTTTATTTCCGTTGAAAATGTTGTAAAAATTTTATTTTTATAGAACATTTTATTTCTATAGAAAATTTTGTCAAAATTTTATTTTTATATAAAATTTTGTCAACATTTTATTTTTATAGATAATTTTCTCAAAATTTTATTCCTATAGAAAATGTTGTCAAAATTTTATTTCTATAGAAAATTTTCTCAAAATTTTATTTCTATAGAAAATTTTGTCAAAATTTTATTTCTATAGAAAATTTTGTCAAAATTTTATTCCTATAGAAAATATTGTCAAAATTTGATTTCAACATTGCCTTAAATGTGGTCTAGCTATCCACCATACTCACCTGCTGTTCCCGATGATGGCCTGCGTTCAGACCCATCAAATAATTGAAAAAATATTTGATTGTTTCTTTCATTAACGATGAAAAAATAAAATAATAATAATAACAAGTAAGGAAAGTCTAAAGTCGGGCGGGGCCGACTATATTGTACCCTGCACCACTTTGTAGATCTAAATTTTCGATACCATATCACATCTGTCAAATGTGTTGAGGGCTATATAAAGGTTTGTCCCAAATACATATATTTAAATATCACTCTATCTGGACAGAATTTGATAGACTTCTACAAAATCTATAGACTTAAAATTTAAGTCGGCTAATGCACTAGGGTGGAACACAATGTTAGTAAAAAACCAGTAAGGAAAGTCTAAAGTCGGGCGAGGCCGACTATATTATACCCTGCACCACTTTGTAGATCTAAATTTTCGATACCATATCACATCCGTCAAATGTGTTGGGGGCTATATATAAAGGTTTGTCCCAAATACATACATTTAAATATCACTCGATCTGGACAGAATTTGATAGACTTCTACAAAATCTATAGACTTAAAATTTAAGTCGGCTAATGCACTAGGGTGGAACACAATGTTAGTAAAAAATATGGGAAACGTTTAAATCTGAAGCAATTTTAAGGAAACTTCGAAAAAGTTTATTAATGATTTATCGCTCGATATATATGCATTAGAAGTTTAAGAAAATTATGGTCATTTTTTCAACTATTCGACTAAGCAGTGGCGACGTTACAAGGAAAATGTTGGTATTTTGACCATTTTTGTCGAAATCAGAAAAACATATATATGGGAGCTATATCTAAATCTGAACCGATTTCAACCAAATTTGGCACGCATAGCAACAATGCTAATTCTACTCCATGTGCAAAATTTCAACTAAATCGGAGCAAAAAATTAGCCTCTGTGGTCATATGAGTGTAAATCGGGCGAAAGCTATATATGGGAGCTATATCTAAATCTGAACCGATTTCAACCAAATTTGGCACGCATAGCTACAATGCTCATTCTACTCCCTGTGCAAAATTTCAATTAAATCGGAGTAAAAGATTGGCCTCTGTGGTCATATGAGTGTAAATCGGGCGAAAGCTATATATGGGAGCTATATCTAAATCTGAACCGATTTCCACCAAATTTGACACGCATAGCTATAATGCTAATTCTACTCCCTGTGCAAAATTTCAACTAAATCAGAGCAAAAAATTGGCCTCTGTGGACAAAGGAGTGTAAATCGGGCGAAAGCTATATATGGGAGCTATATCTAAATCTGAACCGATTTGGATGATATTTTGCAAGTTTTTCGAGACTCATAAAATATTGGGATGTACGGAATTTGAGGAAGATCGGTTGATATACACGCCAATTATGACCAGATCGGTGAAAAATATATATGGCAGCTATATCTAAATCTGAACCGATTTTTTCCAAAATCAATAGGGGTCGTCTTTGAGCCGAAACAGGACCCCATACCAAATTTTAGGACAATCGGACTAAAACTGCGAGCTGTACTTTGCACACAAAAATACATCAACAGACAGACAGACGGACAGACAGACAGACAGACAGACAGACAGACAGACGGACATCGCTAAATCGACTCAGAATTTAATTCTAAGACGATCGGTATACTAAACAATGGGTCTCAGACTTTTCCTTCTTGGCGTTACATACAAATGCACAAACTTATTATACCCTGTACCACAGTAGTGGTGAAGGGTATAACAAGGTATTTTGACCATTTTTGTCGAAATCAGAAAGACATATATATGGGAGCTATATCTAAATCTGAACCGATTTCAATCAAATTTGGCACACATGACTATATTACTAATAGTACTCCTAGTGCAAAATTTTAACCAAATTGGGCCAAAACTCTGGCTTCTGGGCCATATAAGTCCATATCAGGCGAAAAATATATATGGAAGCTATATCCAAATCTGAACCGATTTCAATCAAATTTGGCACGCATAGCTACAATGCTAAATCTACTCCCTGTGCAAAATTTCAACCAAATTGGGCCAAAACTCTGGCTTTTAGGACCATATTAGTCCATATCGGGCGAAAGATATATATGGGAGCTATATCTAAATCTGAACCGATTTCAATCAAATTTTGCACACTTGACTATAGTGCTAATTGTTCTTCTTGTGCAAAATTTTAAGCAAATTAGGGTAAAACTCTGGCTGCTGGGTCCATATTAGTGCATATCGGGCGAAAGATATATATGGGAGCTATATCTAAATCTGAACCGATTTCAATCAAATTTTGCGCACTTGATTATACTACTAATTGTACTCCTAGTGCAAAATTGCAACCAAATTCGACCAAAAATCTGGCTTCTGGGGCCATATAAGTCCATATCGGGCGAAAGATATATATGGGAGCTATATCTAAATCTGAACCGATTTCAATCAAATTTTGCACACTTGACTATATGACTAAGTGTTATGTTTGTACAAAATTTCAAGCAAATCGGTATAAAACTTTGGCTGCTGGGTCCATATTAGTGCATATCGGGCGAAAGATATATATGGGAGCTATATCTAAATCTGAACCGATTTCTTCCAAAATCAATAGGGTTCTATTCTGACCCAAATTAGGAACATGTGCCAAATTTGAAGGCGATTGGACTTAAATTGCGACCTAGACTTTGATCACAAAAATGTGTTCACAGACGGACGGACGGACGGACAGACGGACATGTTTATATCGACTCAGGGACCCACCCTGAGCATAATTGCCAAAGACACTATGTGTCTATCTCGTCTCCTTCTGGGTGTTACAAACATATGCACTAACTTATAATACCCTGTTCCACAGTGTGGCGCAGGGTATAAAAATTGGACGTAATAATGAAAGTTGTAATTAACCCTTAAATGCGCACGCTATCTTTTAAGTTACAACAAGAAAACAATTCTTACGTCTTAAAATTTGGACCAAATTCTATGGAATTAAGTTTGTTGTGTTTAATATATCATAATGCTATTTATAAAAATAGTTTTTTTTCCGAAAATTTGATATACTTCTGTGAAATCTGCAGTCAAAATTAAAAATCAAATTTTTACCAAAAATTAAAAAAACTACAAAGTGGGAGTTAAATAATCAATAAACACTGTATTTTTTAAGACACAACAACAATTTTTTGAGAAAAATTTGGTATGCAAATGTTATTATTATTAGTTTATTTAAAATCATAATAAATTATGAAGATAAATACAAAAAAAATAAAGGTACTAACAACTAAGGTTTTCGACCTAATGCAGATGTTATTTATTTACCATTTTGCATAGTATATGTTACTTTCGGATGAATGGGTTATATGGTGCATTTAAGGGTTAAAAATGACACACAAAACTATTTAATTTTATTGACACGATTTTAATGTTACCGAATATCAATATAAACCGAAATACATTTGGAAAACTAATAATAATACTTAAGTATTGATTACAATCAATAAAAACAAATCAAAAATAGTATTACAACATTTTCTTTGAAACATATAATCTTAACAACATTATCTCTATTTCCAATTGATTTCTTGTCTACATTAACTTCTATTGGTAGCCCCAAAGAATATCGTTTATTTTAGATTTTTGTAACTTTCAAAGTTATACCCTTTTCAGAACTTATTAGGAAATTTTTCTTATCATATTTCAATGGTATCTGGGTTTCTGAGCATACAGAAAATTTAAAATTTTTCAAAAGTAATGCCAAGCCCACAGCAGTTTGCATTTTACCAAAACGCATACCAATACAATTACGTGGACCCTCTCCAAATGGCATATAGAGTATAGAATCACGTTGTGCCACATTTTCGGGTGAAAAATTATCAGGATTGAATTGATGAGGATTTGGATAGTAGCGTTCATCATGATGTATAGCAGAGACGGGAATTAGAACAGGCATGCCTTTTTTAATGACATACTTGGGATGACCGGGTACTTCATAATCTTCCAAGGCTTGTCGATTCAAAACCGGTACAACAGTATACAACCGTAGGGTTTCTGAAAGTGAAGAATTTTTTTTATTAGAAAATCAGTGAATAGAAGAGTTTTTCTTTTTTAGAAACAATGAATCCTTATTTATATTATTACCACTCCTGTACCAAGGGACTAAAAGCACCTTCATGCATTCATCAACTATATAACAACTACCCTGTATAATTTGATCCAAATAGGGTATATCTATCAAATTCTCATATGAAAACTTATCATCGTTGATTGCTAAGAGCTGTGAAACTTATTCACGCGCTGACGGGTCAATTCGTATAAAATATAACCCATGGTCGTGGATTAAGTCTCAAAGCCAGCATTGAAAAACACATGGGCCTGGGCTCAGTCACCTTTGGTAACTGGACTGTGATTGATCCGAAGTTATGCGCAAGGTTTTTCAACCGACAGTTTAAGTTAAGCATCTTGAGAGTGATAGAGCGAAGAGAAGACTCATTCATCGCATCCGTCGTCCGCGTGCCAGCGACACAACATTTTCCACAGCCTAAGTTAGCAATCATTCATACTGGAATAAATTATGTTGGAATACTGGAAGTTAAGTACTAGACTCATTCTTTTGCCTTTGGAATCACTCATTATACCCAATGTCTGGAAAAATTGGTAAGGCGATTTCACTACAGACGCCAGGCAAAGACTCGAGTGAACTTTATGTACAATTTTCCATTTGCCAATCATCAATGTTAGGTTAGGTTAGGTTAGGTTATGTGGCAGCCCGATGTATCAGGCTCACTTAGGTTATTCAGTCCATTGTGATACAACAGTGGTGAACCTCTCTCTTATCACTGAGTGCTGCCCGATTCCATTTTAAGCTCAATGACAAGGGAACTCCTTTTTTATAACCGAGTCCTAACGGGGTTCCACATTCCAGTGAAACCACTTAGAGAAGCTTTGAAACTCTCAGAAATGTCACCAGCATTACTGAGGTGGGATAATCCACCGCTGAAAAACTTTTTGGTGTTCGGTCGTAGCAGGAATCGATTCCACGACCTTGTGTATGCAAGGTGGGCATGTTAACCACTGCATCACGGTGACTCCCTGCCAATCATCAATACGAATTCCGTAAAGTGTCATATCAGCATAAATAAATAGTGGATTCAACCAGTCCAAGCAGAGTCATAGGTCGGTCCTTGGGGACATTCGATGCGGTCAACTATGCAAGACTGTTCATGGACTTCGACAACACGTCATATCCGACAGGAATCAAACAGTGGCTTCTAATTACCTGTGCGGATGCTAGTCGCATGTGGAATTTAGGGATAAAAATTCTAGGTCCCGTAAAGTCAGTTCCTCAAGGTGGGGTGATATCTCTGGCACTGTTTATCCTCTACCTTTCCTCTATTTCACTCCCTCTTACCGGCGTCGAGATTGTACCATCCGCGCTTATTGTAGATAATATAAGCGATCGATTTTTGCTGATCTTACCAGTTTTTTCACTTCTAGAAATTTGAGGATTTCCGGCAACAAATCTTCAGCCACACTATTCTGTACATGGAAGGCAGAATTACGCAGGAATCTGAATGTCAGAGACGACGACAATATAATTCTGACTACAGAATATCCCAAGATTCTCGCAAATACATTCGATTGCCTTTTCAAGTCGTCTGCTTATTTCATTGCAATTTGTGATAAGCTCCGCCGTATAAACAAGGTCCTCCATTCGTTTGCCTGCAGTACTTAGGGTGGGAGAAGAGAAACCTTCTTGACTACATATAAGGCAATTGGGAGGTCAGAGGTATAAATTTATTCAGCCCCAGTGTGAACACTTCAGGAAAGTGACACGTGGAGGAAATACATTCAGACCTCCCCGAACGCTGCCTTTACAATTGCGATAGGATGTCTGTGCAGTACACTGCTGGATCACTTTTCGTGGATACTAAGATCATCTCTGTGCGTCGACACAATTGCATGTTGTCAAAGCAGGATCTCTTACTCCAGGAATGTACGAGTTGACCTTTACCTTCTAGTGTGTGAGATTAGCGTTACAAAAGGGAGTCTCTACGTCAGGCAGCATAACCGACAGATCTAAACACGATTCATGAGTATACTGTAGCTGAAGCGGTGCGAAGATACAAGGTTAATCCAGTTCTTGGAGCTCCACCACAGCCCATGCATCGGGGGAAACAGACCTTCCATGGCATATCAAGGTAGTTTTGGCCCAACTAAGGTCAGGCATGTAAAGTCGCCTCAACTCCTACCTGTCAGTGATTGAGAGCTGCATAGCCGACATGTTTTCCATCTACAAAGAAGGACCATATACCACGCGACCCATGGTTACTTGCCTAGAAGCCTACCCGACTCACCACCCAACCACTCTGGACCATTTTATTCGCAGAGTTTACAAAAGACAGCATCTACATCAGACATCATATCAACAAATCTGATATCATCAATCAACAAATCATATCAACAAATCTGAAGCGTTGAGAAGTTATAAAGTTAGTCCTGTTCTCGGATCTCCAAAACCATAGCACCTGAGAAACACGGCAGACCATGGTAGTTTTGACCCAATTAAGATCAGACAAGTAAAATCGCCTCAACTCCTACCTGTCAGTGATTGAAAGCTGCATAGCCGACGTGTATGCCATCTACAACGAAGGACCACATTCCACGCGACCCCCGGGTGCTTGCCTAGAAGCCTACCCGACTCACCACAAGATCACTTTGGACCATTTTAGTCGCAGAGTTTACAAAAGACAGCATCTACATCAGACATCATATCAACAAATCTGAAGAGGATTCATGAGGTTACTATAGCTGAAGCATTGAGAAGTTATAACTTTAATCCTGTTCTCGGAGCTCCATCACCGCCCATAGCACCTGAGGAAACATACCTCCCACGGCAGACCAGGGTAGTTTTGACCCAATCAAGATCAGACAAGTAAAATCGCCTCATCTCCTACTTGTCAGTGATTGAAAGCTGCCTAGCCGATGTGTATCCCATCTACAACGAAGGATCACATGCCACGCGACCCCCGGGTGCTTGCCTAGAAGCCTACCCGACTCAACACCAGATCACTCTGGTCCATTTTAGTCGCAGAGTTTACAAAAAACAGCGTCTACATCAGACATCATATCAACAAATCTGAAGAGGATTCATGAGGTTACTATAGCTGAAGCGTTGAGAAGTTATAAAGTTAATCCTGTTCTCGGAGCTCCAACATCACCTGAGGAAACAGACCTCCCACGGCAGACCAGGGTAGTATTGACCCAATTAAAATCAGACAAGTAAAATCGCCTCAACTCCTACCTGTCAGTGATTGAAAGCTGCCTAGCCGACGTGTATCCCATCTACAACGAAGGATCACAGGCCACGCGACTTCCGGGTGCTTGCCTAGAAGTCTACCCGACTCAACACCAGATTACTCTGGACCATAGCCACTGAGGAAACAGACCTCCCAGGGCAGACCAGGGTAGTTTTGACCCAATTAAGATCAGACAAGTAAAATCGCCTCAACTCCTACCTGTCAGTGATTAAAAGCTGCATAGTCGACGTGTATCCCATCTACAACGAAGGACCACATGCCACGCGACCCCTGGTTGCTTGCCTAGAAGCCACCACCAGATCACTCTGGACCATTTTAGTCGTAGAGTTCCTTGATCTGATCTCAAGCTGATGTACTAAAGCGCAAAAAATGGATGCAATCACAACAAAAACCAACACGGGCCTGGGCTGTTATCCCTTCCAGATTTAGGTTTGTCATATCATATCACAATGTTGTGACTTCATTAGTTTCTTATTCTTCACATCAATTAACATGGCCAAGAAATCTTTGCATCCAACATCCCGGTAGTCTACTGTCTCCTTGAGAAATCCCTAGCAATAAGTTGATGACATCTTCGGGAAAGAATTTGAAACGTAATCTCTTGGCAAACTAAGGATAACTGTTACTAAATGTCAAACGGCAAATGCATTGTTCTCCCAACCTTTTGTAATCAAATTTCCGAAATTCGCCATGGAGATTCTTGGGGTATTTTACCTCAAGTGAAAGTGCGTGAGAATTTATCGCCATTTCTGCGCATTTATCACCATTTCTGATCATCGATAAGAAACAATTGCCCGGATAAGGGATCATATTTTTCATTGTGGTAGAAACCATTGACGGTGAACTTATTAAAAATTTTAATGAGGTAAATTTTTTTATCAAAACCGAATCCAATAGAATTGATGTGGGTCTGTAGTAGTAGTAGTATATATGGCAAGAATACTACTACTACTCTCCAAAAATGTTAGTTTTTGCCAAAACCAGACGCATTACCAATCAGTACATAAAGTTCTTCACTGATAATACCTTTGGAAAACAAATTACAATAATTGTCATTTCGATCGATAGCACAGGTTTGGTCACGGTAACTGGCACAAAAAATATACAAACATACGCAACGCTTGAATGAAACTAAAATTGTTGAGGATGTGATTATCGCTTTCGTCATAAATGGATTTTTGGCAATTGTTTCCAAATCATCACTTTTAGTTGTGTTAAATGTGGTATCCACGCGAATTTTGATTAGATAGGACGTGTATAAAGAGCCATTGTTTTTCTAATAATCTCTTTGGGAATTACTTCTAAACTCTCTAACAAGAAGAGAAGAGTAATTTATAATGGAATATTCGCTTGAATGAAACTAAAACAGTATGGTCATTGCTTTAATGATAAACGAGTTTTTGGTAATTTTTTGCAATATTTTTGCAAACTCATCATATTTTTTTTATTTTCAAAATAGAAAACAGGTGTATCTATGGGATTGTCGATTAGATAGCTGGTTTTTTCTTATGCTCTTTCTTTGGGAATTTTTTTTAAACTCTCTGACAATAAGAAGAAGAATAATTGATAGTGCAATATCTATACAAGTAAAGAATAAGAATTAGATACAAGAAATACATAAATTCAGTATTCATTTAAGTAACCTTGGTTGTCATCTGAATAGCCAAGATAAGTAGACATTTTTTGCTATTAGAATAAAATAATATTTCCTCCTAAAACGTAATTTTTCGCCCAATTTTATTTGGATTCTAGCTTAGGTTAGGTTAGGTGGCAGCCCGATATATCAGGCTCACTTAGACTATTCAGTCCATTGTGATACCACATTGGTGAACTTCTCTCTTATCACTGAGTGCTGCCCGATACCATGTTAAGCTCAATGACAAGGGACATCCTCTTTATAGCCGAGTCCGAACGGCGTTCCACACTGCAGTGAAACCACTTAGAGAAGCTTTGAAACCCTCAAAAATGACACCAGCATTACTGAGGTGGGATAATCCACCGCTGAAAAACTTTTTGGTGTTCGGTCAAAGCAGGAATCGAACCCACGACCTTGTATATGCAAGGCGGGCATGCTAACCATTGCACCACGGTGGCTGCCAAACTGTCATCACCAAACTGCTGCCACTGCCATCCCCAATCGAATTACTTGAGTTGCGGTAACGCTTGCCGATGGCATGGTCTCTTAAAACCTCCTAACACCGTCATCTAAATTGTAAGTAAGTCCATACGTGGTATATATTAAATCAAACAAGTATATACGGCCGTAAGTTCGGCCAGG
This sequence comes from Haematobia irritans, assembly GCF_050003625.1. NCBI lineage: Eukaryota > Metazoa > Arthropoda > Insecta > Diptera > Muscidae > Haematobia > Haematobia irritans. Next base: position 17,700,008 of record NC_134401.1, read on the forward strand.
CCGAAGCTTATATACCCTCCACCATGGATTGCGTAGAAACTTCTTCTAAACACTGCCATCCCCAATCGAATTAATTGAGTTGCGGTAACGCTTGCCGATGGCAAGGTCTCTTATCTTAAAACCTCCTAACACCACCTTCTAAATTGTATGTAAGTCCATACGTGGTATATATTAAATCAAAAAAGATCGATCCAATACGTATAAAATTCAGTTTGACAAAGTAGACGTAACATTTTGACAAAATTTTCTACAGAAATAAAATTTTAACAAAATTTTCTATAGAAATAAAATTTTCACAAAATTTTCTACAGAAATAAAAATTTTGACAAAATTTTCTATAGAAATAAACTTTTGAAAAAAAATATTGTATAGAAATAAAATCTTGGAGAACGTTTTATATGGGGGCTATATATAATTATGGACCGATGTGGGCCAATTCTGGCATGGTTGTTAAAGATCATATACTAACACCATGTTCAAAATTACAACCGGATTGGATGAAATTTGCTTCTCTTGGAGACTTCGCAAGCCAAATCTGGAGATCGGCTTATATGGGGGCTATATATAATTATGAACCGATGTGGACCAATTTTTGCATGGTTGTTAGAGACCATATAACAATATCATGTACCAAATTTCAGGCGGATCGGATGCAATTTGCTTCTCTTTGAAGCTCCGCAACCCAAATCTGGGGATCGGTTTATATGGGCGCTATATATAATTATGGACCGATGTGGACCAAGTTTTGCACGGTTGTTAGAGACCATATACCAATACCATGTACCAAATTTCAGGCGGATCGGATGCAATTTGCTTCTCTTTGAGGCTCCGCATGCCAAATCTGCGGATCGGTTTATATGGGGGCTATATATAATTTAGGACCGATGTGGACCAATTTTTGAATGATTGTTAGAGACCATATACCAACACCATGTACCAAATTTCAGCCGGATCGGATGAAATATGCTTCTCTTAGAGGCTCCACAAGCCAAATCTGGGGATCGGTTTATATGGGGGCTATATATAATTAAGGACCGATATGGACCAATTTTTGCATGGTTGTTAGAGACCATATACCAACATCATGTACCAAATTTCAGCCGGATCGGATGAAATTTGCTTCTCTTTGAGGCTCCGCAAGCCAAATCTGGGGATCGGTTTATATGGGGGCTATATATAATTATAGACCGATGTGGACCAATTTTTGCATGATTGTTAGAGACCACATACCAACACCATGTACCAAATTTCAGCCGGATCGGATGAAATATGCTTTTCTTAGAGGCTCCACAAGCCAAATCTGGGAATCGGTTTATATGGGGGCTATATATAATTATGGACCGATGTGGACCAATTTTTGCATGATTGTTAGAGACCATATACCAACACCATATACCAAATTTCAGCCGGATCGGATGAAATATGGTTCTGTAAGAGGCTCCACAAGCCAAATCTGAGGGTCCCTTTATATGGGGGCTATACGTAAAAGTGGACCGATATGGCCCATTTTCAATACTATCTGACCTACATCGATAACAACTACTTGTGCCAAGTTTCAAGTCGATAGCTTGTTTCGTTCGGAAGTTAGCGTGATTTCAACAGACGGACATGCTTAGATCGACTCAGAATTTCACCACGACCCAGAATATATATACTTTATGGGGTCTTAGAGCAATATTTCGATGTGTTACAAACGGAATGACAAAGTTAATATACCCCCATCCTATGATGGAGGGTATACAAAGACCGATTAAATACGTCTATAATTCAGTTTTACAAAATTTTCTAAAAAAATTAAATTTTAACAAAATTTTCTATAGAAATAAAATGTTGACAAAGTTTTCTATAGAAATAAAGTTTTAAGAAAATTTTCTATAGAAATGGAATTTTAACAAATTTTTCTATAGAAATAATATTTTAACACAATTTTCTATAGAAATAAAATTTTAACAAAATTTTCTATAGAAATAACATTTTGACAAAATTTTCTATAGAAATAACATTTTGACAAAATTTTCTATAGAAATAAAATTTAGATAGATTATTTTCGGCTCGAGTGGCAACCATTATTATGAACCGATGTGGACCAATTTTTTGTGATAGGAGATCGGCTATATGTAACTATAGACCGATATGGACCAATTTTGGTATGGTTCTTAGCGGCCATATACTAACACCGCGTTCCAAATTTGAACGGGATCAGATGAATTTTGCTCCTCCAAGAGGCTCCGGAGATCAAATCTGGAGAACGGTTTATATGGGGGCTATATATAATTATGGACCGATATGGACCAATTCTGGCACGGTTGTTAGAGACCATATACTAACACCATGTTCCAAATTTCAACCGGATCGGATGAAATTTGCCCCTCCAAGAGGCTCCAAAACCAAATATGGGGATCGGTTTATATGGGGGCTATATATAATTATGGACCGATATGGGCTAATTTTTGCATGGTTGTTAAAGACCCTATACTTACACCACGTATCAAATTTCAACCGGATCGGATGAATTTTGCTTCTCCAAAAGACTCCGGAAGTCAAATCTGGTGATAGGTTTATATGGGAGCTATGCGTAAAAGTAGTCAAATATGGTCCATTTGCAATACCATCCAACCTACCTCAATAACAACTACTTTTGGAACAATTAAATGTCCAAATTCGAGAAAAACGTCCTGGCTTAGAACTCAAAAAAAAATAATTTTTCATCAAGACAACGCACCTGCGCACAAGAGTGTTTTAACAATGGCTAAAATCAACGAGTTAAAGTACGAGTTGCTTGACCACCCACCTTATTCTCCTGATTTAGCTCCCAGGGACTTTTACTTGTTTCCAAATCTAAAAAAAATTCCTTGCTGGCAAGCGTTTTACCTCAAATGAAGATGCAATTGCATTTGTAAACCTCTATTTTGAAGACCTTGAGGAAAACTAGTTTAATCAAGGGATAGAATTGTTAGAAAAGCGTTGGACTAAGTGAATTGAAGTTTCAGGAGATTATATTGAAAAATAAAAATATTTTTGAAAAACTAACTATTCTCTTTCATTGATAGGCTAAGAAGTTTCCGAACCGCCCTCGTAGCTTGTTTCGTTCGGAAGTTGGCCTGATTTCGACAGACGGACGGACGAACGATGTGTTACAAACAGAATGACAAAATCAATATACCCCCCCCCCCATCGTATGGGGGAGGATATAAAACCACACGATTTTCGAAAGGATTATGTGGTGCATGAGTGATCCTCATAAAACGGTACCCACCTTACGGGAAATTGGTGCAAATTACCACTGACGGACCTATCACAGGACTTGTACGGATGCTCTAGTTTATTGCAATTTTTAAATCTTGTGGGTTCAACATATTTTCTGACATATAATAAAAAAACAATCTGTAGCTCACTAATAGATGTTCAAAATGAAATAGAGTTTTATGAGGTTGCCCGAAGACCGATTCATGGGAACTTGCCTACACTATCCCAGGAAGTGTTCTTTGAAATGAGTCCAAGTAGTGTCCTAAAGTGTACATTTATTCCGTCAATGACAAACCAATGTTAAAGTGACCAGTCCCTTCCAAACATTTTGACCAAAACTAGGGCTAGTCCAGTACGGGACTAGTCCTTGACTAGTCCCGTACTGGTTCTGGCGTTGATCCATTTTCCGTAGGATATGTCGATTATTTCCAAGATCAATAGGTTTGCGTTCAGGGCGAAATACCAAAATTTTAGACGCTTGGACTTAATTTACTTTGAACACAAAAATACATGAGCAGGTAGACGAATTTAATTAATTTAAACAATGGATCACAGACTGTTACTTCTGGACGTTAAATACAAACGCACAGCAGTGGTAAAGGGTATAAATAATTCTTCAAAATTTTATTGAATAGTCCATACCTGATATAATTTGATCCAAATAGGGCATATCCTTCATATTCTCATAAGTGAATTTGCCATTGTTATTGGCAAACATCTGTTGAACCTCTTCGCGAGCTCTCTGCTGGATATCCTCATGTCGAGCCATTTCATACAAGGCAAAACCCATGGTGGTCGATGATGTCTCAAAGCCGGCATTAAAAAAAACATGGGCCTGACCGGTTATCTCCTCGATGGTTAAATTTGTCAAATCATCACCATGTTCGGATCGCATTAATTTCTTATTTTTCAAATCGATCAACATATCCATAAAATCATTGCGTCTAACATTGTTCTTCTCACGATAGTCTACGGTTTCTTTGACAATTCGCAAAAAGAATTCGATTACATCATCCGGAAACATTTTGAAATGTAATTTTCTTGCCAAATTGGGAAAACTATTTATAAAGGCCATAATTAAGCTGCCATGTCTGCGCTCCTCTAAACTTTTGCGACCGAATTGTCGAAATTCTGCATTGGGATTTTTCAAGCTGCCACATTCAATACCAAAGGCACAAGATCCAATAACATCCGTAGTAAAACGGGCCAACATTTCTCGCATTTCTATTACGGGACTCGCTTCGCTCATTTTTCCCAAGACCTCTATGAATTCATCACATATCTCAGTGACAATGGGGAACATTAACTTCATTTTACCCGAAGTGAAGGTGGGCGACAGTTTATTACGCATTCGTCTCCATTTGTGGCCATCGATGAGGAACAACTGTCCCGATAATGGATCATCTTCTGCATTGTGATAGAAACCACGATCGGTGAATTTGTTGAAATCTTTGATAAGGACATTCTTTATCAATGCTGGATCCAATATAAAGGCCGTGGGTCTATTAAAAAAATAGAAACCCAAAAAGGGTCCAGAATTCTTGAATTTATCATAGTATTCTTGCCAAATATCTCCGAAACTTTTAGTTTTTGCCAAGCCAGCCATATTGCCCATCAATGGATATGGATCTTCACTCACAATGCCTTGAGATTTCCAATACGATAAAGTCTTATGCATGGAATATACAAAATAGGCAAATAAAGCCAATGCGGCATATAGCAAAACCCCGGTGATTCCCATTATACCGAGGGGGGTAGTGAGATTTAAAAGGCCGTACGTAAGTTAACACGAGTGAGATTGAATCGCAACTGAGCTATATGTCATTGGTCACACGGAATTTAAGGCGAACAATGTTTTGGCAATCTTTGATAGGTTTTTGTTAATTCATCGTGTTGTGGTGGTCAAGTAACTGTTAACTCATTTCTACTATGCACTACTATCGATAGCATTATTATTGATAAGATAGTGTGGTAGCTAGACTCTCACAATTTGTTCTTCTCTTTCTCTCAAACACACACACACATTTTCTCTTTGTTTTTAAGCTTACTTATAAGAGTGATTCTTGTTCACCACTTTTTCTCACCTCTCTTTCCCTCTATCTATCTTACTTCTTAACCTATTGGATCAGAGAAGTAAAACAAAAATCTATCCTTATTTTAGAGCACGAATGATAAGAGAGCAATGTGTTTGTATGAGTGTAAATGTCCGCTCTTTTTGGTAATTATCTATTATGGCTATTTGTGCTTGCTTGCATAAATACCAGGGATAGAAAAAGCAGTACTATAGTACTTTTTTCAATACTTTTTCACTCTGAGCAGTACCGTTGTACCCCCGTGAATGATTTAGTACCTTTTGTGTATACAATTTTGTGCCGATATCAGTACAATGGTACAATATGGTTTTGACAAAATATTTTGAGCAAGACTTTAACAAACTTATTCGCTAACGCTCTGTTAAAAATTTGTCAAAACAGACAATTTCACGCGGGAAGAAAATCACTACTTTCTAAAAGCCAGAGGCAAAAATACGAGTTTCTTGTCGGAAAATCACATGTTTTTTACCTATATTATGCTTCCACACGAAGACTTTCTAGATAGGAATAATGCGAACCATTACAGTCACGGTTGAAACTTGAGACAAAAATAATTTACCAACATTTTACCAAGGGAGCCACCGTGGTGCAATGGTTAGGTTAGGATAGGTTAAAGTGGCAGACCGATTAAATTTCAGACTCACTTAGACTATTCAGTCCATTGTGATACCACATTTACCTAAAAGTACCTATTACATATGGGCACTTCTAGTCTTAACCACTGAACCTTCTCTATTATTTACTTTTGTGGAACCAACCAGATTGCTCCAAAAACATTAACAAACTACTTAAGTTAACGTTTTCCACGTCCGCCAGTAATCTAAAGCTATATGCTCCTAAAATTTGCTTACGCCTTACACAAAAAGCAGGACACTCACACAAGAGGTGTTTAATTGATTCCTTTTCCTCCACATCATGACAACTTATACAATAGTCATTTTACTTCGCACCTATAGTTTTTGCAAATTCGCCTATCAGGCAGCGACCCGTTATAGCAGATATCAGGAGTGCTATCTGACGCCTTGAGAACACTAGCATATCTAGTGTGCGGTTTAGGTTTAAATGGGACCATATTTTCTTGGTGTCGTTACAACCCTTGCAATTCTCCCATCGAATATTGGCCATCATAACAGCCTTCTCACGCAGTAAGAGCTTGCAGGTGGCCAGAGGCCTACCAACAGATTCTAGTTCCCCTGGAATATGTAAGGTAGTCCCTAGCCTTGCTAACACATCTGCTTCGCAGTTCCCCGGTATGTTCCTATGGCCAGGCACCAATATTAGGTGAATATTGTACTGCTCAGCCATCTCGTTGAGAGATTTGCGGCAGTCTATGGCTGTTTTCGAGTTAAGGAACACAGAGTCCAAGGATTTTATTGCAGGTTGACTGTCTGAGTATATATTAATGCCAATATTTGTTGGAACATTACTTCTCAGCCAATTCACCACCTCTCTTATTGCCAATATTTCAGCCTGAAAAACACTACAGTGATTAGGTAATCTTTTCGCATCTTTTCGATTTTCCAGATCTTTAGAATATACTCCGAACCCCACTTGTCCATTCAATTTGGAGCCATCAATATAGAAATCTATATATCTTTTATTATGGTGCAATGGTTAGCATGTCCGCCTTGCATACACAAGGTCGTGGGTTCGATTCCTGCTTCGACCGAACACCAAAAAATTTTTCAGCGGTGGATTATCCCACCTCACTAATAATGGTGACATTTCTGAGGGATTCAAAGCTTCTCTAAATGGTTCCACTGCAATGTGGAACGCCGTTCGGACATGGCTATAAAAAGGAGGTCCCTTGTCATTGAGTTTAACATGGAATCGGACAGCACTCAGTGAGAAGAGAGAAGTTCACCAATGTGGTATCACAATGGACTGAATAGTCTAAGTGAGCCTGATACATCGGGCTGCCACCTAACCTAACCTAACCTAACATTTTACCAAATAAATATTATTTTGCAAAAATTTATTTCTTCATAGAGTTTTGTCAAAATTGTATTTCTATAGAAAAAATTTTCAATTTCTATACCCTCCACCATAGGATGGGGGGGTATATTAACTTTGTCATTCCGTTTGTAACACATCGAATTATTGCTCTAACACCCCATACAGTATATATATATTCTGGGTCGTGGTGAAATTCTGAGTCGATCTAAGCATGTCCGTCCGTCCGTCTGTTGAAATCACGCTAACTTCCGAACGAAACAAGCTATCGACTTAAAACTTGGCACAAGTAGTTTTTATTGATGTAGGTCGGATGGTATTGCAAATGGGCCATATCGGACCTTTTTTATACGTATCGCCCCCATATAAACCGACGCTCAGATTTGGCTTGCGGAGCCTCTTGGAGGAGCAAAATTAATCCGATCCGGTGGAAATGATACATGGTGTTAGTATATGGTCTCTAACAACCATGCAAAAATTGGTCCACATCGGTCCATAATTACATATAGCCCCCCTATAAAAAGATCCCCAGAATTGGCTTGCGGAGCCTCTAAGAGAAGCAAATTTCATCCGATCCGGCTGATATTTGGTACATCATGTTAGTATATGGTATCTAACAAACATGCAGGAATTGCTCCATATCGGTCCATAATTGTATATAGCCCACATAAACCGATCCCCAGATTTGACTTTCGGAGCTCTTGGAGGAGCAATATTCATCCGATCCGATTGAAATTTGGTACATTTCACTAGTGTATGGCCGATAACAACCATGCCAAAATTGGTCCATGCCCAATCACACAAAAATTGGTCCATATCGGTTCACTGCCACTCGAGCCAAAAATAATCTACCAAGATTTTATTTCTATAGAAAATTTTGTCAAAATTTTATTACCATACAAAATTTTGTCAAGATTTTATTTCTATAGAAAATTTTGTCAGTATTTTATTTCTAAAGAAAATTTTGTTCAATTTTCAAAATTTGATTTCTATAAAAAGTGTTGACAAAATTTTATTTCTGTAGAAAAATTTATTACAATCTTAGTTCATTAGAAAATTTTGTCAAATTTTCATTTCTGTAGAAAATTTTGCCAAATTTTCATTTCTGTAGAAAATTTTTCCAAAATATTATTTCTATAGAAAATTTTGTCAATATTTTCTGTAGAAATAAAAAAAATTGTCTAAATTTTATTTCTATAGAAAATTTTGTCAAAATTGTATTTCTATAGAAAATTTTGCCAAATTTTATTTCCATAGAAAATTTTGCTGAAATTTTATTTCTATTTATCAAAATTTTAATTCTATAGATAATTTTGTCTAAATTTTATTTTTATATAAAATTTTGTCAACATTTTATTTCTATAGAAAATTTTGTCAAAATTGTATTCCTATAGGAAATTTTGCCAAATTTTATTTCCATAGAAATTTTTGGCAAAATTTTATTTCTAAAGAAAATTTTGTCAAAATTCTATTTCTTTAGAAAATTTCGTCAAAATTGGATTTCTATAAAAACGTTTAAAATATTATCTAAATTGTATTTCTGTAGAAAAATTTATTAAAATCTTAGTTCATTAGAAAAATTTGTCAAATTTTCATTTCTGTAGAAAATTTTGTCAAAATTTCGTTTCGATAGAATTTTTTTTAAATTTAAGTTATATATAAAATTTAGCGAAATTTTTATTTCTATAAAAATTTTTCTAATATTTTATTTGTTTCTCTTTTTTTATTTCTATACAAAATTTTGGGAAAATTTTATTTCTGTAGAAAATGTCATCAACATTTTATTTCTATAGTAAATGGTTTACCAGTGAATGTTTTTGGTCCCGGAAGAAGTCCTTTAAGTTTCTAAATAAGTACAGGAAGACGCAGCTAAACGAAGATAAAAAGGCATATTTGAAAGCTAAAGCGAAGTACATGGAGGTATGTAAGCTGGCAAAACAAAGATACAAAGAGAAACTAAACAATATGATTAATAGTACCGTGAGTGGAAGCGACTGGTGGAAGTTAGCAAAAGAAATAAATAATCAAGATAATAGAATAGGAAATTACGTAACACCCTCCACTTTCAGGGAATATTTCGAAAAGTTATTAAGTTATGATGACACCATTCAAGAGATACACTATGCTCCGCCTATGATACATCATGAATACTTAGACAGAGATATCGCGCTGGATGAGATTAAAAATATTTTGAGCACCGTAAAACTGAACAAAGCCCCAGGAGAGGACAGAATTCCTTATGAGTTTTATATAAATGCACCAGATATATTTCTCAAAGAACTCGCAAAGACCTTTACAAATATCTACAATAAAGGACGTATAGAAGAATCCTTTTCGAAAATAATTATCTTCCCCATTTATAAAAAAGGTGACGTAAATGACCCGGCTAATTACAGGGCGATATCATTTATGAACACAGCTGCAAAAATACTTATGGGTATCCTCAATGAGAGACTTTCGAAATGGGTGAATGAAATGGATATTGCGGTAGAATTTCAAGCTGGGTTTCGAAAAAATTATTGTACCATCGATAATGCATATAACTTAGCCTCAATTGTGAGCATAAAGCTAAACGAAAACAAAAAAGTTTACACATTTTTCGTAGACTTCCGAGCAGCTTTCGACAAAGTGTCACGAAAAGCATTAGTATATAAACTTTTCGCAATGGGACTATCCTTTAAATTCATAAAGCTTATTGAAAATATATATGAAAACACCCAATCGGCGGTATGGACTGGAGAGGAAATTTCAGAATATTTCCAAACATTTTCGGGAGTTAAACAAGGATGTCTTTTATCTCCGCTCCTTTTCGCTTTATATATCAACGACCTGCATGACTACTTGGAAGGAGGTTTAGACATAAATGGGAAAAATCTTCGAATTTTATTATATGCCGATGACATAGTTATTGTGGCTGATGAGATCGAAGTAATGCAACAGATGATTAATAATCTTTATAAATATTGTAAGCTATGGAGTATGGAAATAAACATGGATAAATCGAAAGTTATGGTATTCCGGAATGGAGGTAGATTGTCAGAGCGTGAAAAATGGTATTTGAATGGGCAACAAATAGAAACTGTAGCGGAATATAACTATCTTGGGGTGATATTTACCCCCAAACTGAGTTTTAAAAAACATGTACAATGCAGAATATCACAATCGAAAAGGGCTATAAATATGACCTGGAAGAACTTTTAAAACAAAAATGATATTTCACTAGATACGAAATGGAAACTTTATCTGGCAATATGCAAATCGATAAAAAGTTATGCAGCACAATTATGGGGATACGAACATTTTGAAGAAGTAGATAAACTCCAAAGATATTTCCTGAAGCGTATACTGAAGGTCCCAGAAAATACTCCTGATTATGCTATAGATTTAGAGACAAATGTAGACGATGGGCACTTGTATACCCTGAAACTGCATTTCAAATACATATCAAAGACTCTTTATTCGTATGGAGTGAACAGATTACCCAACTTGTTTACCAAAATACTTATGGAGAAAGAACTACTTTGGGTTAAACCTATAAATGAGTTATTATCGCATTATGGGGAACAACCAATTGATACTTCAACACCGAAACACACATTCTGCATTTCTGTTACAAATCTGATGGAAAAAATTCAAAATTCAAATAAGAATTCAAAAATTGAAAGAGCCATGGCCAGCAACTCAAGGATCTACAAACACTTGGATTACACTAGAGGAACGTCATACATGAGCTATTCATACAAACAAAATGAAATCACTTGGATATTAAAAGCTAGGAGCGGAATGATTTATCTGAATGGCAGTCGTTACACAACAGATGGTGAATATGACAACCACTGCACACTATGTAACCTACGTGAAATCGAAAATATACAACATTTCCTTGGGAAGTGTCCCATACTGAAGATTATAAGAAGACGCATTTTTGGAAAGGACTCACTACAACACCATGAAGTAATACAAATACTTGATGGAAAATGGCACTCGAACTGGAATGGATTGGTAGAATATCTGAAATCTGCATGTTATTATCGAAATCTAATAATGAATGAATATGCATAACAAACAAATACTTCATAACCCTAAGGTACATTGGATAATACAATGAACCGGCAGACGACATATACACGTCATAGCCGTAAAATCTTTAAAATCAAACTTGTCAAATCAAAATTAAAATTGAAACTAAATGAAATATTAACTTCATATCGAATATTTTAATATTTATCAAATATTTTTATGAATTCATTATTGTAAATTGTTTGAAATAAAGATTACTACTACTACTACTACTATTACTACTACTACTACTACTATAGTAAATGTCGACAAAATCTGATTTCTATAAATAATTTTGTCAAAGTTTTATTTCTGTAGAAAATTTTGTCACAATTGTACTTCTATAGAAAATGTCGTCAAAATTTTATTTCTATAGAAAATTTTGTCAAAATTTTATTTCTATAGAAAATTTTGAAAAAAAAAATACCGATTTTACGAAAATGAACCAAAATCAACCAAATTCCATTGAGCCGGCCATCGGACCAAAGTTAATAATGTTTTGGAGCAATTTGGTTCAATCGGACCAAAATGGCAACCCTGCTTATAAGAGTGATTCTTGTTTACCACTTTTTCTCACCTCTCCCTCTATTTAAATTCTTAGTCTATTGACTCAGAGAAATAAACAAATCTACACACAAAAAAATTTTTTTCTGGTTCAATCACGATATTAATTGATCCAATTAATTATACCCACCACCATAGGATGGGGGGTATATTAACTTTGTCATTCCGTTTGTAACACATCGAAATATTGCTCTAAGACCCCATAAAGTATATATATTCTGGGTCGTGGTGAAATTCTGAGTCGATCTGAGCATGTCCGTCCGTCCGTCCGTCCGTCCGTCTGTCTGTTGAAGTCACGCTAACTTCCGAACGAAACAAGCTATCGACTTGAAACTTGGCACAAGTAGTTGTTATTGATGTAGGTCGGATGGTATTGCAAATGGGCCATATCGGTCCACTTTTACGTATAGCCCCCATATAAACGGACCCCAAAATTTGGCTTGCGAGGCCTCTAAGAGAAGCAAATTTCATCCGATCCGGCTGAAATTTGGTACATGGTGTCAGTATATGGTCTCTAATAACCATGCAAAAACTGGTTCACATCGGTCCATAATTATATATAGCCCCCATATAAACCGATCCCCCGATTTGGCTTGCGAGGCCTCTAACAGAAGCAAATTTCATCCGATCTGGCTGAAATTTGGTACATGGTGTTAGTATATGGTCTCTAACAACCATGCAAAAATTGGTCGACATCGGTTCATAATTATATATAGCCCCCATATAAACCGATCCCCCGATTTGGCTTGCGAGGCCTCTAAGAGAAGCAAATTTCATCCGATCTGGCTGAAATTTGGTACATGGTGTTAGTATATGGTCTCTAACAACCATGCAAAAACTGGTCGACATCGGTTCATAATTATATATAGCCCCCATATAAACCGATCCCCCGATTTGGCTTGCGAGGCCCCTAAGAGAAGCAAATTTCATCCGATCCGGCTGAAATTTGGTACATGGTGTCAGTATATGGTCTCTAATAACCATGCAAAAACTGGTCCACATCGGTCCATAATTATATATAGCCCCCATATAAACCGATCCCCCGATTTGGCTTGCGAGGCCTCTAAGAGAAGCAAATTTCATCCGATCTGGCTGAAATTTGGTACATGGTGTTAGTATATGGTCTCCAACAACCATGCAAAAATTGGTCGACATCGGTTCATAATTATATATAGCCCCCATATAAACCGATCCCCCGATTTGGCTTGCGAGGCCTCTAAGAGAAGCAAATTTCATCCGATCCGGCTGAAATTTTGTACGTGATGTTAGTACATGGTCTCTAACAACCATGCAAATCCACATCGGTTCATAATTATATATAGCCCCCATATAAACCGATCACCAGATTTGACCTCCGGAACCTCTTGGAAGACCAAAATTCATCTGATTCAGTTGAAATTTGGTACGTGGTGTTAATATATGGCCTCAAACTCCCATGCAAAAATTGGTCGATATCGGTCCATAATTATATATAGGCCCCATATAAACCGATCCCCAGATTTGACCTCCAGAGAAGAGCAAAATTCTTCCCATTCGGTTGGAATTTGGTACGTGATGTTAGTATATGGTATCCAACAACCATGCAGGAATTGGTTCCTATCAGTCCATAATTATATATAGCTCCCATATAAACCGATCCCCAGATTTGACCTCTGGTGCCTTTTGGAGAAACAAAATTCATCCGATCTGCTTGAAATTTGGTACGTGGTGGTAGTATACGATATTTAACAACCATGCCAAAAGTGGTCCATATCAGTCCATAATCGTACATAGCCCCATATAATCCAATCCCGAGATTTGGTTTTGGAACCTCTTGGAGGAGCAAATTTCATCCGAGTGAGTTGAAATTTGGTACATTGTGCTAGTATATGGTCGTTAACAACCATGCCTAACTAGGTCCATATCGGTCTATAGTTATATATGGCCCTCAGAAAAATCGATCCCCAATCACACAAAAATTGGTCCATATCAAGTTCACAATTGTATATAGCCCCTATATAAGCGATCCCCATATTTCAATTCTGGCTCTCTACGTACAAAAAGTCCATATCGATTCGTAATTATTTGTAGACTTAACTATACATAACTTTTTTTGTCTAATATATACCATGTATGGACTAAATCACAATTTAGAAAACGATGTTAAGAAGTTTTAAGATACCACAACCCAAGTAATTCGATTGTGGATGATAGTCTTTCGTAGAAGTTTCTACGCAATCCATGGTGGTGGGTACATAAGATTCGGCCTGGCCGAACTTGCGGCCGTATATACTTGTTTTTTAATTGAAATATCTTCAATCCCAGAAATGATAGTATCAATTAAAAAATTAATTGACAGTCAATTAAAAATTAATTGATACAATTAATTTGTGTGATTGATTTTTATTTCAATTAAACAATTAAAAATTGTTGAATTGAATATATTTTTCAACTCAATTAAGATTTTAATTGGAAAATTTTTAGTGATTTTTTTTTCTGTGTATCCTTATTTTTGGGGCAAGGAAAATATCTATTTTCGTTATTTGTGCTTGCTTGTATAAATACCCTTTTGGGGCAACAATTTACTACAGAGTATAATTCCCATTGACCAAGTAATCAGTAAAATAATCAATTAATTATTATATACATTACAAGTGTATAACAAAATCGATAATAACAAGTGCTCTCTTCTACTGAAAAGTCTATAAATAATAAATGATACAATGATAAAATTAATTCTCCACTGTTGATTTCATTGTAGAGTATCCACCAGTAATTTATAAAGTAATCACTGGAATACCAAGCTTACAATAAATCGAATTAATGTATTACAAAAATATTATAAAAATGTCATCCAATTTCTTATAATTGTCTAGTTTTTGTTTTCGTTTAATATGATGATTTAAATAATAAACAATAGCATACAATTAAGGCCTGGTGAAGTGGCATTGTTTCGAATACAACTTCAATAGGCTTATCAGTAAAATTTTATAATTTCTATATACCATATATATTTGGGAAAGCTTTTCCAAAGCTTTGAAATTTTGGGTGTATGTCTTCGTTGCTGTTAAATTTTGACAAAAAATAATACCAGTAGAGGGAGCAGTCCACATAACGCAATATCTCCCTTTTACATACAGAAAAATATTAGAAAGAGGAGGCCCCTAATAAAATTTTTTTTTAATTGTATAGAATTGAAATTTTGTGGAAAGCTTAAGACTGGAATTATAGAATTTTGCTCGACTTCAACTACCCACAAGAAAATGGACCCTATCGGTCTTCAAATATAATACACGTTACCTTTTAATTTTGAGGCCTCTTGATATCAAATCCCCGTAATATATGATATGTAATGGTTGCTACAAAACTAATTGTGGACAGGTGACAGATTTATTCCAGAGAGAGAGAGAGAGAGAGATCATTTGATTTTATACATGCTTATAAAAGCATTTTGATCTATTGCCTTCAGAAGAACATTATTCGTAATGGAATTCAAGCGTGATAGTGTGATTGCTTTATATTTGTCTGGAAAACCATTAGAGTCATCCGACATTTAAATATGAATATGTATTTTCTTTCTCGTACCATTGCTTGTTACCATGGCACTGGCCATTAAGGTCAGATTTGATTGAAATCCACTCTGAACTCAAACGACACCAATTGTAATGGACCGTGGGGTCTAAATAAATGCCATCACCATTACAGTCAAACCGCCTCGACTAAGAATGGCTTAGAAAGGAGGTTATCGTACAATGGCTACCATAATATCGAAACCTCAATCGATTGGACTTTTGTCCCTGAGGCATTTTGGAGAGTAAGTAAGTTCGGCCGAGCCGAATCTTAAATACCCACCACCATGAATCAAAGACAATAGTTCCCTTTGAAAGCTCTTCGTCGTAGCAAGTTAGTTGATAATATATAGAATTTCAGGGGGTTTGATGACAAATATTCTCCCCAGCAAATCAGTTCATCCAGTACGCATCCCGAAGATTAATTTAAAGATCGTACCTATGAAGACTAGATCAGATTCTGGATCTAGGTAGGTCTATATAGCGGCTTTACCAAAATATGGACCAATGCTCATCATTTTCGACACAACTCTCAATTGTCCTCAAATAAAGGGTTATACGGTCAAAATTTGGTCAATATAAACTTGACGTATTTCTTTCAATTTTGCATTTAAAAAACCTGAACACCCCTCATTTTGAAGGTGTGTGATTTTGGAATTCACTCTTCAGTTGTCAGTTATCAAAATTTTGCTCGCGCATCGCGAAAATCCGAGCTACTCGCACGCAAAGCTGGCAAAATTGCTAAAAGTTGCCAAATCAACCGTTACAAATGTAATTAAAGTGTTTGGGGAACGTTTGTCGACAGCCAGGAAGTCTGGATCGGGGGGAAATCGAAAACCGGAAGCCGCTGAGACGACAAAGAGAGTTGACGTTAGTTTCAAGCGAAACCCTTACCTCTCTCTCCGAGATGCCGCAAATAAGCTGGGTGTATCGTCTACAACCGTGCATCGAGCCAAAAAACGAGCCGGACTATCGACTTACAAGAAGGTAGTGACTCCAAATCGCGATGATAAACAAAATACGACGGCCAAAGCGCGATCCCGGAGGCTGTACACGACGTTGCTGACGAAGTTTGACTGCGTGGTAATGGACGACGAAACCTACGTCAGAGCCGACTACAAGCAGCTTCCGGGACAGGAGTTTTATACGTCAAAAAGAAGGGGAAAGGTAGCAGATATTTTCAAGCACATAAAACTGTCAAAGTTCGCAAAGAAATATCTGGTTTGGCAGGCCAGCTGTACCTGTCGCTTGAAAAGCAGCATTTTCATAGCTTCCGGGACCGTCATCCAAGAAATTTACGTGAAAGAGTGTTTGAATAAACGTCTGCTGCCTCTCCTGAAGAAACACGGTTGTTCCGTACTATTTTGGCCGGATTTGACATCTTGCCATTACGGTAAAAAGGCCATGGAGTGGTACGCCGCCAAAAACGTGCAGGTGGTTCCCAAGGACAAGAACCCTCCCAACACGCCAGAGCTCCGCCCAATTGAGAAATACTGGGCTATTGTCAAGCGGAACCTAAAGAAGACCAAAAAAACTGCTAAGGACGAGCAGCAGTTCAAGGCAAACTGGTTTTCTGCGGCGAAGAAGGTGGGCAAGGTGACTGTACAAAATCTGATGGCAGGTGTCAAGCGTGAGGACCGGCAATTCGGATTTGGAAAAGCGAAAGCCTAACTGAATATTTTTCCTGAATTTTATACTAATTGAACTTGAAAAAGAAATTTAATTTGATTTTTGAAATAAACGATTTCACCGATTTACACGCCTTTTCCCTTGACCAAATTTTGACCGTATCACCCTTTACTTCTAGAATTCCAGACAAATTGGCTAAAAATTACGAATTCTAGAAGCCCAAGAAGTATAGTCGAGAGATCAGTCTATATGGGGGCTATATGCTAACATCTACCGATAAGTACCATTTTCGGAACACCTTTTGTTGGTCCTAAAATACATCTAGTTCCAATTTCAGGCAAATTGTATAAAAACTACGGATTTTAGAAGCCCAAGACGTAAAGCCGGGAGAGCGGTCTATATGGCGGCTACACAAAAAAAAAGCATCGACCGATACACCCCATTTGCGACACACCTATTTGTGGCCCCATAATACCTGTAGATTATCAATTTCAGGCAAATGGGATAGTAAATACAGTTTCTAGACGCCCAAGAAGTAAAATCAGGAGATGGGTCTATATGGGGGCTATACCAAAAGATGGACCAATATTGCGCTACACCAATTTTTGGTACTAAAATACCTCTAGATTTCAAATTTCAGGTAAATCAGATTGATTAAACGGTTTTTAATAGCCCGAGAAGTAAAATCGAGAGATCGGTCTCTCTGGGGGCTATACCACAATATGGACCGATACACCCCATTTTCGACACACCAATTTATGGTCCTAAAATACCTTTAGATTTTAAATTGCAGACAAATCGGATTGTAAATACAGTTTCTGGAAGACCAAGAAGTAAAATCGGGAGATGCTCTATATGGGGACTATATCGAAACAAGTACCGATATGCACCATTTTCGGCACACCTTTTTATGGTCCCAAAATACCTCCTGGTTTCCAATTTCAGGCAAATCGAATTGATAATATGGTTTTTAGAAGCCAAAGAAGTGAAATCGGGAGATCGGTTTATATGAGGACTATATGAAAACTTGGACCGATATAGCCCATCGTCAAACTTGACCTGCCTGCAAACAAAAAACGAATATGAAACTCTGAGTCGATCTTAGCATGTACGTCCGTCCGTCTGTTGGAATCACGCAAATTTCCGAACGAAACAAGCTATCGACTTGAAACTTGGCACAAGTAGTTATTATTGATGTTGGTCGGATGGTATTGAAAATGGGCCATATCGGTTCACTTTTACGTACAGCCCCCCCCATATAAACGGACCCACAGATCTGGCTTGCGGAGACTCTGGCTGAAATTTAGTACATGGTGTTAGTATATGGTCTTAAACAAACATGCAAAAATTGGTCCATATCGGCCCATAATTATATATAGCGCACATATAAACCGGTCCCCAGATTTGTTTTGCGGAGCCTCACAGAGAAACAAATTTGGTCCGATCTGGCTGAAATTTTGTATATAGTGTTGGTATATGGTCTCCAACAACTAAGCAAAAATTGGTCCACATCGGTCCATAATTACTTATAGCCCCCATATAAACCGATCCCCAGATTTGGCTTGCGGAGCCCCTAAGGGAAGCAAATTTCATCCGATCCGGCTGAAATTTGGTACATGGCGTTAGTATATAATCTCTAACAACCATGCAAAAATTGGTCCACATCGGTTCATAATTATATATAGCCCCGATATAAACCGATCCCCAGATTTGGCTTGCGGACCCCTAAGGGAAGCAAATTTCATCCGATCAGGCTGAAATGTGGTAGATGGTGTTAGCATATGATCTATAACAATCATGCAAAAATTGGTCCACATCGCTTCTTAATTATATAAAGCCCCCATATAAACCGATCCCTAGATTTGGTTTGCGGAGCCCCTAAGGCAAGCAAATTTCATCCGATCCGGCTTAAATTTATTACGTAGTGTTGGTATATTGTCTCCAACAACTAAGCAAAAATTAGTCCACATCGGTCCATAATTACATATAGCCCCCATATAAACCGATCCCCAGACTTGGCTTGCGGAGCCCCTAAGGGAAGCAAATTTCATCCGATACGGCTGAAATTTGGTACATGGTGTTAGTATATGGTCTTTAACAAACATGCAAAAATTGGTCCATATCGGCCATAATTATATATAGCCCCCATATAAACCGGTCCCCAGATTTGTTTTGCGGAGCCTCACAGAGAAACAAATTTGGTCCGATCTGGCTGAAATTTTGTATATAGTGTTGGTATATGGTCTCCAACAACTAAGCAAAAATTGGTCCACATCGGTCCATAATTACTTATAGCCCCCATATAAACCGATCCCCAGATTTGGCTTGCGGAGCCCCTAAGGGAAGCAAATTTCATCCGATCCGGCTGAAATTTGGTACATGGCGTTAGTATATGATCTCTAACAACCATGCAAAAATTGGTCCATATCGGTTCATAATTATATATAGCCCCCATATAAACCGATCCTCAGATTTGGCTTGCGGAGCCTCTAAGAGAAGCAAATTTCATCCGATCCGGTTGCAATTTGGTACATGGAATTAGTATATGGTCTCAAACAACTATGCGAAAATTGGTTCTTATCGGTCCATAATTATATATAGCCCCAATATAAACCGATTCCCAGATTTGGCTTGCGGACCCCTAAGGGAAGCAAATTTCATCCGATCCGGCTGAAATGTGGTAGATTGTGTTAACATATGATCTATAACAATCATGCAAAAATTGGTCCACATCGCTTCTTAATTATATAAAGCCCCCATATAAACCGGTCCCCAGATTTGGCTTGCGGAGCCCCTAAGGGAAGCAAATTTCATCCGATCCGGCTTAAATTTATTATGTAGTGTTGGTATATTGTCTCCAACAACTAAGAAAAAATTAGTCCACATCGGTCCATAATTACATATAGCCCCCATATAAACCGATCCCCAGACTTGGCTTGCGGAGCCCCTAAGGGAAGCAAATTTCATCCGATACGGTTGAAATTTGGTACATGGCGTTAGTATATGATCTGTAACAAAATTGGTCCATATCGGTTCATAATTATATATAGCCCCCATATAAACCGGTCCCCAGATTTGGTTTGCGGAGCCTCACAGAGAAACAAATTTGGTCCGATCTGGCTGAAATTTTGTATATAGTGTTGGTATATGGTCTCCAACAACTAAGCAAAAATTGGTCCACATCGGTCCATAATTACTTATAGCCCCCATATAAACCGATCCCCAGATTTGGCTTGCGGAGCCCCTAAGGGAAGCAAATTTCATCCGATCCGGCTGAAATTTGGTACATGGCGTTAGTATATAATCTCTAACAACCATGCAAAAATTGGTCCACATCGGTTCATAATTATATATAGCCCCGATATAAACCGATCCCCAGATTTGGCTTGCGGAGCCTTACAGAGAAACAAATTTCGTCAGATCTGGCTGAAATTTTGTATATAGTGTTGGTATATAGTCTCTAACAATAATCGGTCCACATCGGTTCATAATTAACAGGTTTGCTGATAAGTCCCCGGTCTGACACATAGATGGCGTCGCTAGTATTAAATGCATATTATTTTTATATAGTACTAACCTTCAAATGATTCGTGTCAAAATTTGACGTCTGTAAGAGCGTCTTTTGTGAAGCAACTTTTGTTATTGTGAAAAAAATGGAAAAAGAGGAATTTCGTGTTTTGATAAAATACTGTTTTATGAAGGGAAAAAATACGGTGGAAGCAAAAACTTGGCTTGATAATGAGTTTCCGGACACTGCCCCAGGGAAATCAACAATAATTGATTGGTATGCAAAATTCAAGCGTGGTGAAATGAGCACGGAGGAAGGTGAACGCAGTGTACTCCCGAAAGAGGTGGTTACCGACATAAAACATAAAAAAAAACCCACAAAATGATTTTGAATGACCGTAAAATTAAGTTGATCGAGATAGCAGAGGCCTTAAAGATTTCAATGGAATGTGTTGGTCATATCATTCATCAATATTTGGATATGCGGAAGCTCTGTGCAAAATGGGTGCCGCGCGAGCTCACCTTTGACCAAAAACAACAACGTGTTTATGATTCTGAGCGGTGTTTGCAGCTGATAACTCGTAATACACCCGAGTTTTTCCGTCAATGTGTGACAATGGATGAAACATGGTTCCATCACTACACTCCTGAGTCCAATCGACAGTCGGCTGAGTGGAAAGCGACCGGTGAACCGTCTCCGAAGCGTGGAAAGACTCAAAAGTCCGCTGGCAAAGTAATGGCCTCTGTTTTTTGGGATGCGTATGGAATAATTTTTATCGATTATCTTGAGAAGGGAAAAACCATCAACAGTGACTATTGTATGGCTTTATTGGAGCGTTTGAAGGTTGAAATTGCGGCAAAACGGCCCCATATGAAAGAGAAAAACGTGTTGTTCCACCATGACAACGCACCGTGCCACAAGTCAGAGTTGAGAACGATGGCAAAAATTCATGAATTGGGTTTCGAATTGCTTCCCCACCCACCGTATTCTCCAGATCTGGCTCCCAGCGACTTTTTCTTGTTCTCAGACCTCAAAAGGTGGCTCGCAGGGGAAAAAATTGGCTGCAATGAAAAGGTGATTGCCGAAACTGAGGCCTATTTTGAGGCAAAACTAGAAGGAGTACTACCAAAATGGTATCAAAAAATTGGAAGGTCGTTATAATCGTTGTATCGCTCTTGAAGGGAACTATGTTGAATAATAAGAACGAATTTTGACACAAAAATGTGTTTTTCTTTGTTAGACCGGGAACTTATCAGCCAACCTGTTATATAGCCCCCAGATAAACCGATCCCCAATCACAGAAAAATCACGATTGCCACTCGAGTCAAAAATAATCTACCAAAATTTTGTTGCCATAGAAAATTTTGTCAAAATTTTATATTTCTATAGCAAATTTTGTCAAGATTTTATTTCTATAGAAAATTTTGTCAACATTTTATTTCTTTAGGAAATTTTGTCAAAAATTTATTTCTATAGAAAATTTTGTCAAAAATTTATTTCTATAGAAAATTTAATCAAAATTTTATTTCTATAGAAAATTTATGAAGCTGGAGGAATATTTTGCAAAATCTTCCAAACCATCAAAAATTCTACCAATCTACCAAATAGTAAAAAATCTGCAATTTTTGGTAGACTCGAGTTCATAATTGTATACAGCCCCCCATATAAAGCGACCCCCATATTTCAATTGCGTCTCCATAATTACCTTACAACCATGCAAAGTTCATAGCGGCTCGTAAATATTTCTTTCCTATATATACCGGTCAAGAACTGAATATATACGTATTTAATCGACCTTTCTTTTGTCTAATATATATATCCCTCATGGACCAACTTACAATTTAGAAGATGGTGTTAAAAAGTTTTAAGATGCCTTGCGATCGGCCGCTACTCAAGTAATTCAATTGTGGATGACCGTTTTTAGTAGAAGTTTCTACGCAATCTCTGGTGTAGGTGGTACATAAGATTCGGCCTGCCCAAATTTACGGCCATATATACTTGTAATGAAATTTCATTGTGTGTAATCAGCCACCCTGTATCTATGTAGCTGAATTCATGTAAGGTATATACCAAAATCATTCGTATTGATTTTACCATCGATGTTTTATTTATATGCGTCTTTATTTCGTTATCATTATTTTCAGAGGAAAAATTGGCATAAACAATGTCATATAAAAATTGATTATTATATAACTTTGACGGCAGTCATTACTCTCACTCAGCATTGGAAGGCAACATTGCAAAGATGGATATCTGGACGTATGTGACTTGTATCGTAACAGCATTAGTCGCAATCGTTGTATACTTTTTTATGGAAAATCTCAACTATTGGAAAAGGCGCAATGTACCGCATGAAAAGCCGCATATACTATATGGCAATATGAAGGGTCTACGTACAAAAATAGGATTTGGGGAATTGATGGCGAAATATTATCGGAAATTTAAGGGAACTGGACCATTTGCCGGTCTCTATTTGGGTCCAAGGCCAGCTGTATTGTTTTTGGACATGGCCGTCATTAAAAGAGTTTTGATTACGGACTTTTCGAATTTTTCCGATCGTGGCTTGTACTATAATGAAAAATCCGATCCGTTGATGGCAAATTTATTCTTTATGGATGGCCATAAATGGCGCAATATGAGAAATATACTCTCACCCACATTAACATCGGGAAAACTGAGGATCATGTATTCCACTTTACTGCAAGTGGATGAGGAATTTTTGAAAGTCATAGGTGAACGTATTCATCACGATGCCATACTGGATGTTCGTGATTTATTGGCACGTTTTACCATAGACATCATAGGACGTGTGGTCTTTGGTATTGAATGTAATTCTCTGAGAAATCTCAATACCGAATTTATGACTCTGGGACGTAAAGCAATCGATGTACCACGCCATAGTGAATGGATAATAAATTTAATCGAAAGCTTTCCCAATGTGGCTAGGAAATTGGGAATGCGTATCATACCGGA
Organism: Haematobia irritans; assembly: GCF_050003625.1. Taxonomy (NCBI): domain Eukaryota; kingdom Metazoa; phylum Arthropoda; class Insecta; order Diptera; family Muscidae; genus Haematobia; species Haematobia irritans. The sequence goes on from NC_134401.1 coordinate 17,723,581, forward strand.
AGATGTCCATCAATTCTTTATGCGCATTGTACGAGAGACATTAGAGTATAGAGAGCAAAATCATATACAAGCCAATGATTTTATGAATGTCCTTATTGAATTGAAAAATAAAACCGATGAAGATAGCCTGAGTTTTCAGGAAGTGGCTGCTCAATTATTTCTATTTTTCCTGGCTGGTTTTGAAACATCAGCCTCAACCATGTCATTTGCCCTCTATGAATTGGCATTGCACCAGGACATACAGGAACGCTTACGTACTGAAATTAATGAAGCCTATGGCTCGAATTCACCTAGTGAAATCAACTATGACACTATTATGAATTTACGATATTTAAATCAAGTCCTTACAGGTAAGTGGTGGTTGGCAATAGTCTGCATTTATCTAAAAATCTTAAAATTCTCACAAATATTTTAGAGACCATACGAAAATATCCCATTGGAACATTTATAGCAAGGCGAGCCCTTGATGATTATCAAATACCCGATTATCCTGCAAAATATACTGTGGAAAAAGGTACCACTTGTATTATATCCATATGGGGTATACATCATGATCCTGAGATCTATCCTAATCCGGAGATATTCGATCCAGAACGTTTTGCTCCTGAAATGATTAGGCAACGTGATGCAATTGAATTTCTGGGATTTGGAGAAGGTCCACGTAATTGTATTGGTATGCGTTTTGGTCAAATGCAAGCACGTTTAGGTTTGGCCAGTCTTCTCAAATGCTACCGTTTCACAGTTTGTGAGAAGACTGATAAACAGTTGAAATTTGATCCATTGCCAGTGCCTTTGAGGACTATTAATCCGATTTATTTAAAAGTTGAAGCTATTTAAATTAAACCAAACGAGATGCCATTGATGACCTGAGCATTGTATTTTATACGAAATTACCCAGCAACAAATTTGGAAGCCTTTTGAAAAAAGAAAATAAAATTTATATTTCAAAACTTTTTTTCTTCAACTTTTATCTCTACATAAGGGTGTTATGAAAAATGAAAACAGGTATTTTATCGCAAATTCCTCGTCTATCGAGAAATTGATATTTCAAATATTTTTTTTGGAAATTTCCATAATTTTAAAAATAAAAAAAAATGTCAGTGCCTTTTTGAGGACTATTAATCATATACTATAAAAATTAACCCATATGAGAAGGTGTGATAATATGCAAATTGTATTTTATATGAAATTACCCAGCAATAATTTTAGTAATAAAACTTTTCATAACTTTTTCAATTTTTATCTCTACATAAAGGCGTTATGAAAAATACTAGCTACTAATGCTAATGGATTTTATTGCAAATTTTTCGTCTGCCAAGAAATGAATCGATACACTTTTCAAATATTTTTTTTTGCAAATTTCCATAATTTAAAAATTCAAATTAATAAATTTCATATATCACACCAAAAGAACTATTTGAGTGGTGAAAATTATGTCCAAATCTAGAAGAGCCTTTTTTGGATGTACTTTAAAAGTAATGGCTTAAGAAGAACTTCCAAATTTGTTTGCTGGGTATTTACATATCACCTTTAAAGGACTTCGTGTGAAATGAAAAGTAAATGCACCTCTAGAAGAGATTTATCAATGACCTAATAAGAAGTTCGAAATTTTGTTTTTGCTGGGTAATTTATAAAATTTGTGAATAAATTAAATAATTCAAAATGCAGACATCATTTTAAATTTTCATTCGAAAAGAAATGTATTGGAAATATATAGAAAGGATTAGAAAAATATTTTTAGAACAAGATTTTATTAAAGGTAACTCACAAGGTAAAGCTTTCAAGAAGTAAGGTTTTATTGAGAACTAGTCTTAGCCACTTGTCCAAGTAGCCAGGAGGTTCGCCTATAATCAAATTCAATTTCATAATCAATTGGTTTTATTGAAGGATGTCTCAATTCTGGAAAATAAATTTCATTGGAAATCCTAGCATATGTAGACTAGACGAGTTTCAGCCACTTTACGACATGTACTCGTAACAAGTATATACAGCAGTAAGTTCGGCCGGGCCGAACCTTAAATACCCACCACCATTTGTCAGCCTAAAATACCAGTATATTTACAATTTTAGGCAAATCGGATAAAAACTACAGTTTCTAGAAAAACTGTTAGTAAAAAAAATATATATGGGGAACATTTAAATCTGAAGCAATTTTTAGGCAACTTTCCAAAAATGTATTTATGATGTATCGGTCGATAGATATGTATCAGACTTATAGGAAAATCATTTTTACAAGTTTTCGATTTAGCAGTGTAGTTTTTACAAGGATATTTTGGCCAATTTTGCCGAAATCACAAAAAAAACAAGTATATACAACTTTTTGTATAGAAATAAAATTTGGAAAAAAAATTCTATAGAAATAAAATTTTGACAAAATTTTGTATAGAAATAAAATTTGACAAACTTTTCTAAAGAAATAAAATTTTGACAAAATTTTCTATAGAAATAACATTTTGACAATGTTTTCTATAAAAATAAAATGTTGGTAGATTATTTTTGACTCGAGTGGCAACCATGATTATGAACCGATATGGACCAATTTTTGTGTGATTGAGGATCGGCTATATATAACTATAGACCGATATGGACCAATTTTGGCATGGTTATTAGCGACCTTATATGAATTTTGCTCCTCCAAGAGGCTCCGGAGGACAAATCTGGGGATCGATTTATATGGGGGCTATATATAATTATGGACCGATATGGAAAAATTCTTTCATGCTTGTTAGAGATCATATACTAACACCACGTACCAAATTTCAACCGTATCGGATGAATTTTGCTCCTCTAAGAGGCTCCGGAGGTCAAATCTGGGGATCGGTTTATATGGGGGCTATATATAATTATGGACCGATGTGGACCAATTTTTGCATGGTTGTTAGAGACCATATACTAATACCATGTACCAAATTTCAACCGTATGGGATGAATTTTCCTCCTCTAAAAGGCTCCGGAGGTCAAATCTGGGGATCGGTTTATATGGGGGCTATATATAATTATGGACCGATATGGACCAATTCTTGCATGGTTATTAGAGACCATATACTAACACCACGTACCAAATTTCAACCGTATCGGATGAATTTTGCTCCTCCAAGAGGCTCCGGAGGACAAATCTGGGTATCGATTTATATGGGGGCTATATATAATTATGGACCGATATGGAAAAATTCTTTCATGGTTGTTAGAGACCATATACTAACACCACGTACCAAATTTCAACCGTATCGGATGAATTTTGCTCCTCTAAGAGGCTCCGGAGGTCAAATCTGGGGATCGGTTTATATGGGGGCTATATATAATTATAGACCGATGTGGACCAATTTTTGCATGGTTGTTAGAGACCATATACTAATACCATGTACCAAATTTCAACCGTATCGGATGAATTTTCCTCCTCTAAAAGGCTCCGGAGGTCAAATCTGGGGATCGGTTTATATGGGGGCTATATATAATTATGGACCGATGTGGACCAATTTTTGCATGGTTGGTAGAGACCATATACTAACACCATGTACCAAATTTCAGCCGGATTGGATGAAATTTGCTTCTTTGGAGCAATCGCAAGCCAAATTTGGGGGGTCCGTTTATATGGGGGCTATACGTAAAAGTGGACCGATATGGACCAATTTTTGGATGGTTGTTAGAGACCATATACTAACACTATGTACAAAATTTCAGCCGGATCGGATGAAATTTGCTTCTTTTAGAGCAATCACAAGCCAAATTTGGGGGTCCGTTTATATGGGGGCTATACGTAAAAGTGGACCGATATGCCCCATTTGCAATGCTATCCGACCTACAGCAATAACAACTACTTGTGCCAAGTTTCAAGTCGATAGCTTTTTCGTTCGGAAGTTAGCGTGATTTCAACAGACGGACGGACGGACATGCTCAGATCGACTCAGAATTTCACCACGACCCAGAATATATATACTTTATGGAGTCTTAGAGCAATATTTCGATGTGTTACAAACGGAATGACAAAGTTAATATACCCCCATCCTATGGTGGAGGGTATAAAAAAAACATATATATGGGAACTATATCTAAATCTGAACCGATTTCAACCAAATTTGGCGTGCAAAGTTACAATGTTAATTATACTCCCTGTGCAAAATTTCACTTAAATCGGATTACAACTTTGTCCTCTGTTGTCATATGAGTGAAAATCGGGGGAAAGATATATACGGGAGCTATATATAAATCTGACCCGATTTCAACCAAATGTGGCACACATAGCTACAATATTAATTCTACTTCCTGTGTAAAATTTAAAGCAAATTAGGGCAAAATTCTGGCTTCTGGGGCCATAGGAGTGCATAAAGGGCGAAAGATATATGTGGGAGCTATATCTTGTTCTGAACCGATTTCAACCAAATTTGGCTTGCATAGCTACAATATTAATTCTACTTCCTGTGCAAAATTTAAAGCAAATTAGGGCAAAACTCTGGCTTCTGGGTCCTTATAAGTGCATATCAGGCGAAAGATATATATGGGAGCTATATCTAAATCTGAACCGATTTCAACCAATAGGATTCTACTCTGAACCAAAATAAATACTTGTGCCAAATTTGAATTCGATTGGACGTAAATTGCGACCTAGACTTTGATTACAAAAATTTGTTCACAGACAGACGGACATGGCTAGATTGACTCAGGGGCCGACCCTCAACAATATTTCCAAAGACACCATATGTCTATTTCGTTTCCTTCTGGGTGTTGCAAACATATGCACTAACTTATAATACCCTGTTCCATAGTGTGGCGCAAGGTATAAAAACCTCCAGATTTTCAATTTCAGGCAAATTTCAAAAAAACTATGGTTTCTACAAGTCCAAAAAGTAAAATCGGGAGATCGGTCGATATGGGACCTATACTAAAACATTGGCCGATACTCACCATTTTCGGCACTCCTCTTTATGGTCCTAAAATGATTCAAGATTTCACATTTCATGCAAATTGGATAAAAACTACGGTTTCTATAAGCCCAAGAAGTAAAATCGGGAGATCGGTCTATATGGGGGCTATACCAAAACATGGACCGATACTCACCATTTGCGGCACACCCCTTAATGGCCCTAAAATACCTCTAGTTTTCCAATTTCAGGCATATTGGATAAAAACTACGGTTTCTATAAGCCCAAGAAGTAAAATCGGGAGATCGGTCTATATGGGGGCTACTACTAAAACATGGACCGATACTCACCATTTTTGACACACCCCTTTGTGGTCCCAAAATACCTCTAGATTTCTAATTTTAGGCAAATTGGATAAAACTACGGTTCCTATAAGCCCCAGAAGTAAAATCGGGAGATCGGTCTATATGGGGGCTGTAGCAAAACATCGACCGATACCCACGATTTGCGGCATACCCCTTTATGGTCCTAAAATACCTCTAGTTTTACATATTCCGGCAAATTGGATAAAAGCTACGGTTTCTATAAACCCAAGAAGTAAAATCGGGAGATCGGTCTATATGGGGGCTATACCAAAACATGGACCGATACTCACCATTTTTGACACACCTCTTTGTGGTCCCAAAATAACTCTAGATTTCCAATTTCAGGCAAATTGTATAAAAACTACGGTTTCTATAAGCCCAAGACCTCAAATTGGGAGGTCGGTTTATATGAGGACTATATCAAAACCTGGACCGTTATAGCCCATCTTCGAAATTGATCTGCCTGCAGACAAAAGACGAGTTGTGTTTCAGCACGATTGCTTCATTATTGAAGACTGTGAAGTGTGATTACAACAGCCAGACAGACGGACAGACGGACATGGTTATATCGTCTTAAATTTCTCCCTGATCAAGAATATATATATATATATATATATATATATATATATATATATATATATATATATATATATATATATATATATATATATATATATATATATATATATATATATATATATATATATATGTATATATATATATATATATATATATATATATATATATATATATATATATATATATATATATATATATATATATATATATATATATATATATATATATATATATATATATATATATATATATATATATATATATATATATATATATATATATATATATATATATATATATATATATATATATATATATATATATATATATATATATATATATATATATATATATATATATATATATATATATTTATATTTATATTTATATTTATAATAAGTTTGTCATTCTATGGTGGTGGGTATAAAAACTGATATCTTTGATATGTAAATGATACGATACGAAATTAACCACCAATACAGGGTGGATGATATGTAATGCAACAAAGTAAATTGCTATATTTTACACCAATCCCAAGATTTTACTTGCGAATCCTCCGATCCGCTTGAATTGGGTAAGTGGTGTTAGTATATGTCCCCTAAACAACTTTATTTTTCCAAAGTTTAAGGCTTTACTCTACTGAATCTGCTTCCTAATTTACAAACACAACAAAACACAAATACCTTACACAATAAAAAAAAACTACACTACATAAATTCATAAGTAATATTCTACAAAGCTTCTAACCTTAAATATATAGGATTTTTTGGCACTAATGTTAATTTTTCAACAGAAAATTCCATAGGAATATCAGTCTTGTGATACACTCTTAACCGATATCGCCTTAAGATGTTTGCTATGCCTAAACGTGATTGCATTTTGGCAAAACGCATTCCAATACAATTACGAGGACCATTTCCAAATGGTAGCCATTCGACTGATTCACGTTTTCTAATCAACTCAGGTGAAAAACGTTCAGGATCAAATAGCTCAGGGTTGGGATAGATTTCGGGATCGTATTGTATACCCAGGACAGGAATAAAAATTGGAGTACCCTTTTCGATAACGAATTGCGGATCGCCATATACCTGATAATCGCACAAGGCTCGACGATTAAGTACTGGAATAGGGGGATATTTACGAAGAGTTTCTAAAAATAAACAAAATAGAAAATAAATAAAATTAAAATAGCTTTTGGGTTTTTTTTTAATTTTATTGGAATTAATTACAAAAATTAAATTTTCTACCTTAATTTCATGGTTTATTTTATTCTCATAGAGTGAATAGAGTTTATTATTAATAATACACTCAAAAAAAGTTTACTTGGATCGAAAGATTGTGACCTTCCTCAAAGGATTTTGGTATTGATTCCGATCCAAAGATGCGGCTTCTTTAAAATAAAGACATTTCTTAGCGACCTATTTGGCTTTTAATCTAGGATAAATAAAATTAAAATATAAAAGGATATAGGACTCATTTTCCGAATTTTCATTCTCCTTTTCCGGTATATTAATAATGCTATTCACGTACAAATACATACCAGCTTAAAAATCCAAATTATAACGGATACTTGAAATTAAAAAATTGTTTTTAAATTCCAAAAAAAAAACTTTAGCCCAAAGATGCCAAATCCTCCAAATAAGTCTTAGCCTATAATTGAAGCGTTTTTATCTTAAATCTAAAGATTCAGTTTTACTTTTATTCTTAAATTATAATTTCATTCAAATTTAAATATTATTTTAATTTTAATTAATTAACAATATTTACAATTTTAATTTTAAAATTTAATTGTAGTTTTAATTTTTATTTAAATTTAAATTTTTAATTGCATTTTTTAATATTAAATTTATTTGTACATTTTATTTTTAAATTTGTTATTAAATTTTAATTAAATATTCTCGTTTTTATTAAATTATTATTTATTAACTTATTATAATTGATATTTTCTGCTGTTTTAAAAAATGTAAAATGCTGTCCAAAATTTATTTTAATTTTGATTTTATTTTTTTTTTTTAATTTGAGTTTTACTTTTATCCTTAACCTATAATTTTAATATAAACTTAAATTTTATTTTAATTTCAGATTTGAACTTTAAATATAATTTCAAAATTTAATTTTACTTCTAATTTTATATTAATTATATATCAAATTTTAATTTTAAAATTTAATTGTACTTTTAATTTTTATTTTAATTAGCATTTTTTTTAATATTATTTTAATTTTAATTAATTAACAATATTTACAATTTTAATTTTAAAATTTAATTGTAGTTTTAATTTTTATTTAAATTAAAATTTTTAATTGCATTTTTTAATATTAAATTTATTTGTACATTTTATTTTTAAATTTGTTATTAAATTTTAATTAAATATTCTCGTTTTTATTAAATTATTATTTATTAACTTATTATAATTGATATTTTCTGGTGTTTTAAAAATGTCAAATGCTGTCCAAAATTTATTTTACTTTTGATTTTATTTTTTTTTTAATTTGAGTTTTACTTTTATCCTTAACCTATAATTTTAATATAAACTTAAATTTTATTTTAATTTCAGATTTGAACTTTAAATATAATTTCAAAATTTAATTTTACTTCTAATTTTATATTAATTATATTTCAAAATTTAATTTTAAAATTTAATTGTACTTTTAATTTTTATTTTAATTTGCATTTTTTAATTTTAATTTTTAATTTTTTTGTACATTTTATTTTTAAATGTATTTTCAAAATTTAAATTTTAATTAAAAATTCTCATTTAAACCAATATAATGGCTTATTTATTAACCTATTATAATTGATATTTTCGGGTGTTTTAAAAATGTCAAATGCTGCCCAAAATTTATTTTAATTTTGATTTTTTTTTTTTTTTGAGTTTTACTTTTATCCTTAACTTATAATTTTAATATAAACTCAAATTTTATTTTAATTTTAATTTCAAATTTGAACTTTAGATATAATTTCTACATTTAATTTTACTTCTAAATTTATATTAAAAATATTTCAAATTTTAATTTTAAAATTTAATCGTACTTTTAATTTTAATTTTTTTTTGTACATTTTATTTTTAAATTTATTTTTAAATTTAAATTTTAAATAAAAATTCTCGTTTAAGCCAATACAATGGCTTATTTATTAACCTATTATAATTCATATTTTCTGGTGTTTTAAAAATGTAAAATGCTGCCCAATATTTATTTTAATTTTGATTTTATTTTTTTTTAATTTGAGTTTTATTTTTATCCTTAACTTATAATTTTAATATAAACTTAAAGTTTATTTTAACTTTAATTTCAAATTTTAACTTAAAATATAATTTCAAAATTTAATTTTACTTTCAATTTTAATTTCAAATTTTAAGTGCATTTTTTTGATTTTAAATTTAATTGTACATTTTATTTTTAAATTTAATTGCAAGTTTTAAGGTATTTTATTAAGGTATTTATTATAATTTTATTCAAACTTATTTTTTTAAATTTTTTTTTTTAATTTTAATTGCAATTTTAACATAATCTGTTCAATTTAATTTCAAATTGAATTGCAATTTTTAATGTTTTAATTTTAAATTTAGTTGTTATTTTAATATTAGAATTTAATTTAATTAGGGTATTATATTCATGATGCCCATTCGTACATTTTATTTTTCAATTTAATTACTAATTTTAAGGAATTTTACTACAGTATTTATTATAATTTTATTCAAATATTTTTTTTTATTTATTTTAATTTTGGTTGCAATTTTAGTATAAGCTGTTCGATTTATTTTTAATTTCAAAGTGTATTGCATTTTTTAATATTTTAATTTTAAATTTAGTTGTACATTTTAATATTAAAATTTAATTTAACAATTTCAAAGTATATTATTAGGGTATTATATTTATGATGCTCATTCCAACGAATATAATATTTTTTTTTTATTTTTTTTAATTTGAGTTTTACTTTTAATTTCATATTTTAACTTTAAATATAAATTCAAAATTTTACCTTTAATTTCATATTTTAATTGATTTTTTTTTAATTTTAAATTTAATTTTAAATTTAAATTTAATTTTTTTATTTTTCAATTTAATTGCTAATTTTAAGGTATTTTATTGGGGTATTTATTATAATTTTATTCAAATTTAATTTTTTTTTTAAATTTATTTTAATTTTAATTGCAATGTTAACATTAGCTGTTCGATTTAATTTTAGTTTCAAATTGTATTGCATTTTTTAATGTTTTAATTTTAAATTTTTTAATATTAAAATTTAATTTAACAATTTCAAAGTATATTATTAGGGTATTATATTTATGATGCTCATTCCAACGAATATAATAATTGATTTTTTTTTTATTTTTTTTTTTAATTTGAGTTTTACTTCTATACTTAACTTATAATTTTAATATAAACTTAAATTTTATTTTAATTTTAATTTCAAATTTTAACTTTAAATATAATTTCAAAATTTAATATTACTTTTAATTGCATTTTTTAATTTTAAATTTATTTGTAAATTTTATTTTTCAATTTAATTAAAAATTTTAAGGTATTTTATTAGGGTATTTATTATAATTTTATTCACATAATTTTTTTTTGTTTGTTTTAATTTTGGTTGCAATTTTAATATAAGCTGTTCGATTTAATTTTAATTTCAAATTGAATTGCATTTTTTAATATTTTAATTTTAAATCTAGTTGTACATTTTAATATTAAAATTTGATTTAACAATTTTAAGGTATTTTATTAGGGTATTATATTTATGATACCAACGAATATAATAATTGATTTTTTTTTAATTTGAGTTTTACTTTTATACTTAACTTATAATTTTAATATAAACTTAAATTTTATTTTAATTTTAATTTCAAATTTTAACTTTAAATATAATTTCAAAATTTAATTTTACTTTTAGTTTCATATTTAATTTGCATTTTTTAAATTTAAATCTAATTGTAAATTTAATTGCAAATTTTAAGGTATTTTATTAGGGTATTTATTATAATTTTATTCAAATTTATTTTTATTTTAACTTTAATTATAATTTCAACTTTAAATATAATTTCAAAATTTAATTTTACTTTCAATTTTAATTTCAAATTTTAAGTGCATTTTTTTGATTTTAAATTTAATTGTACATTTTATTTTTAAATTTAATTGCAAGTTTTAAGATATTTTATTAGGGTATTTATTATAATTTTATTCAAATTTATTTTTTAAATTTTTTTTTTAATTTTAATTGCAATTTTAACATAAGCTGTTCAATTTAATTTCAAATTGAATTGCAATTTTTAATGTTTTAATTTTAAATTTAGTTGTTATTTTAATATTAGAATTTAATTTAATTAGGGTATTATATTCATGATGCCCATTCGTAAATTTTATTTTTCAATTTAATTACTAATTTTAAGGTATTTTACTAGAGTATTTATTATAATTTTATTCAAATATTTTTTATTTATTTTAATTTTGTTTGCAATTTTAGTATAAGCTGTTCGATTTAATTTTAATTTCAAATTGTATTGCATTTTTTAATATTTTAATTTTAAATTTAGTTGTACATTTTAATATTAAAATTTAATTTAACAATTTCAAAGTATATTATTAGGGTATTATATTTATGATGCTCATTCCAACGAGTATAATAATTTATTTTTTTTTTTTTTTTTTTTTTAATTTGAGTTTTACTTTTATCCTTAACTTATAAATTTAATATAAACTTAAATTTTATTTTAATTTCATATTTTAACTTTAAATATAATTTCAAAATTTTACCTTTAATTTCATATTTTAATTGATTTTTCTTTTTAATTTTAAATTTAATTGTAAATTTTATTTTTCAATTTAATTGCTAATTTTAAGGTATTTTATTGGGGTATTTATTATAATTTTATTCAAATTTAATTTTTTTTTTTAATTTATTTTAATTTTAATTGCAATGTTAACATTAGCTGTTCGATTTAATTTTAGTTTCAAATTGTAGTGCATTTTTTAATGTTTTAATTTTAAATTTTTTAATATTAAAATTTAATTTAACAATTTCAAAGTATATTATTAGGGTATTATATTTATGATGCTCATTCCAACGAATATAATAATTGATTTTTTTTTATTTTTTTTTTTTTAATTTGAGTTTTACTTCTATACTTAACTTATAATTTTAATATAAACTTAAATTTTATTTTAATTTTAATTTCAAATTTTAACTTTAAATTTCAAAATTTATTATTACTTTTAATTGCATTTTTTTAATTTTAAATTTATTTGTAAATTTTATTTTTCAATTTAATTACAAATTTTAAGGTATTTTATTAGGGTATTTATTATAATTTTATTCACATAATTTTTTTTTGTTTGTTTTAATTTTGGTTGCAATTTTAATATAAGCTGTTCGATTTAATTTTAATTTCAAATTGAATTGCATTTTTTAATATTTTAATTTTAAATCTAGTTGTACATTTTAATATTAAAATTTGATTTAACAATTTTAAGGTATTTTATTAGGGTATTATATTTATGATACCAACGAATATAATAATTGATTTTTTTTAATTTGAGTTTTACTTTTATACTTAACTTTTAATTTTAATATAAACTTAAATTTTATTTTAATTTTAATTTCAAATTTTAACTTTAAATATAATTTCAAAATTTAATTTTACTTTTAGTTTCATATTTAATTTGCATTTTTTAATTTTAAATCTAATTGTAAATTTAATTGATAATTTTGAGGTATTTTATTAGGATATTTATTATAATTTTATTCAAATTTATTTTTATTTTAACTTTAATTATAATTTCAACTTTAAATATAATTTCAAAATTTAATTTTACTTTTAATTTTAATTTCAAATTTTAATTGCATTTTTTTAATTTTAAATTTAATTGTACATTTTATTTTTAAATTTAATTGCAAATTTTAAGGTATTTTATTAGGGTATTTATTATAATTTTATTCAAATTTAAATTTTTTTAAATTTATTTTAATTGCAATTTTAACATAATTTTAATTTTAATTTCAAATTGTATTGCATTTTTTAATATTTTAATTTTAAATTCAGTTGTACATTTTAATATTAAAATTTAATTTAACAATTTTAAGGTATTTTATTATGGTATTTTATTTATGATGCTAACTCCAACGAATATAATAATTGATTTTTTTATTTTTTTTTTTTTAATTTCAGTTTTACTTTTACCCTTAACTTATAATATAATATAAATTTTATTTTAATTTTGATTTCAAATTCTAACTTTAAATATAATTTTAAATTTAATTTTACTTTTAATTTAATATTTTAATTGAATTTTTTAATTTTAAATTTAATTGCCAATTTTAAGGTATTTTATTAGGGTATTTATTATCATTTTATTCAAATTTATTTTTTTTTTTTAATTTATTTGAATTTTAATTGCAATTTTTATATAAGCTATTCGATTTAATTTTAATTTCAAATTGTATTGCATTTTTTAATGTTTTAATTTTAAATTTAGTTATACATTTTAACATTAAGTTTTAATTTTAAGGTATTTTATTAGGGTATTTTATTTATGATGCTCATTCCAACGAATATAATAATTGATTTTTTTAATGATTATTTAATGATTTATTTTAAATAATTGATTTTTTTAGTGATTTAGAAAATGTAAAATTTTGTCAAAAATTTTATTTTAATTTATATTTGAATTTTATTTTAAATTTATTTTAATTCAATTTTAATTTCAATTTTAACATTAGCTGTTCGATTTAATTTTAATTGTATTTTTTAATTTTAATTTCTAGTATTTAAAGTATTTTATTATGGTATTTTACCAATAATGCTCATTCAAACCCGCATAATGGCTTTAGCCTAACATTATAGATGTTTTATGGATATTTAGAAAATATAAAATGTTGTCCAAACTTTTATTTTATTTTTTTTTAATTTCAAATTTACTTTTTCCTTAAATTGTTATTTTAATTTGAATTTTATTTTAATTTAAGTTGAAAGTTAAATTAAAAATTGAATATAAATTATGGGTTAGATGATGGCCTCAGTTGCAAATGGGTTTCATATTTATTTTTTAATTTCAGTTTTACTTTTTTCCTTAAATTATAATTTAAATTTTATTTGAATTTTTAATTTTATTTTAGTTTTAATTTTGATTTTAATTCTAATTTCAATTTTTATTTAAATTTCAATTTTAATTTTAATTTCAATTTTAATTTCAATTTTAATTTAAATGTTGACTTTAATTTAATTTTAATGTTCATTTTAGTTTTTGTTAAAGTTTTAAATTAAATTTAGATTTTATGTATTTACTTTAATATCAATTTTAATTTAATTTTAATGTAAATTTCAATTTTAATGTTATTTGTAATGTTCACAGAAAATAATATTATACTTTTTGAGCTAACAATAAATTGTTGTTACTGAAAATGTTTACGTTCAACAAAATTTTTGTTGATATAACAAAATGTTTGTTGATATAACAAAATTGGTTGCTAAAGTGACTAAAATCGTAATTGTATTTACAAATTGCGTTGTTAGCTCAAATTTAAGCATAATTTTAATTGTATTGACAATCAAATTAATTGATATTTTTTTGTGTGTTAGTATTAAAACATTTTTATTTTTAAAATTAAAATTTAATTTTAATTAATTTTTAATTTAATTTGAATTTTACTTTAAGTTTAATTAAATTTAGCTCACCTGCTAAAACCTGCTCCATATAGGACATATTCATAAGTGTCTCATATTGCATGGGTAAGCCATCCTGTTTCTCGAAAGCCTCATTGACTTCAACACGCAGTTTTTGTTGTATTTCCTGATTTTGAGCCAATTCGTAGAGGGCAAAAGCCATGGTAGTTGCCGATGTCTCAAATCCACCCAAAAAAAAACCAAAAACTTGAGCTGTCAGTTGATTCATGGATATTTCTCCCAATCCAGTAGCATCATTGATAGTGTTCTTTAGATCAATTAAAATATTCAAAAAATCATTACGTTGTATGTTATTCAATTCTCGATATTCCACTGTTTCTTTAATGATGTGCATAAAAAATTCATGAATATCCTGCGGTGTAACACGCATTCCCAAAAGACGTGCCAAGTGGGGAAAACTGTCTATCATTGTCATTACAAACGGTCCATGACGGGTTACTTCAAAGGACTTTCTGCCTAGTTGAAGGAATTTATTATCTGGACATCTAAGGCTGCTACATTCAATGCCAAATGCTACATTGCCAAGGACATCGACGGTATAACGGCTTAACAAATTACGGATTTCCACAATGGGATTTTCTTCGACTTCTTTGCTTAGAACATCCATAAAAGTATCGGCCACTTTCTGTACGGTTGGATAAATGTACCTCATTTTCATTGAGGTAAAGATGGGCGATAATTTGTTTCTCATACTACGCCATTTGTCACCATCCACAAAAAACAAATGTGCCGTCAAAGGATCCGAATTCTCATTATAATACCTGCCACGATCAGCAAATTGAGAGAAATCTTTAATCAATATATGCTTAATGAGCTGTATATCCAATGCCAAAACTCCTGGGCGATGTCCTATAAAAATGCCTGCAAATGGACCAGAACCTTTGAACTTATTATAGTAGTTTTTCATAATAGCACCAAGAGACCATTTGGTTCGAAGTCCTTTTAAATTTCCCATCAATATGTGGGGTTCCTCACAGGGTATCTTACGATTTTTCCAATAATTCAGATTGCTTCGTATTAAATAAACAGTCAAGGTAACCAGGACTATTACTATGGAAAATAAAATTGTAGACAATTCCATTTCAAATTTTTTTATCGAACTCCCTACTAGTTCTTTTTCACTGTTGCAAGGCTATGATGTGACTATAGACCTAAAATCGCTTCTTCTATATATGGTCACTTACTGTGATCAATATTTACAATGGTTTGCCAATTTAATGGCATTCGTGTACATTATTTGCACTTCAAGTGCTGATAATGGAAATTTGAGGATACATTTCTAGGGTATATAGTGATTACAATGACTCGTGTATAGGAAAACGAACAATAAAAAGGTGTAATTTGATGCTCTGTCAATGGTGTAGCCCCTTATCAAAATGAGAGAAATGCAGCCAACGTTATTACTCAAAATCTCTGAAGGTTTGGCATCTATAGAACATGAAAGCATTGGGAGGGAGAGGAAAAATCTACGTTGAAAAAATGTTGCTTGATTTGTATACCCTTCATAATATTGAGGTAAGGGCAACACTGAAATTATGCTAGGCACAAAAATTGTTACTAAACCCAAATTTCAATGTTATGATCAACTCAGAACCATATCTTGGGTGAATCTTGTCTTGTCTTATCGATCTGTCCGTTTGAAAGTTCTCCATGCTTAAGTTTTTCTCTAATCTCCCAAATTTGTAATCTACACAACTAGTCAGCATAGGGAGAGAGAGAGTATATTTTTACGATGAGAAGTGAGAGCATAGCATTATGGAATTATGCTACGCACAAAAATTGCTCCTAGATCTAAAATTTAACACAATGGTCAATTTAGAATTATTTCCTGAGCCGATATAGACTTATCTGTCCGTTCGTTGATTTTGAATAAGTGTTGCAAGTTCCCTATTTTTACGAGGGCATAGCAACATTGGAGTTATCGAATTAGGCTAAGCACAAAAATTGCTTCTGGATCTAACATTTAACATAACCGTCAATTTAGAATTATTTCACGAGCCAACAAAGCCTTATCTGTCCGTCCGTTACTTATATAATTAATATGTGTTTAAATAAGTGTTGCAAGTGCCCGATTTTTACGAGGGCATATCAACACTGAAATTATGGAATTGTCCTACGCACAAAAATTGCTCCTAGATCTAGCATTTATTATTAAACTCAGAATTATTTGTGCTTCACAGTTCACAATGACTCGGCATTAATTTTATGTCTTTTTTTTTTTTTTTTTTTTTGAAAATCACTGAATATAATTTTGTGCTGAGTAATTTTTTTTTTTGTGATAAGAAAAAAATTGCCGGTATAGTGAGCTTCAAAATGATAAGAGGAGAAAGAGGAAAAAAAAATAAAACTTTGTATATATTTGTAAATATTTTAACCCTTAAATTCACAAGAACACCGATTTCTCCAAAAAATATATATAATATGCAAAATGGTAGAAAGAAAAAAATGAACATTTATGTTTTCATTTCGTAGAATTCGGTCCCAATTAAACCCATATAAACCGATTCCCAGATTTGACCTCCGGAGCCTCTTGGAGGAGCACAATTCACCCGATCCGGTTGAAATTTGGTACATTACGCTAGTATATGGCCGCTAATAACTATGTTCAAAATTGGTCCATATGGTATATTGTTATATTTAGCCGATCCCTAATCACACAAAAATTTGTCCATATCGAAAAAAATTATTTACCAAAATTTTATTTCTATAGAAATTTTTGTCAAAATTTTATTTCTATAGAAAATTTTGTCAAAATTTTATTTCTATAGAAAATGTTATCAAAATTTTATTTCTATAGAAAATTTAGTCAAAATTTTATTTCTATAGAAAATTTAGTCAAAATTTTATTTCTATAGAAAATTTTACCAAAATTTTATTTCTATAGAACATTTTGTCAACATTTTATTCCCATAGAAAATTTTGTCAAAATTTTATTTCTATAGAAAATTTTGTCAAAATTTTATATCTATACAAAATTTTGTCATGATTTTATTTCTATAGAAAATTTTTTCAAAATTTCATTTCTATAGAAAATTTTATCAAAATTTTATTTCTATAGAAAATTTAGTCAAAATTTTATTTCTATAGAAAATTTAGTCAAAATTTTATTTCTATAGAAAATTTTGCCAAAATTTTATTTCTATAGAAAATTTTGTCAAAATTTTATTTCTATAGAAAATTTTGTCAAAATGTTCATTTGTATAGAAAATTTTACCAAAATTTTATTTCTATAGAAAATTTTGTCAAAATTTTATTTCTATAGAAAATTTTGCAAACTGAATTATATACGCATTTAATCGGCCTTTTTTTGTTTAATATATACCCCGTTAAGAAGTTTTAAGATGCTTTTCTGTAGAAAATTATGTCAAAATTTTATTTCTATAGAAAATTTTGCCAAAATTTTATTTCTATAGAAAATTTTGCCAAAATTTTATTTCTATAGAAAATTTTGTCACAATTTGTATTTGTATAGAAATTTTTGTCACAATTTGTATTTGTATAGAAATTTTTGTCAAAATTTTATTCCCATAGAAAATTTTGTCAAAATTTTATTTCTATAGAAAATTTTGTCAAAATTTTATTTCTATAGAAAATTTTATCAAAATTTTATTTCTATAGAAAATTTTGTCAAAATTTTATTTCTATAGAAAATTTTGTCAAAATTTTATTTCTATAGAAAATTTTGCCAAAATTTTATTTCTGTAGAAAATTTTATCAAAATTTTCATTTGTATAGAAAATTATGTCAAAATTTTATTCCTATAGAAAATTTTATCAAAATTTTATTTCTATAGAAAATTTTGTCAAAATTTTATTTCTATAGCAAATTTTGCAAACTGAATTATATACGTATTTAATCGGCCTTTTTTGTTTAATATATACCCCGTATGGACTGCTAAGAAGTTTACATTCTATAGAAAATTTTGTCAAAATTTTATTTCTATAGAAAATTTTGCCAAAATTTTATTTCTATAGAAAATTTTGTCAAAATTTTTATTTGTATAGAAATTTTTGTCAAAATTTTATTCCTATAGACAATTTTGCCAAAATTTTTATTTGTATAGAAAATTTTGTCAAAATTTTATTTCTATAGAAAATTTTGTCAAAATCTTTTTTCTATAGAAAATTTTGTCAAAATTTTATTTCTATAGAAAATTTTGTCAAAATTTTATTTCTATAAAAAATTTTGTCAAAATGTTATTTCTATAGAAAATTTTGTCAAAATTTTATTTCTATAGAAAATTTTGTCAAAATTGAATTTCTAATTATACAATTATTATTCGAGCTTTATGGACAGATATAGATTAAGGAACATGGTTAATAGAGCCATTGAAAAGAAAACGCCAGATACAAATCTATACACGCCTGGACTGTACATGTTTCGGTTCGGGCGAATGAACCTTTCCACAGCCTTTAGTATGGATCTGGCTGGGAGAGATAACTCAATTTTGGGCCCTTTATGCTAACTCCTTATGGAGAAAACATTTGGGAAATTTCCTCTTACAAATTGAATCATCTTTTCTCCCACTGTACATCATCTTTTCATATAACTTACAAGTCCCTTAATCTTATTTTTATTTCGTTTTGTTACATAGTAATGCAACAACACGAAATTTATTTTTAGAAAGCTAATTTGTTAGAATTCACCTAAGTGGTGAACAGTCGAACAATGCTTATTGTTTCTACAGTCAACTACAACATATGACAGCCAGATCTATACTAAAGGCTGTGGAAAGGTTCATTCGCCCGAACCGAAACATGTACAGTCCAGGCGTGTATAGATTTGTATCTGGCGTTTTCTTTTCAATGGCTCTATTAACCATGTTCCTTAATCTATATCTGTCCATAAAGCTCGAATAATAATTGTATAATTAGATATAATGCATTTGGACGTCAATTGCCTGTTTCGGTATCAGGCTAACATGTAATATAAAATTGAATTTCTATAGAAAATTTTGCAAACTGAATTATATGCGTATTTACTTTTTTTTGTTTAATATATACCCCGTTTGGACTAACTTACAATTTAGAAGACGGTGTTAAGAAGTTTTAAGATACCTTACGGACGTATATACTTGTTTTGTTTTTTTTTAAGTCATTCCCCTGACCTTCTATAAAAAAGTTATAAAATAAGCTAGTAGTTTTATTATTGTTGTTTAAATTATGGGTTGCCTCTGTTTTTTTTTTGTTTGTTTTGTTATCCGATAGCATAGACTTTGCCGTATGATTTGAATTGTGCTAAGTCATTCATGTTTTTAAATCATTGTTTATCTTGACTACATTTTTGAGTAGAACTAATACGTATTTTTTGTGACAATTTTTAGTTCTTGTGTTTTGTTTTTGGGTTTGCTTTTGTCGTTTGCTCTCATAGCCAATTGTGACGACCATGTGTTTTTATTTTTTTGCACGTGCCCTAAAGTTTATTGATAACTTTGTTTATTAGTGTAAACCGATAAAATTATGAACATAATTTTACATTTTTTTATGGAATGAGTGGAATGAATAAAATCAGATTCAGCGTCCAATGAATAGTTAATAATACGTAGCTTTCTAATTT
Source organism: Haematobia irritans (assembly GCF_050003625.1). Classification (NCBI taxonomy): domain Eukaryota; kingdom Metazoa; phylum Arthropoda; class Insecta; order Diptera; family Muscidae; genus Haematobia; species Haematobia irritans. The sequence continues at coordinate 17,743,618 of NC_134401.1, forward strand.
CCTAAAAAGAAGGAATTTTTTTCCTTCCGTCGGATTGGAGGATATCTCTTGAGATAGGCATCTGATTTTTTACAATTATATTTTTAATATTTATGGGTCTACTACTTGGAAGATGGGTCTACTACTTGGAATTTTGACAAAATTTTCTATAGAAATAAATTTTGACAAAAATTTCTATAGAAATAAAATTTTGACAAAATTTTCTAAAAAAATAATAGGTTGACAAAGTTTTCTAAAAAAATAAAACTTTGACAAAATTTTCTGTAGAAATAAAATTTTGACAAAATTTTCTTTAGGAATAAAATTTTGACAAAATTTTGCATAGAAATAAAATTTTTACAAAATTTTCTATAGAAATTAAATTTTGACAACATTTTCTATAGAAACAAAATTTTGACAAAATTTTCTATAGAAATAAAATTTTGACAAAATTTTCTATAGAAACAAAATTTTCTATGGAAATAAAATATTAACAAAATTTTCTATAGAAATAAAATTTTCTATGGAAATAAAAGTTTGGGAAATTTTTCTATAGAAATAAAATGTTGAGAAATTTTCCTATTGTGACAAAATTTTCTATAGAAATAAAATTTTGACGAAATTTTCTATAGGAATAAAATTTTAACAAAATTTTCTATTGAAATAAAATTTTCACACAATTTTTCTATAGGAATAAAATTTTGACAAAATTTTCTATAGAAATAAAAATTTGACAAAATTTTCTATAGGAATAAAATTTTGACAAAATTTTCTATAGAAATAAAATTTTGACAATGATTTCTAAAAAAAATAAAACTTTGACAAAATTTTCTATAGAAATAAAATTTTGACAAAATTTTCTATAGGAATAAAATTTTTACAAAATTTTCTATAGAAATAAAATTTTGACAAAGTTTTTATAGAAATAATATTTTGTATAGAAATAAATTTTTTACAAAATTTTCTATAGAAATAAAATTTTGACAAAATTTTCTACAGAAATAAAATTTTCTATAGAAATCAAATTTTGACAAAATTTTCTATAGGAATAAAATTTTGACAATACTAAATTTTCACACAATTTTTCTATAGAAATAAAATTTTGACAAAATTTTTTTAGATATAAAATTTTGACAAAATTTTCTATAGAAATAAAATTTTGACAAAATTTTCTATAGAAATAGAATTTTGACAACATTTTCTATAGGAATACAATTTTGACAAAATTAAATTTTCACACAATTTTTCTATAGAAAAAAAAAATTGACAAAATTTTCTGTAGAAATAAAATTTTTACAAAATTTTCTATAGAAATAAAATTTTTACAGAAATAATATTTTGACAAAATTTTCTATAGAAATAACATTTTTACAAAATTTTCTATTGAAATAACATTTTTAAAAAATTTTCTATAGAAATAAAATTTTGTCAATATTTTTATAAAAATAAAATTTTGACAAAATTGTTTATAGAAGTATTTTCAAAAAAAAAAAAAATTCTATTGAAATAAAATCTTGACAAAAATTTCCTATCGAAGATGTTTTTGTTTGGAAGTTGTTTCACAAACATTTCATTCTAAGCGCATACCGCAATTCTCCATAAATTTTCGTCCACTTTCGTTGAATTTCTTTTGGGCAAGACTTTTCTTATACGCTATTTGCCATTTTTAAATTGAATATTTATATATTGAAAAATTTAAATACGGATTACAAATTAGGGATCCAAACTAATTTTTTGATTTTTTGGCAACAAATCGATTAGTCAAAAATAACCATTTTGATTTTTATAACCTTAAGTAGAAGGCGATTGTCGGATCCTAAGTCATGATCAAAGGAGAACTTTAATTTTCTCTGATATTTTCCCATATTCATATATAAACAATTGAATTTTTCACAAAATTACAAAAGATTTATTATATTATTTGTCAGTCCTATGTAAACAATAGAAAAATAAATTAATACAACTACATTAAATTCTAAAGAATTTCGTTTGTTTTTGGCTTTTATTTTATATACTCTATATTTTTTCTACTTTTAAAAATATACCATTCTTTGCACCCAGTAAAAATGCTTTTTTATTCCACACTAAGGGAATCTCAGTCTCATTGCAAATGGAAAATTTGAAATTATGCAAAAGATAGGCCAAACCAACACGAGTTTGCATTAAGCCAAAACGCAAACCAATACAATTGCGTGGACCATCACCAAAGGCTAGAAATTGAACGGTTTCACGTTGTTTAACATTTTCAGCATCGAAACGTTCAGGATCAAATTTTTCTGGATCAGGATATAAATCGGGATCATGATGCATGGCCGCTGAGGGTATAATAACACACATATCCTTTTTGATGACATATTTACTATGGCCAGGAACAACATAGTCTTCCAAAGCTTTACGATTTAGATGGGGTACAATGGTGTATTTGCGTAGGGTTTCTGAAAATATGATAATGCAATTATATTGACAATTTTCATTTCATTTCATTTTTATATTTATACATTTTTTATTAGTTTTTTTCTAAAGAATTATCATTCCCCCTTACCTGATATCACTTGGCCCAAATAAGGTAATTTATGTATGGCCTCATAGGTAACTTTACCCTCAGCATCGAATACCTCATTGATTTCTTCACGCATTTTTTGTTGAATGTCTTGATTTTGGGCTAATTCGTATAGGGTAAAACCCATTGTGGAGGATGATGTTTCAAAACCTGCTATGAAAAATACAAAAACCTGAGCAGCCATCTCTTCTAGAGTCAAAGAGACATTCTTCTCCTTTTCCCCTGCCTGCTGTAAATCCATTAGAATATTTAGGAAATCATTAGCTTTGATATTTTGCTGCTGACGATAGGCCACCGTTTCACGCACTATCCGTAGAAAGAATTCTGTTATTTCATCCTTTATGATGCCCATATTCAATTTACGAGCCACTGAAGGAAATCCATCAATGAAGTTAGTTAAAAGTCTCCCATGTCGCTGTTCGATCAGTGAACGTTTGCCCATTATACGAAATTCTGCATTTGGATCCTTTAGGCTGTTGCAATCAATACCAAATGCACACTTGCCTATGATATCGGTTGTGAATCGGGCCAACATCTCCGTGATTTCGACTGTAGGGGATTTCTCGCACATTAGACCAAAGACTTGCATAAAATTCTCAGCCACTTCAATAATGGAGGGATACATGAATTTCATTTTGCCTGTTGTGAATGTGGGCGAAAGCTTAGTGCGTAGATTCCTCCATTTGGCTCCATCCAAAAGGAATAAATGCCCTGTCAGGGGATCACCCTTCTCGTTATAGAATAGGCCACGATCGGTGAATTTTGAGAAATCTTTTATTAAAATATGTTTCACTAAATCAGTATCTAAGACTAGAACTGCAGGTCTTTGGAAGATATAAAATCCACAAAAAGGTCCAGAGCCTTTGAATTTATTATAAATATGGCGCGTACAGTCGGCAATGCTGCGTTCGGTCGTAACACCTTGAAAGTTACCAGCCAACAAACTGGGTTCCTCATGGGCAATGCCCCGTTCTTTCCAATAATTGAGACGTTTCCGAACATAGCAAACGGCTAATGTAACCATTGCCATGATAATGTAAATCAACACAGACGTAATTGCCATATTTGCCTTCCAAGTTTTTACAGTTTCTTATCAGAGTGATGTTAATTCCGTGACAACTACAAATCGAATACTAAATAACTTTGAGAATTTTGATTTTTATAAGAAACCCACAGTGTTGCCAACTTTTGAAAATCAAAAATAGCTAGATTAAATAAAATTTATTTATATAAAAAATGGCTAATTAAAAAAAAAAACTGGCCAGAAAAAATGCTAAATGAAAATGATCAAATTTAATACGTTGCAGGTCTTCAAAATAGTGGTTTACAACTGTAATTGCATCTTCATATGAGGTAAAACACTTGCCAGCAAGATTTGGGAATAAGTAAAAGTCACTGGGAGCTAAATCAGGAGAATAAGGTGGGTGGTCAAGCAACTCGTACTTTAATTCGTTGATTTTAGCCATTGTTAAAATACTCTTGTGCGCTGGTGCGTTGTCTTAACCCTTTCCGACCTATAGCCGATCCACGTGATAGATTTTCCTAAATTTTTGAATTCTGTTATTTATGTGTACATAGAACATTTTAAATTATTAAGTTTGTTCAGTTTGATCCTGTATCCTGTTTTTTCAGGATACGTACAATTGTTGCAGTCCGGTAAATTCCGGTAAAAGTCCGGACGTAAAAATATCAAAAAACACAAAATAATCAAGAAGTTACTGTTTGCATACAATATTTAAAATGTTTTCTTATTGAAAACACTTATTTGATGAAATATTCCACAATTTAAATAATTTTAATATATTTGCAAACTTACATCTTCCACTCATTTTTACAAATGCGCAAAGTACACTGCTGAAACTACAAAATTAATATGAAAAGCAAATATTTATAACGGTTCTTCACATTCTTAGACAAAGAGAGAGCATACACAATTATTTTTTTGCCGCTCTTATCGCAGTACGTCATATATTAAAGAAATTATAGAGACTTAAAGTTACCCGCACAATTGTGCGTACACGGTCGGAAAGGGTTAATGAAAAAATTATTTTCTTTTGTGTTGTAAACCAGGACGTTTTTCTCGAATTTGTACATTTAATTCATCCAAAAGCTTGCAATAGTACTCTGAATTTATTGTTTTACCCTTTTGCAAATAGTCAATCAATAAAATACCTTTGAAGTACCAAAAAAACCGTTGCCATAACCTTACCAGCCGATTGAATTGTTTTTGCCATCTTTGGGGCACTTCCTCCAGCTTCAGTCCATTGTTTGGATTTTTCTTTTGCCTCTGGAGTATAGTGGTGGATCCATGTCTCATCAACAGTTATGAAATGACGCTTAAAATCCATTCTATTTCGCTTAAAACGATCCAGACAAGCTTGAGAAATCTTCATTCTTATGCGTTTTTTATCGACTGTTAACAAAGTTTCCAAAACACTTAACTTTTTTTCTGTTTATACCGCGCTTTTTGTGCTAGGCTAAGAAGTTTCCGAACTGCCCTCGTATACACATAAAATTTTTTTCTGATCACATATCATAAAATTAATTGAGCCAATTAATTTTTTTTATTGAAATGTCTTCAATCACGAAAATGATAGCATCAATCACTGTTTTAATTGGGCATCAAAAAACGATTTGATTAACAAATTAATTGATTTGATTTGAAAATTTCATTTAATTTTTATACCCTCCACCATAGGATGGGGGTATATTAACTTTGTCATTCCGTTTATAACACATCGAAATATTGCTCTAAGACCCCATAAAGTATATATATTCTGGGTCGTGGTGAAATTCTGAGTCGGTCTGAGCATGTCCGTCCGTCCGTCCGTCCGTCTGTTGATATCACGCTAACTTCCGAACGAAACAAGCTATTGACTTGAAACTTGGCACAAGTAGTTGTTATTGATGTAGGTCGGATGGTATTGCAAATGGGCCATATCGGTCCACTTTTACGTATAGCCCCCATATAAACGGACCCCCAAATTTTGCTTGCGATTGCTCTAAGAGAAGCAAATTTCATCCGATCCGGCTGAAATTTGTTACATGGTGTTAGTATATGGTCTCTAACACCCATGTAAAAATTGGTCCATATCGGTCCACTTTTACGTATAGCCCCCATATAAATGGACCCCCAAATTTGGCTTGCGATTGCTCTAAGAGAAGCAAATTTCATCCGATCCGGCTGAAATTTGGTACATGGTGTTAGTATATGGTCTCTAACAATCACACAAAAATTGGTCCACATCGGCCCATAATTATATATAGCCCCCATATAAACCGATCCCCAGATTTGACCTCCGGAGCCTCTTAGAGGAGCAAAATTCATCCGATCCGGTTGAAATTTGGTACGTGGTGTTAGTATATGGTCTCTAACAACCATGCAAGAATTGGTCCATATCGGTCCATAATTATATATAGCCCCCATATAAATCGATCCCCAGATTTGTCCTCCGGAGCCTCTTGGAGGAGCTTAATTCATCCGATCAGGTTGAAATTTGGAACATGGTGTTAGAATGTGGTCTCTAACAACCATGCAAGAATTGGTCCATATCGGTCCATAATTATATATAGCCCCCAATTTAAACCGTTCCCCAGATTTGATCTCCGGAGCCTCTTGGAGGAGCAAAATTCATCCGATCCGTTTGAAATTTCCAACGTGGTGTTAGTAAAGGGTGATTCTTTTGAGGTTAGGATTTTCATGCATTAGTATTTGACAGATCACGTGGGATTTCAGACATGGTGTCAAAGAGAAAGATGCTCAGTATGCTTTGACATTTCATCATGAATAGACTTACTAACGAGCAACGCTTGCAAATCATTGAATTTTATTACCAAAATCAGTGTTCGGTTCGAAATGTGTTTATCGACAAATTTTGTTCAGCGATGAGGCTCATTTCTGGTTGAATGGCTACGTAAATAAGCAAAATTGCCGCATTTGGAGTGAAGAGCAACCAGAAGCCGTTCAAGAACTGCCCATGCATCCCGAAAAATGCACTGTTTGGTGTGGTTTGTACGCTGGTGGAATCATTGGACCGTATTTTTTCAAAGATGCTGTTGGACGCAACGTTACGGTGAATGGCGATCGCTATCGTTCGATGCTAACAAACCTTTTTGTTGCCAAAAATGGAAGAACTGAACTTGGTTGACATGTGGTTTCAACAAGATGGCGCTACATGCCACACAGCTTGCGATTCTATGGCCATTTTGAGGGAAAACTTCGGAGAACAATTCATCTCAAGAAATGGACCGGTAAGTTGGCCACCAAGATCATGCGATTTGACGCCTTTAGACTATTTTTTGTGGGGCTACGTCAAGTCTAAAGTCTACAGAAATAAGCCAGCAACTATTCCAGCTTTGGAAGACAACATTTCCGAAGAAATTCGGGCTATTCCGGCCGAAATGCTCGAAAAAATTGCCCAAAATTGGACTTTCCGAATGGACCACCTAAGACGCAGCCGCGGTCAACATTTAAATGAAATTATCTTCAAAAAGTAAATGTCATGGACCAATCTAACGTTTCAAATAAAGAACCGATGAGATTTTGCAAATTTTATGCGTTTTTTTTTTTTTTAAAGTTATCAAGCTCTTAACAAATCACCCTTTATAAGGCCGCTTATAACCATGCCATAATTGGTCCATATCGGTCTATAGTTATGTATAGCCAATCCCCAATAACACAAAAATTGGTCCATATCGGTTCGTAATCATGGTTGCCACTCGAGCCAAAAATAATCTACCAAAATTTTATTTTTATAGAAAACATTGTCAAAATGTTATTTCTATAGAAAAATTTGTCAAAATTTTATATCTATAGAAAATTTTGTAAAAATTTCATTTCTATAGAAAATTTTGTAAACATTTTATTTGTATAGAAAATTTTGTCAAAATTTTATTTCTATAGAAAATTTTGTCGAAATGTCATTTCTATAGAAAATTTTTTTCCAAATTTTATTTCTATAGAAATTTTTTTTTCCAAATTTTACTTCTATAGAAAATGTTGTCAAAATTTTATTTTGTCAAAATTTTATTTCTATAGAAACTTTAAACCTTATTATATACGTATTTAATCGGCCTTTTTTAGTGTAATATATATTAGGTATGAACTACCTTGTAATTTAGAAGACGATGTTAGGAAGTTTTAAGATACCTTGCCATCGGCAAGTGTTACCGCAACCCAAGTAATTCGATTATGGATGACAGTCTTCAGTAGAAGTTTCAACCCAATCCATGGTGGAGTGTACATAAGCTTCGGTCTGGCCGAACTTACGGCCGTATACACTTGTTTGAATTGATTCAATTAAAAATTTAATTAAATTTAAGGGCAAAACTCAATATTTTTAATTAAAAACGTGTTAATTTTCACTTAATTTCTTATCTGACTTTGTGTTTTTGTTTGACTAAAAAATTGATTGTTTGAAAAAAAATTATTTACAAATTAAACAAAAAAAAAATCCATCACGTTTTTAAATGACTTATGGTGATTTCGTTTGGGGAAAAAGTGTTGCATACAAATGGTACAACATATTATGGTGTTACCACAGTGTTGCCGAAACCCCTTGCAATGAAAACACCGTTTGCGTGTGAAATCGAACAAAAAAGGTGCAACACTGATATAAAATCACAGAAATTTGACGGAAATATTTCGATTATTATTAACAACTATTACTGGAATCTCGACTTACACGCAATTTTTTCTTGAACTAAGGAAATTGTTAAAACTTTTGATTTTATATATTTTTAATGATCTTACTTCTACTTTAGAGTACAAATTAATTACATCCTCAACAAAGTTTTTAACTCGCCGTTGGTCATTTCGTCCAAGCAATGATGTTGTAACTTCTTCATCGTCGTCAGAAGAACTACTCTCCAATAGCGCATCTACAATGGTGTTGGCAAAAAAAAACAAAAAAAACGCATTTGCTTTTGTTATTTTGTTATTATATTAAAAATATTTAATATCGAATATTTGTTGTCGCGGCACTAAACAATTGATATGCTTCTTCATGGTGAATTAATCAGCTGTGTTGAAGAAATTGAAAAGCAACCACAATATACGCGTCACACACTTTCTTTAGTATTTGCAACAACGCTATTATTTAGGTCGAAGAATAAAAGCGTCTTCAACATCTGATTGAAAGTCTAAGCTACGGTGTAAAATGGGTTGAACTTTTGCTCTTGCGATGGGTAACACCTCGTCAATCGAACGTGCACATTTTGGGTAGGCTGCACTAAATTCGAACAAAAATTTTGAATTTATGGGGGTAAGGTGTAAAATATTTTTTACCAATCGAAATCACCATTAGTTTTCCGAGTTTGATTAAAAAGTTAATTGTGTCAATTAAATTTTCATTAAAAATGTTCAATCATTGACTTAATTAATTTAATGCTTCTATCTTGATTAAAAATTGAATTGTATCAATTAATTTATTAATTTATTTTATTATTATTATTTCTACTTCAATCAACTTTTAAATTGGAAATATTTTGGTGATATTTGTTTCTGTGTACACACAAAAAAAGTCTGATTCAATCACGAAATTAATTGATCCAATTAATTTTCTAATTGAAATGTCTTCAATCACGAAAATAATAGTATCAATCACAGTTTTAATTGGGCATATAAAAAATTCTTGATTCAAAAAATAATTGATTTCATTAGCAAATTTCAATTAATTTATTAATTGATTCAATTAAAATTTAATTGATGTTGATTGCAAAACTCAACTAATTGTTTAATTAAAAAAGGTAAATATTTTCATTTACTTTCTGAATTGGCTTAGAGTTTTTATTTGGAATAACAGTTGATTCTTTGAAATACATTTTTAATTACAAAATAAAAAAATGTTCATTACTTTCTTCGATAAAACTGAAGAGATAAATAAAATTTTAACAAAATTTTCTATAGTAGTAAAAATTTTGACAAAATTTTCTATAGAAATTAATTTTGACAAAATTGTCTATAGAAATAAATTTTTGACAAAATTATACTATACAAATAAAATTTTGACAAAATTTTCTATAAAAATGAAATGTTGACAAAATTTTCTTTAGAAATAAAATATTGACAAAATTTTCTTTAGAAATAAAATATTGAAAAAATTTTCTATTGATATAAAATTTTGACAAAATTTTCTATTTAAATAAAATTTTGAAAAAATTTTCTATTGGAAAAAAATTTGACAAAATTTTCTATAGAAATAAAATTTTGACAAAATTTTCTATTGAAATAAAATTTTAGTATTATTCAATAAATTTTTACGATAAAATTCGAAAAAGTAAAGAAACATTTATTTATGTAAATTTTTCACTAATTTTTTTTAATAAAATCCGAAATACTGTAATAATGCGAAATCAATACAGCGGATGCTTAAAGCGATGATCTACTCCCTATGACAAGCCTATTTCATTATAAAAATAAAATTTTGAAAAAAATTTCTATAGAAATAAAATTTTGACAAAATTTTCTATAGAAATAAAATTTTGACAAAATTTTTTATAGAAATAAAATTTAGACAAAATTTTTTATAGAAATATAAATTTGATAAAATATCCTATAGAAATTAAATTTTGACAAAATTTTCTACAGAAATAAAATTTCGACAAACTTATCTATAGAAATAAAATTTTGACAAAATATTTTGTAGAAATAAAATTTTGACAAAACTTTTTATAAAAATAAAATTTTGACAAAATTTTCTATAGGAATAAAATTTTGAAAAAAATTTTTGTAGAAATAAAATTTTGACAAAATTTTCTATTAAAATAAAATTTTGCCAAAATTTTCTATAGAAATAAAATTTTGACAAAATTTTCTACATAAATAAAATTTTGACAAACTTATCTATAGAAATAAAATGTTGACAAAATTATCTATAGAAATAAAATTTTGACAAAATTGTCTATACAAATAAAATTTTGACAAAATTTTCTATAGAAATGAAATGTTGACAAAATTTTCTTTAGAAATAAAATATTGAAAAAATTTTCTATTGAAATAAAATTTTGACAAAATTTTCTATTGAAATAAAATTTTGACAAAATTTTCTATTTAAATAAAATTTTGAAAAAATTTTCTATTGGAAAAAAATTTGACAAAATTTTCTATAGAAATAAAATTTTGACAAAATTTTCTATTGAAATAAAATTTTAGTATTATTCAATAAATTTTTACGATAAAATTCGAAAAAGTAAAGAAACATTTATTTATGTAAATTTTTCACTATTTTTTTTTAATAAAATCCGAAATACTGTAATAATGCGAAATCAATACAGCAGATGCTTAAAACGATGATCTACTCCCTATGACAAGCCTATTTCATTATAAAAATAAAATTTTGAAAAAAATTTCTATAGAAATAAAATTTTGACAAAATTTTCTATAGAAATAAAATTTTGACAAAATTTTTTATAGAAATAAAATTTAGACAAAATTTTTTATAGAAATATAAATTTGATAAAATATCCTATAGAAATTAAATTTTGACAAAATTTTCTACAGAAATAAAATTTCGACAAACTTATCTATAGAAATACAATTTTGACAAAATTTTCTATAGAAATAAAATTTTGACAAAATTTTTGATAAAATTTTGACAAACTTATCTATAGAAATAAAATTTTGACAAAAATTTCTATAGAAATAAAATTTTGACAAACTTATCTATAGAAATAAAATTTTGACAAAATATTTTGTAGAAATAAAATTTTGACAAAACTTTTTATAAAAATAAAATTTTGACAAAATTTTCTATAGGAATAGAATTTTGAAAAAAAATTTTGTAGAAATAAAAATTTGACAAAATTTTCTATTAAAATAAAATTTTGCCAAAATTTTCTACAGAAATAAAATTTTGACAAACTTATCTATAGAAATAAAATTTTGACAAACTTATCTATAGAAATAAAATTTTGACAAAAATTTTTATAGAAATATAAATTTGATAAAATATCCTATAGAAATTAAATTTTGCCAAAATTTTCTACAGAAATAAAATTTCGACAAACTTATCTATAGAAATACAATTTTGACAAAATTTTCTATAGAAATAAAATTTTGACAAAATTTTTGATAAAATTTTGACAAACTTATCTATAGAAATAAAATTTTGACAAAAATTTCTATAGAAATAAAATTTTGACAAACTTATCTATAGAAATAAAATTTTGACCAAATATTTTGTAGAAATAAAATTTTGACAAAACTTTTTATAAAAATAAAATTTTGACAAAATTTTCTATAGGAATAAAATTTTGAAAAAAAATTTTGTAGAAATAAAATTTTGACAAAATTTTCTATTAAAATAAAATTTTGACAAAATTTTCTATAGAAATAAAATTTTGACAAAATTTTCTACAGAAATAAAATTTTGACAAACTTATCTATAGAAATAAAATTTTGACAAAAATTTTTATAGAAAAAAAATGTTGACAAAACTTTTTATAAAAATAAAATTTTGACAAAACTTTTTATAAAAATAAAATTTTGAAAAAAAAATTCTATAGAAATAAAATTTTGACAAAATTTTCTATAGAAATAAAATTTTGACAAAATTTTTTATAGAAATAAAATTTTGACAAAATTTTTTATAGAAATAAAATTTTGACAAAATTTTTTATAGAAATAAAGTTTTGACAAAATTTTCTATAGATATAATATTTTGATAAAATTTTCTATTGAAATAAAATTTTGATAAAATTTTCTATAGAAATAAAAATTTGACAAAATTTTTTATAGAAATAAAATTTTGACAAAATTTTTTATAGAAATAAAATTTTGACAAAATTTTCTATTGAAATAAAATTTTGACAAAATTTTCTATAGAAATAAAGTTTTGACAAAATTTTCTATTGAAATAAAATGTTGACAAAATTTTCTATAGAAATAAAATTTTGACAAAATTTTCTATTGAAATAAAATTTTAGTATTATTCAATAAATTTTTACGATAAAATTCGAAAAAGTAAAGAAACATTTATTTTTGTAAATTTTTCCCTAATTTTTTTTAATAAAATCCGAAATACTGCAATAATGCGAAATCAATACAGCGGATGCTTAAAACGATGATCTACGCCTTATGACAAGTCAATTTTATTTATTGCTATTGAACCATTGCTTTGCACCACTTCCGGATCCAAAACGAACATTTTCACCAGTTTCTTTGCTACACTTTTTTTGCTGAGATTTTCTCGTCATTGTTTTTCCATCTCATCTATATTTTTTGGTCAAATTTTAAATCTATTATGACAACTCAATGATAATTTTCAAAATTTCACAATGACTAGGCATTAATGTAAACTTTTTGCAACTCACTGAATATTGTTATGATTTTGTGCTGAGTCATTTTATGTGGTGATAAGAACAAATGACCGGTATAGTGAGCTTCAAAATGATAAGAGGTGAAAGAGAAACAAATAAGACTATGTAGATATTTGTAAATATATTAATGACATGGCAGATAAGTAAACTATAATTGAATAAGATTATTTGTATACAATTAAGATCAAATTAACGTTAATACATATATGTCTACGATCAAAAAAAAAAATACTTAAGGATTTTGATATTGATCGTTACTTATATTTTAAGCATTTTTATCTTAAATCTAAAGATTTAATATTTCAATTAATTTAGGGACGACTTCTTTAATCAAGAATGTGTTTGCTAATTTTAAGAAAATTTGCCTTAATTTTGGAAACTTAATGAAAAAAAAAATTTCAAGCAAAGATAATTAACTTTATTTTAATTAAAATTGCCTTATTTTAAAGAGATTTGTCCTTAATATTGTGTAAATTGCGCATCATAAAATCTTTAATAAATCACATTTTTCCCGGTGTAGATGCTGTCGAATATATTTTTTTTCTTTTTTTACTGTCAACTTATCAATTTTTTTTTGAAGAAAACCATTCCCTGACCTACTACAACAAAGTATTTAAATTTGTTTGCCGTGTTTGTTGTCATAATTATAGTTTACTTGTGTGTTTCTCTATTTTTGTTTGTTTTATTAGGCAAGAGCATAGACCGTAGACAAGTCATTCCTTTTCCTTTTCGTTTTTTGATTCTTTGTTTATTAGCACTACATTTTTGACTAGAATATTTTATTAGTAAATACTTTTTTTATTATTATTTTTAGTTGTTTTTTTTTTTTTTGGTTTGCTTTTGTGGTTTGTAGTCATACCCATTTATGGCGACCGCTTGTTTATTTTCTATCTGCTAGAAATACGGAACGTGACAACAATTTCTATAGAAATACAATTCTGACAAAATTGTCTACGGAAATAAAATTTTGACAAAATTTTCTATATGGAAATAAACTTTTGACAAAATTTTTCATAGAAAAAAAATTTTAACAAAATTTTCTATGGAAATAAAATTGTGACAAAATTTTTCATAGAAGCAACAATACTGAAAAAAGTTCCATAGGAAATTTTTGGCAAAGTTTTCTATAGAAATAAAATTTTGACAAAATTTTCCTATAGAAATAATATCGTGTCAAAATTTTCTATAGAAACTTTTGATAAATTTTCTATGGGACTAAGCTTTTGACAAAATTTTCTATAGAAATAAAATTTGGACAAAATTTTTATAGAAATAAAATTTTGACACATTTTGTTATAGAAATAAAATTTTGACACATTTTGTTATAGAAATAAAAAATTTGACAAAATTTTCCGTACAAATTAAATTGTGACAAAATTTTCTACAGGAATAAAATTTTTGACAAAAACTTTCTGTAGATATAAAATTTTCTACAGTAATAAAATTTTGACAAATTTTCTATAAAAATACAATTTTACCAAAATTTTCTATAGAAATAAAATTTTTACAAAATTTTTAAAGAAATAAAATTTCGACAAAATTTTTATAGAAATACAAATTTGTCACATTTTGTTATAGAAATAAAATTTTGACACATTTTGTTATAGAAATAACATTTTGACAAAATTTTCCGAAGAAAGTAATTTTTGACAAAATTTTCTATAGAAATAAAATTTTGACAAAACTTTCTGTAGATATAAAATTTTCTACAGTAATAAAATTTTGACAAATTTTCTATAAAAATAGAATTTTACCAAAATTTTCTATAGAAATAAAATTAATAAAATTTTCTGTAGAAATTACATTTTGACAAAATTTTGTATAGAAATAACATTTTTACAAAATTTACTATAGAAAAAAATGTTGACAAAATTTTTATAGAAATAAAATTTTGACAAATTTTGCTGTAGAACCAAAATTTTTACAAAATTTTCTGTAGAAATTAAATTTTGACAAAATTTTCTATAGAAATAAAATTTTGAAAAAAATTTCCTATAGAAATAATATTTTATCAAAATTTTCTATAGAAACAAAATATTTGACAAAACTTTCTGTGGATATAAAATTTTCTACAGTAATAAAATTTTGACAAATTTTCTATAAAATTTTAATTTTACCAAAATTTTCTATAGAAATAAAATTTTGACAAAATTTTCTGTAGAAATTAAATTTTGACAAAATTTTCTATAGAAATAAAATTTTGAAAAAATGTTCCTATAGAAATAATATTTTATCAAAATTTTCTATAGAAACAAAATATTTGACAAAACTTTCTGTGGATATAAAATTTTCTACAGTAATAAAATTTTGACAAATTTTCTATAAAATTTTAATTTTACCAAAATTTTCTATAGAAATAAAATTTTTACAAAATATTCTGTAGAAATAACATTTTGACAAAATTTTCTATAGAAATAACATTTTGCCAAAATTTACTATAGAAAGAAATGTTGACAAAATTTTTATAGAAACAAAATTTTGACAAATTTTGCTATAGAAAAAAAAAAAATGCAAAAATTTTCTATAGAAACAAAATATTTGACAAAACTTTCTGTGGATATAAAATTGTCTACAGTAATAAACTTTTAACTTTTGAATTTTCTATAAAAATAATTTTTTTACAAAATTTTTTATAAAAATAAAATATTGACAAATTTTGCTATAAAAATAAAATTTTGACAAATTTTGCTATAGGAATAAAATTTAGACAGAACTTTCTATAAAAATAAAAATTTGAAAAATTTTCCGATAGAAATAATATTCTGTCAAAATTTTCCATAGAAACAAAATTTTCTATAGAAAAATAAATTTGACAAAATTTTCTATAGAAACAAAAATTTTGACAAAACTTCTATACAAACAAAAATTTTGACAAAATTATCTATAGAAAAATAAATTTGACAAAATTTTCTATAGAAACAAAAATTTTGACAAAATTTTCTATAGAAATAAAAATTTTGATAAAATTTTCTATGGAAATAAAATTTTGACAAAAATTTCTGTAGAAATTTAATTTTGACAAAATTTTCTATAGAAACAAAAATTTGACAAAAATGTCTATAGAATTAAAATTTAAATAAAATTGTCTATAGAAGTAAAGTTTTGACACACTTTCCTATAGAAATAAAATTTTTCAAAATAAGATTTTGCGAAAGTAATGCCATTTTTGTCATTTCCCATACACGCAAAAAAATAATTCTTTCCTCCCAAACGAAATTTTAGACAAACAAAGTTCGTTTCTCATTTGCTTTTCGCTGTAAGGAAGTGTATTTGGAAGAAAAGTATATACTTTTTGTGATAAACGTTTATTCTTTTCCAGGATGTAAAAACAATTTCATAAATTTCATAAAAACATTATTTTCTTGCTAATTGCATTGTCCCTCACATCTTTCTCACATCCACGAGGATTTTTAGTTCTTAACACCTTTTTCTGTAATACCAACAATGTAGAAGAAATTATACGATTTTATAAATTTTTAAAATTTTTTTTACCTTTCGCCTGGACGGAGAATCGAACCGCGGACCATGCACATTGTAAGCCAACACACTAACCACTGAGCTATGTACCTGTTATGGTCATCAATAGATAAATATCCATATAAGTTATATTTATATAGCATAGCTTGCGGCGCCCACGAACCGAATAAACAAAGTTTATTTACCGGAAAAAACATTTAGTTTGGCACCGTGGAGCAGTGGTAGCTACGTCCGACTCTCATGCCAAGGGTCGTGGGTTCGATCCCTGCTTCGGCCAAAGTTTTTTTTTGCTTTTGTTTTTTTTTACATATATTCCAGATATATTCGGAAGATTCCGAAAAAATGTTCAACATTACATTGTACTATATTAAATTTTGAACTGTAAAATGTGTCTTATTAAAGACCTAAAGTCAGAAAAGAACAGTGTTTGATATAAACGAAATGGACTGTGTTGTTATTTCAAAAATAACTTTTTTTATTGAAAAAATAAAAATTTTGTAACAAACGAATTTTTTTGGTGATAAAAGTTTAAAATTTTCGAAGCAATTCAAAAAACTCTAACAAAAGAAAAACGTTTTCGGTACACGTTTTTCAAACGTTTTTTTTCTTTGCGTGTATTCATGCATAAATTTTCGAAATAACGACAGAAATACAAAAGATTAATTAAACTAGTTTATTTGTTGTCATATCTAAACAATTGAAATATAAATTAATACAACTATATTAAGAACTAAAAAGTTTCGTTTGTTTTAAGATTTACACACTCTATATTTTTTGTAGTCTTAAAAATATACCATTTTTTGTACATAGTACAAATGATTTTTTATCCCACACCAAAGGAATCTCTGTCTCATTGCAAACGGAAAATTTGAAATTATGCAAAAGATAGGCCAAACCAACACGAGTTTGCATTAAGCCAAAACGCAAACCAATACAATTGCTGGGGACCATCACCAAATGCTAGAAATTGTACGGTTTCACGTTGTTTAACATTTTCAGCATCGAAACGTTCAGGATCGAATTTTTCTGGATCAGGATATAGTTCGGGATCATGATGTATGGCCGTTGAGGGTATTATAACAGGCATACCCTTTTTGATAACATATTTGCTATGGCCAGGAACAACATAATCTTCCAAAGCTTGACGATTTAGGTGGGGTACAATGGTGTATTTACGTAGAGTTTCTGAAAATATGGTAATGCAATTATATTGACAATTTGTAGCTTATTTTTCGGGGGGTCTCCCAATCTTTATGCGTTTTTTAATCTACCTACTGTCCTTATCTATAAATGTTTAAATTTAAAACAAAAATAATTATCATTTTGTTTTAAACACTTATAGTATGACTAAACAGTTCGACAAAATTATTTCGGACACTTACCCGATATCACTTGGCCCAAATAAGGTAATTCATGTATGGCCTCATAGGTAACTTTACCCTCAGCATCGAATACCTCATTGATTTCTTCACGCATTTTTTGTTGGATATCTTCATTTTGAGCTAATTCGTATAAGGTAAAACCCATTGTGGAAGATGAGGTTTCAAAACCTCCTATAAAAAACACAAAAGCCTGAGCAGCCATCTCTTCTAGAGTCAAAGAGACTTTCTGCTCTTTTTCACCCGCCTCTTGTAAATCCATTAGAATACTCAAGAAATCATTAGCTTTGATATCTTGCTGTTGGCGATAGGCCACTGTTTCACGGACTATCCGCAAAAAGAATTCTGTTATTTCATCCTTTGTCATGGCCATATTCAATTTACGGGCCAGCGAGGGGAATCCCTGAATGAAGCCAGTTACAAGATTTCCATGTCGGCGTTCGGCCAGTGAACGTTTGCCCATTATACGAAATTCTGCATTTGGATCATTGAGGCTGTTGCAATCAATACCGAAGGCGCACTTGCCTATGACATCGGTTGTGAAACGGGCCAATACCTCCTTGATTTCTACAGTTTGGGATTTCTCGCACATTTTACCAAGCACTTGCATAAAATTCTCAGCCACTTCAATAATGGAGGGATACATGAATTTCATTTTGCCCGTTGTGAAAGTGGGCGAAAGCTTATTGCGTAGTTTTTTCCATTTTACACCATCCAAAAGGAATAAATGTCCCGTCAGAGGATCCCCCTTCTCATTATGGAATAGGCCACGATCGGTGAATTTTGAGAAATCTTTTATTAAAACATGTTTCACTAAATCCATATCTAAAATGAGAACAGCAGGCCTTTGGAAGAAATAAAATCCACAAAATGGTCCAGAGCCTTTGAATTTGTTATAAACATCCCGCGTACAGTCGGCAAAACTACGTTCGGTCAAAAGACCTTGAAAGTTACCAGCCAACAAACTGGGTTCATCATGGGCAATGCCCCGTTCTTTCCAATAATTGAGACGTTTGCGAACATAGTAAACGGCTAACGAAACTACTGCCATTATAATGTAAATTAATACAGACGTCACTGCCATATTTGGTTTGAGTTCTCTGTTTTCGCGGTTTGTTATCAAGCTGAAGTTAATTCCGCCACGACTAGAAATCGAATACTAAAGTGCTTAGAGAACTTTGCGTTGTTATATAGGTAACGTATGGTGAGAATATTATGCATGTGAGAATTTATAAGATAGCCTGATGCTCAATACTCGTAAGCGGCGAAATACTCTTCCATCGTTTCACTCAAGGGAGAGAGATAAACACATAAACATTGTAATACCTTGAAGAGAATTTTAATGGAGGTGGTGGTGGCCACAAAAAAAACCCATAGAAACTTTTGTCAAAATTTTATTTCTATAGAAAATTTTGTCAAAATGTTATTTCCCTAGAAAATTTTGTCGAAATTTTATTTCTATAGAAAATTTTGTTAAAATTTTATTTCTATAGAAAATTTTGATAATATTTTATTTCTATAGACAATTTTGTCAAAATTTAATTTTTATAGAAAATTTTGTTAACATTTTATTTCTATACGAAATTTTGTTAATATTTTATTTCTACAGAAAGTTTTGTCAAAATTTTATTTCAACAGAAAATTTCATCAAATTTTTATTTCTATAGAAAGTTTTGTCACAATTTTATTTCAATAGCAAATTTTATGGAGAAATGTTTTCTCCATAAGGAGTTAGCATAAAGGGCCCAAAATTGAGTTATCTCTCCCAGCCAGATCTATACTAAAGGCATTGGAAAGGTTCATTCGCCCGAACCGAAACATGTGCAGTCCAGGCGTGTATAGATTTGTATCTGGCGTTTTCTTTTCAATGGCTCTATTAACCATGTTCCTTAATCTATATCAGTCCATAAAGCTCGAAAAATAATTGTAAAGGGTGATTCTTTTGAGGTTAGGATTTTCATGCATTAGTATTTGACAGATCACGTGGGATTTCAGACATGGTGTCAAAGAGAAAGATGCTCAGTAGGTAGGGTCACGGCCTAAGGCAAAAAAAAAAGTTGATGCAGTCACCCCCCAGTTTTGTAGCATATTTGAAGACAATTTCAGAACACAAAAACTTTTTTTTTTCCGTGCACCCTACGACCCCCCGAAATACAATTTACTGTGCTGTGTCGTCATTTGAAGTCCGATCGAAAAGAAACGCATATCGTTGTTCATGGTTGATCAGGGGCTATATTTCGTGCATTGGTCATTTTTGACTCCGACGTCAAATTTGATTTTTAATTTTTTTATTTCGCTTCGTATAACCCTATGATGCCCATTTCTTATAACCATTATAAAGATCTTATCAAAATATGAAACTTTTGCTTTGGAAGTATTTAATTATATTCATAAACAAAAAAGTTACAGAGATTTTAAAAAGTCAATAGGTCACCCTACACACCACCAAATAGTTTTTGTTGTGTTGTCATGATGTCCGATCGAAACCACATGCACATCGTTATTCACATCTACGAAATTAATTTGAAAGGTATTTAATACACACAAACTGTTTATCTGTAAATTTCTAACCGTATCATTGTATACATACTCGTTGTGTGCACTACGGCATTTTCTGCGTTATGCAAAGTTCTTGTGTTTTTGCTTGAACAACTTGAGAGCCTACTGTTTTAAAATCTAACAATCAATCTAACAATAAAAGTAAGTGGTAACGGAATTGTGGAAAATTACGAAGATCGTTATGCTGCTTACACATTGGTTAAATTTCTGCCTTTCAACATCTGACTACGCCGTATTTTTTTTTGCGTTTTCTTGTCATCTTCACAATGGTGAGCAATGTTGTCACATGAGTAAATACTTTAAACAAGAAAATATTAGATTAGATTTGTATTTGATTTGAGTACATTTCATGTTTTTCCACAATTCCGTTACCACTTACTTTTATTGTTAGATTTTAAAACAGTAGGCTCTCAAGTTGTTCAAGCAAAAACACAAGAACTTTGCATAACGCAGAAAATGCCGTAGTGCACACAACGAGTATGTATACAATGATACGGTTAGAAATTTACAGATAAACAGTTTGTGTGTATTAAATACCTTTCAAATTAATTTCGTAGATGTGAATAACGATGTGCATGTGGTTTCGATCGGACATCATGACAACACAACAAAAACTATTTGGTGGTGTGTAGGGTGACCTATTGACTTTTTAAAATCTCTGTAACTTTTTTGTTTATGAATATAATTAAATACTTCCAAAGCAAAAGTTTCATATTTTGATAAGATCTTTATAATGGTTATAAGAAATGGGCATCATAGGGTTATACGAAGCGAAATAAAAAAATTAAAAATCAAATTTGACGTCGGAGTCAAAAATGACCAATGCACGAAATATAGCCCCTGATCAACCATGAACAACGATATGCGTTTCTTTTCGATCGGACTTCAAATGACGACACAGCACAGTAAATTGTATTTCGGGGGGTCGTAGGGTGCACGGAAAAAAAAAAGTTTTTGTGTTCTGAAATTGTCTTCAAATATGCTACAAAACTGGGGGGTGACTGCATCAACTTTTTTTTTT
Source organism: Haematobia irritans (assembly GCF_050003625.1). Classification (NCBI taxonomy): domain Eukaryota; kingdom Metazoa; phylum Arthropoda; class Insecta; order Diptera; family Muscidae; genus Haematobia; species Haematobia irritans. The sequence goes on from NC_134401.1 coordinate 17,764,910, forward strand.
GCCTTAGGCCGTGACCCTACCTAGTGGACATATTCCTTCTCTGAATGCAGTTTTAATAATTTTTATTTAAGAAAATTTGTCATGTACTTAGGTATTCTCACTCCATTCTAAGGCACATTAAGCACACTTCAATGTCTTATTTTTAACTTGAGTGAAATAATGCAACAAAATTTCGTCACTGACGAGTATTGAGAATCAGCTTAAATTCATAGGGGTTACCTATAAAACAAAACTCAACGATCTCTTAGCAATTTAGTATTGGATTTCTAGTCGTGGCGGAATTACCATCAGTCTGATAACAAACCGCAAAAAACAGAAAACTCAAACCAAATATGACAGTAACGACTACGTTGATTTATATTATCTTGGCTGTTGTTTCGTTAGTCGTTTTCTATGTTCGTAAACGTCTCAATTATTGGAAAGAACAAGGCATCGTTCATGATAAACCCAGTTTGTTGGCTGGTAACTTTCAAGGTCTTTTAACCGAACGTAGCATTGCCGACTGTACACGCGATGTTTATAACAAATTCAAAGGCTCTGGGCCATTTTGTGGATTTTATTTCTTCCAAAGACCTGCTGTTCTCATTTTAGATACGGATTTAGTGAAACATATTTTAATAAAAGATTTCTCAAAATTCACCGATCGTGGTCTATTCCATAACGAGAAGGGGGATCCCCTGACAGGGCATTTATTCCTTTTGGATGGGTCGAAATGGAAGAAACTACGCAATAAGCTTTCGCCCACTTTCACAACGGGCAAAATGAAATTCATGTATCCCTCCATTATTGAAGTGGCTGAGAATTTTATGCAAGTGCTTGGTAAAATGTGCGAGAAATCCCAAACTGTAGAAATCAAGGAGGTATTGGCCCGTTTCACAACCGATGTCATAGGCAAGTGCGCCTTCGGTATTGATTGCAACAGCCTCAATGATCCAAATGCAGAATTTCGTATAATGGGCAAACGTTCACTGGCCGAACGCCGACATGGAAAACTTGTAACTGGCTTCATTCAGGGATTCCCCTCGCTGGCCCGTAAATTGAATATGGCCATGACAAAGGATGAAATAACAGAATTCTTTTTGCGGATAGTCCGTGAAACAGTGGCCTATCGCCAACAGCAAGATATCAAAGCTAATGATTTCTTGAGTATTCTAATGGATTTACAAGAGGCGGGTGAAAAAGAGCAGAAAGTCTCTTTGACTCTAGAAGAGATGGCTGCTCAGGCTTTTGTGTTTTTTATAGGAGGTTTTGAAACCTCATCTTCCACAATGGGTTTTACCTTATACGAATTAGCTCAAAATGAAGATATCCAACAAAAAATGCGTGAAGAAATCAATGAGGTATTCGATGCTGAGGGTAAAGTTACCTATGAGGCCATACATGAATTACCTTATTTGGGCCAAGTGATATCGGGTAAGTGTCCAAAATAATTTTGTCGAACTGTTTAGTCATACTATAAGTGTTTAAAACAAAATGATAATTATTTTTGTTTTAAATTTAAACATTTATAGATAAGGACAGTAGGTAGATTAAAAATGCATAAGGATTGGGAGACCCCCCGAAAAATAAGCTACAAATTGTCAATATAATTGCATTACCATATTTTCAGAAACTCTACGCAAATACACCATTGTACCCCACCTAAATCGTCAAGCTTTGGAAGATTATGTTGTTCCTGGCCATAGCAAATATGTTATCAAAAAGGGTATGCCTGTTATAATACCCTCAACGGCCATACATCATGATCCCGAACTATATCCTGATCCAGAAAAATTCGATCCTGAACGTTTCGAGGCTGAAAATGTTAAACAACGTGAAACCGTACAATTTCTAGCATTTGGTGATGGTCCCCGCAATTGTATTGGTTTGCGTTTCGGCATAATGCAAACTCGTGTTGGCTTGGCCTATCTTTTGCATAATTTCAAATTTTCCGTTTGCAATGAGACAGAGATTCCTTTGGTGTGGAATAAAAAATCATTTGTACTATGTACAAAAAATGGTATATTTTTAAAGGTAGAAAAGATATAAAGCATATAAAATGAAATCAATTTTAAAAAAGTTTTTTTTTTTTTTAAATTAATTCTTAATTTAGTTGTATTAATTTATTGTACCCTGCGCCACACTGTGGAACAGGGTATTATAAGTTAGTGCATATGTTTGTAACACCCAGAAGGAAACGAGATAGACACATGGTGTCTTTGGCAATGATGCTCAGGGTGGATCCCTGAGTCGACATAACCATGTCCGTCTGTCCGTCCGTCCGTCCGTCCGTCCGTCCGTCCGACTGTCTGTGAACATATTTTTGTGATCAAAGTCTAGGTCGCAATTTAAGTCCAATCGCCTTCAAATTTGGCACATGTTCCTAATTTGGGTCAGAATAGAACCCTATTGATTTTGGATGAAATCGTTTCAGATTTAGATATAGCTCCCATATATATCTTTCGCCCGATATGCACTAATATGGACCCAGCAGCCAGAGTTTTACTCCGATTTGCTTGAAATTTTGTACAAACATAACACAGAGTCGTATAGTCAAGTGTGCAAAATTTGATTGAAATCGGTTCAGATTTAGATATAGCTCCCATATATATCTTTCGCCCGATATGGACTTATATGGCCCCAAAAGCCAGATTTTTGCCGAATTTGGTTGAAATTTTGCACTAGGAGTACAATTAGTAGTATAGTCAAGTGTGCAAAATTTGATTGAAATCGGTTCAGATTTAGATATAGCTCCCATATATATCTTTCGCCCGATATGGACTAATATGGTCCTAGAAGCGAGAGTTTTACCCCAATATGGTTGAAATTTTGCACAGGGAGTAGATTTGGCATTGTAGCTATGCGTGCAAATTTGATTGAAATCGGTTCAGATTTAGATATAGCTCCCATATATATCTTTCGCCCGATATGGACTAATATGGTCCTAAAAGCCAGAGTTTTGGCCCAATTTGGTTGAAATTTTGCACTAGGAGTACAATTAGTAGTGTAGTCAAGTTTGCAAAATTTAATTGAAAACGGTTTAGATTTCGATATAGCTCCCATATATATCTTTCGCCCCATATATATCTTTCTGTATAAAACTCTGGCTGCTGGACCCAGCTGCCAGAGTTTTATACCGATTTGCTTGAAATTTTCTACAAACATACCACTTAGTCGTATAGTCAAGTGTGCAAAATTTGATTGAAATCGTTTCAGATTTAGATATAGCTCCCATATATATCTTTCGCCCGATAAGGACTAATATGGTCCTAAAAGCCAGAGTTTTGGCCCAATTTGGTTGAAATTTTGCACAGGGAGTAGATTTAACATTGTAGCTATGCGTGTCAAATTTGGTTGAAATCGATTCAGATTTAGATATAGCTCCCATATATACCTTTCGCCCCATATATATCTTTCGGAATAAAACTCTGGCTGCTGGACCCAGCAGCTCCCATATATATGTTTTTCTGATTTCGACAAAAATGGTCAAAATACCAACATTTTCCTTGTTAAATCGCCACTGCTTAGTCGAAAATTTGTAAACATGACTCTAATTTTCCTAAACTTCTAATACATATATATCGAGCGATAAATCATAAATAAACTTTTGCGAAGTTTCCTTAAAATTGCTTCAGATTTAAATGTTTCCCATATTTTTTTGTACTAAAATTGTGTTCCACCCTAGTGCATTAGCCAACTTAAATTATGAGTTTATAGATTTTGTAGAAGTCTATAAAATTCTGTTCAGATCGAGTGATATTTAAATGTATGTATTTGGGACAAACCTTTATATATAGGTTTGTCCCAAATGTGATATGGTATCGAAAATTTAGATCTACAAAGTGGTGCAGGGTATAATATAGTCGGCCCCGCCCGACTTTAGACTTTCCTTACTTGTTTTTACAAACATTGTGTTCCACCCTAGTGTATTAGCCGACTTAAATTTTGAGTCTATAGATTTTGCAGAAGTCTATCAAATTCTGTCCAGATCGAGTGATATTTAAATGTATGTATTTGTGACAAACATTTACGTATAGCCCCCAACATATTTGACGGATGTGATATGGTATCGAAAATTTAGATCTACAAAGGGGTGCAGGGTATAATATAGTCGGCCCCGCCCGACTTTAAACTTTGCTTACTTGTTTTATCATAAAAATATGTTTATTTGCTTTAAATATTTATTTACTATATTTTCGCTTTATCTACGTCTGTATCATTTCCACTTTAAGATATATGCCACTATTTATACTAGCTATATATTTGATATTTTTATTAAATTGCACTTCTTTGGGTGTTTTCTCTGCTATTGAAAATCGAAAATTCGATAGTAATGTAGCCAAACCAAAGAGTAATTCCATTTTTCCAAAACCAGCTGCTATACAGTTACGGGGCCCATCACCAAAGGTAAGAAAATTATGAGATGGCCTTTTGTCCATTTCATTATCATCAAATCTTTCGGGATAAAATATCTCAGGCTGAGGATAAATATCTGGATTATTATGAATGCTATAGGCTGGAATCATAATTGTGGTATCTTTGGGTATTGCTATGGAACCACTAGAGGTGCTTAGGGTGGTGGAATGACGGCAATAGCGTAACAATGCTGGCACAATGGGATATTTTCGTAAAGTTTCTGAAATTAAGAAATAATTGTACTTTAATTTTAATTTTTTATAAAAGATCTTAAATTGGGGGACTTAGGGAAAGGATTGATAATTTATTTTAGGTTAGGCATAATGGAAGCTCGTAATTTTTTAAGCTCACACGCAGAGAAGGAATATGATCACCCGAAATATGTTTCAAGGACAATTAAAATTCAACACATGCGGTACCAGGTGGTTAATTTTGACAAAATTTTCTATAGAAATAAAATGTTGACAATAACTTTCCACAAAAAAAAATTTTTGACAATATGTTCTATAGAAATAAAATTTTGAGACAATTTTCTATAGAAATAAAATATTGAGAAAATTGTCTATAAGAATAAAATACGACAACAATTTTCTGTAGAAATAAAATTTTGGCATAATCTTCGATAGAAATAAAATTTTGAGAACATTTTCGATAGAAATAAAATTTTGAAAAATTTTCAAAATTTCAAAATTTTCAATAGAAATAAAATTTTAACAAAATTTTCTATAGAAATAAAATGTTGAGAAAACTTTCTATAGACATAAAATTTTGAAAAAAATTTATATAGAAATAAAATTTTAACAAAATATGGAAATAAAATTTTGAGAAAATTTTCTATAGAAATAAAATTTTGACAATAACTTTCTACAGAAAAAAAAGGTTGACAAACGTTTTCTATAGGAATAAAATTTTGAGAAAATTTTCTATTGTAATAGAATTTTGAAAAAAAATTTTATAGAAATAAATTTTTGACCAAATTTTCAATAGAAATAAAATTTTGTCAATAATTTTCTATAGAAATAAAATTTTGAAAAAATTTACTAAAGAAAAAAAATTTGAGAAACTTTTTATAGTAATAAAATTTTTACCAAATTTTCTATAGAAATAAAATTTTGACAAAATTTTCTAGGGAAATAAATTTTGACAAATTTTCAATAGAAATAAAATTTTGAGGAAATTTTCTATAGAACTAAAATTTTTTTATAGTAATAAAATTTTTACCAAATTTTCAATAGAAATAAAATTTTGAGAAAATTGTCTATAGAAATAAAATATTGACAAAATTTTCTATTGAAATTAAATTTTGAGAAAATTTCCTATAGAAACAAAATTTTGACAAAATTTTCTATAGAAATAAAATTTTGACAAAATTTTCTATAGAAATAAAATTTTGAAAAAATTTTCTATAGAACTAAAATTTTTTATAGTAATAAAATTATTACCAAATTTTCAATAGAAATAAAATTTTGAGAAAATTTTCTTTAGAAATAAAATTTTAACAAAAGTTTCCATAGAAATAAAATTTTGACAAAATTTTCTTTAAAAATAAAATTTTAACAAAATTTTCTTTAGAAATAAAATTTTGACAAAATTTTCTTTAAAAATAAAATTTTGACAAAATTTTTATAAAAATAAAGTTTTGACCAAATTTTCTATAGAAATAAAATTTTGACAAAATTTTCTAGAGAAATAAAAATTTGACAAATTTTCAATAGAAATAAAATTTTGAGAAAATTTTCTATAGAACTAAAATTTTGACACAAATTTTCTGTAGAAAAAAATTTGACAAAATCTTCTATAGATAAAAAAAATCTTGTCAATACTGTTCTATAGAATAACATTTTGGCAAAATTTTCTTTAGAAAAAAAATTTTGACAAATTTATCTATAGAAATAAAATTTTGACAAAATTTTCTATAGAAATAATATTCTAAGAAAACTTTCTATAAAAATAAAATTTTAAGAAAAATTGATATAGAAATAAAATTTTATCAAAATATGGAAATAAAATTTTGAGAAAATTTTCTATTGAAATATAATTTTGAGAAAATTTTCTATAGAAATAAAATTTTGAGAAAATTTTCTATAGAAATACAATTTTGACAAAATTTTCTATAGAAATAAAATTTTGACAAAATTTTCTATGGAAATAAAATTTTGACAATAACTTTCGTAGCAAAAAAAAGTTTGGCAAAAGTCTTCTATAGAAATAAAATTTTGAGAACTTTTTCTATTGTACTAAAATGTTGACAAAATTTTTTATAGAAATAAATTTGTGACCAAATTTTCTATAGAAATAAAATGTTGTCAATAATTTTCTATAGAAATAAAATTTTGAAAAAATTTATTAAAGAAATAAAATTTTGAAAAAAATTTCCGTAGAACTAAAATTTTTTATAGTAATACAATTTTTACCAAATTTTTAATAGAATTAAAATTTTGAGAAAATTGTCTATAGAAATAAAATTTTTACAAAATTTTCTATTGAAATAAAATTTTAAGAAATTTTTCTATTGTAATAGAATTTTGACAAAATTTTCTATAGAAATACATTTTTGACCAAATTTTCAATAGAAATAAAATTTTGTCAATAATTTTATATAGAAATAAAATTTTGAAAAAATTTACTACAGAAATAAAATTTTGAGAAAATTTGTATGGTAATAAAATTTTTACCAAATTTTCTATAGAAATAAAATTTTGACAAAATTTTCTAGAGAAATAAATTTTGACAAATTTCCAATAGAAATAAAATTTTGAGAAAATTTTCTATAGAACTAAAATTTTTTTATAGTAATAAAATTTTTACCAAATTTTCAATAGAAATAAAATTTTGAGAAAATTGTCTATAGAAATAAAATTTGATAAAATTTTCTACTGAAATAAAATTTTGAGAAAATTTTCTATAGAAACAAAATTTTGACAAAATTTTCTATAGAAATAAAATTTTGACAAATTTTCAATAGAAATAAAATTTTGACAAAATTTTCGATAGAAATAAAATTTTGACAAAATTTTCTATACAAATAAAATTTTGAGAAAATTTTCTATAGAAATACAATTTTGACAATATTTTCAATAGAAATAAAAATTTGAGAAAAATTTATATAGAATTAAAATTTTATCAAATTATGGAAATAAAATTTTGAGAAAATTTTCTATTGAAATAAAATTTTGAGAAAATTTTCTATAGAAATAAAATTTTGACAAAATTTTCTATAGAAATAAAATTTTGACAAAATTTTCTATAGAAATAAAATTTTGACAAAATTTTCTATAGAAATAAAATTTTGACAATAACTTTCGTAGCAAAAAAAAGTTTGACAAAAGTCTTCTATAGAAATAAAATTTTGAGAATTTCTATTGTAATAAAATGTTGACAAAATTTTTTATAGAAATAAATTTGTGACCAAATTTTCAATAGAAATAAAATGTAGTCAATAATTTTCTATAGAAACGAAATTTTAAAATGTTGAGAAAATTTTTTATAGTAATAAAATTTTTACCAAATTTTCTATAGAAATAAAATTTGGACAAAATTTTCTAGAGAAATAAAATTTTGACAAATTTTCAATAGAACTAAAATTTTTTATAGTAATAAAATGTTTACCAAATTTTCAATAGACATAAAATTTTGAGAAAATTGTCTATAGAAATAAAATGTTGACAACATTTGCTATTGAAATAAAATGTTGACAAAATTTTCTGTAGAAATAAAATTTTGACAAAATTTTCTATTATAAAATTTAGACAAAATTTTTTATTGTAAAATTTTGCCAAAATTTTCATTAGAAATAAAATTTTTAGAAAATTGTCTATAGAAAAAAAATTTAACAAAATTTTCTATAGAAATAAATTTTTGATAAAATTTTCTATAAAAATTAAATTTTAATAAAAGATGTCTATAGAAATAAAAATTTGAAAAAAAATTTACTATAGAAATAACATTTTAACAAAATTTTCTTTAGAAATAATATTTTGAGAAAATTTTCTATAAAATAATATTTTGACAAAATTTTCTATAGAAATAAAATTTTCACAATATTTTTAATAGAAATAAAATTTTGACAATAGTTTCAATAGAACATTTTGGAAAACTTTCTATAGAAATAAAGTTTTGAGAAAACTTTCTATAGAAATAAAGTTTTGAGAAAACTTTCTATAGAAATAAAGTTTTGAGAAAAATTTCTATAGAAATAAAATTTTGAGAAAATTTTCTAAAGAAATAACATTTTGAGAAAGTTTTCTATAGAAATAAAATTTTGAGAAAATTTTCTATAGAAATAATAATTTGACAAAATTTTCTATAGAAATAAAATTTTGAGAAAACTTTCTATAGAATTAAAATTTTGAGAAAAATTTCTATAGAAATAAAATTTTGAGAAAGTTTTCTATAGAAATAAACTTTTTAGACAATTTTCTATAGAAATAAAATTTTTAGAAAATTTTCTGTAGAAATAAAATTTTTAGAAAATTTTCTATAGAAATAAAAATATTTGTTTGGCAGTTTTGCCCGATGTTTATTTAGCTCAATAACAAGGGTGCTCGTTTTTATAGGCGAGATTGAAAACTCAGAAATATCACCAGTCTAACTGAAATGTGCTCTTCTACCGCCGGAAAAAAAATTCTTGGAGTTCTGTAGAAATTATCACCAGCCCTTCCAGTTATTTCCCTACATCTGCTTATTCAACTTACCTTGCATAATTTGCTTAATATATTTCAAATCCTTTAAACTTTCATATGTCAGTCTACCATCATAATGCGCCTTCACTTCCATAACCTCCAGGCGAGCCTTTTCTTGGATTCTAGGGTTTCTCGACAATTCAAACAGAGCCTGAGCCATAGCAGCCGATGTTGACTCATAGCCACCAACGAAAAATATAAAAACCTGACCCACCATCATTTCCAAACTCATAAATGGATGTTCATCCTTATTTTCAATTTCCATATTACGACATTCCATTAGAAGATCCATAAAATCATGACGTTTAATATTTTCCCTCTCTCTATATTGTAGGGTTTCTTCAACGATTTTTGTAAAGAAATCTATGGACTTTTTCGAATGATATTTAAAATTGATGAGTTGCATTAATCTCGAATACTTCTCGGCAAATTGATCGGTGAAAGTGCGAAAATGTCGAGCCAAGGCTTTTTCACCTTCTACCTTGAATTCAGTTTGGGGATTTCTCAGGCTATTGCATTCGATACCAAAGGCAACAGTACCAATGACATCTATGGCAAAACGTTTACAAATGTCATGCATATCAATGACATTTTCTCCCAGGCCAATTTTCTCCCTTAAAACCTCAACAAATTGATGGCCTACCTCTGACATAGTGGGGAATATGTATTTTAATTTTGCTGGTGAAAAAGCAGGAGTGAGTTTGATTCTCATTGGTTTCCAGAGATCATAATGGAATCGACTTAGATTTACCAATAAGGGATCCCGATTATTCACATAAAATCCACGATCGGGAAAATTCTCAAATTGTGATGTTAGAACTTCTTTGATGGCATTTTGATCGTGGAGAATTACTGTGGTATTGATCAAAGACTCGATGACTTTGCATGGTTTATCCTCTCTGCCCAAGGTTTTATAGATCTCATCCACAACTAGGAATAGATGGTCCTTTTGGGTTTTATAGAAAAATTCCAAAATGCCTACAGTCTCTATATTCTGTTTTGTCCAGAAACTATTTCTTTGCCGATATTTCATATATGCAGTGAGGAGTGTTGCTGTCAATAACACCAGGAAAATAAAAATCCACATTTTTCTTTTTGAGTTTTTTTGTTTGAGAAAAAAGAAACCGCAAATGAATCTTGACGCTATGACGAGGTTGTAAATACTAAAGATGCCTAGACTATTGATAATGTAAAACAGTGATTGAGTTCGCCTTTTTTCATCGTTAAGGTTGTTAAAGCGAACTGTTAGCTTGTATACCCTCTACTATAGAATTGAGGGTATTTAAAATTCCGGATATGTTTTGCAACAATTACGGAATTGCAACTCTATGGTTGTAAATATTTCGTATTAAGGTTGGTGATGGTCGAAACTGGGATTGAACCCATGACCCTTTGTATGCAAGGCTGGCATGCTAATCACTACACAAACGTGGTCAAAGTGCCATCTATCGATTATCGTCAAAATCGTGAACAGCTTCCACATTTGCCATCAATTCAACTTCCCTATAAAATATTGAATATTTCAATATAGTTTCATATACAGGGCATCAGTATCTTGAACAATGTAAAATTTTGATTTTGATGTTTGCTTTCGGACAAAGTTTGTTTCTAATAGGGATTCATGGTGCAATACAATGATAAAGGGTATATACGCTTCGAACTTAGCGTTAATGGTTTTGTGATGTATGAGATAACTTTATAATTTTTTGCATACTGACATTCGCTGATCTATATATTTTAATAAAAATGCGATAATAAATACAAATTTATTTGCGAAAAGCTATTCTTGTTATTGTAATTTTGTAATTATAGCTACGATGTATTGACATGGTAAGGAGCGAGTTTGTTCAAATATATAGACGAGAATATTGACAATTATTGTCGGATTCATATAGACAATTTCAACATTCGATACTATCGCAATAGAGTGTAAAAGAATATTAAAATATTCACTGCAAACATTTAAAATACTAATATAACACGCATCATCTATGCCAGAGGGTCTAGAAAAGGGAACGCCCAAAAGTATGTATCATATAAATAACACGTAAGGCATTCGCTATGTTCAATATCACATAGAATCGAAGCCAAAAGTTATGTACAAAATTATTTGAAAAAACATACAAACATTTTTTATTTTCATAGAAAATATTGTCAAAATTTTATTTCTATAGCAAATCTTATGTACATAGAAAATTTTGTTTCCATAGAAAATTTTTTCAACTTTTAATTTACATTAAACATTTTCTATTTTCGTAGACAATTTTGTCAAAATATTATTTCCATAGAAAATTTTGTCAATATTTTAAACATTTTGATTTTTTTTTATTTTCGTAGAAAATTTTGTCAAAATTTTTTTCTATAGACAATTTTATTTCCATAAAAAATTTTTTCACAATTTTACTTCGACACAAAAATTTTTTATTTTTATCAAACATTTTGTCAACATTTTATTTACATTGAACTTTTTGTATTTTCGTAGACAATTTTGTCAAAATATTATTTCCATAGAAAATTTTGCCAATATTTTAAACATTTGGAATTTTTTTATTTTCGTAGAAAATTTTGTCAAAATTTTTTTCTATAGACAATTTTATCTCCATAAAATTTTTTTCACAATTTTACTTCGACACAAAATTTTTTTATTTTTATCAAACATTTTGTCAACATTTTATTTACATTGAACATTTTGTATTTTTGTAGACAATTGTGTCAAAATATTATTTCCATAGAAAATTTTGTAAATATTTTAAACATTTCGTAGAAAATGTTGTCAAAATTTTTTTCTATATTTCCATAAAATTTTTTTCACAATTTTACTTCGACACAAATTTTTTTTATTTTTATCAAACATTTTGTCAACATTTTATTTACATTGAACATTTTGCATTTTCGTAGACAATTGTGTCAAAATATTATTTCCATAGAAAATTTTGTCAATATTTTAAACATTTTGAATTTTTTATTTTCGTAAAAAATTTTGTCAAAATTTTTTTCTATAGACAATTTTATTTCCATAAAGAATTTTTGTTCACAATTTTACTTCGACACAAAAATTTTTTATTTTTATCAAAAATTTTGTAAAAATTTTATTTCTAAAGAAAATTTTATGTACATAGAAAATTTTGTTAAAATTTTAATTTTGACAAAATTTTTTATAGAAATAAAATGTTGACAATATCTTTCCACAAAAAAAAAATTTTGACAATATGTTCTATAGAAATAAAATTTTGAGAAAATTTTCTATAGAAATAAATATTGAGAAAATTGTCTATAGGAATAAAATACGACAACAATTTTCCGTAGAAATAAAATGTTGGCAAAATTTTCGTTGGAAATAAAATTTTGGCAAAATTTTCTATAGAAATAAAATTTTGAAAAAATTTTCGACAGAAATAAAATTTTTAAAAAATTTTCTATAGAAATAAAATTTTTGACAAAATTTTCAATAGAAATAAAATTTTGAGAAAACTTTCTATAGAAATAAAATTTTGAGAAAACTTTCTATAGAAATAAAATTTTAACAAAATATGGAAATAAAATTGTGAGAAAATTTTCTATAGAAATAAAATTTTGACAAAATTTTCTATAGAAATAAAATTTTGATAATAACTTTCTATAGAAAAATAAAAGTTTGACAAAAGTTTTCTATAGAAATAAAATTTTGAGAAAATTTTCTATTGTAATAGAATTTTGAAAAAAAAATATTTTCCATTCGTTTTGTTTTGTTATTGTTGGTTTTGCTCTTTAAGCATTGTTGTTGTTTTTTTTATTTCAGCTTAAAACTATACATTGACTAAACTACAAGTGTAGCTTAACCAACAGATGGAAAATTTTTATAGAAATAAATTTTTGACCAAATTTTCTATAGAAATAAAATTTTGTCAATAATTTTCTAAAGAAATAAATTTTCTAAAAAATTTACTAAAGAAATAAAATTTTGAGAAAATTTTTTATAGAAATAACATTTTTACCAAATTTTCTATAGAAATAAAATTTTGACAAAATTTTTATTTACATTGAACAATTTTTATTTTCGTAGACAATTTTGTCAAAACATTATTTCTATAGAAAATTTTGTCAATATTTTAAACATTTTGATTTTTTTTATTTTCGTAGAAAATTTTGTCAAAATTTTTTTCTATAGACAATTTTATTTCCATAAAATTTTTTTTTTCACAATTTTACTTCGACAGAAAATTTTTTATTTTTATCAAAAATTTTGTCAAAATTCTATTTCTATAGAAAATTTTATATACATAGAAAATTTTGTTAAAATTTTATTTCTTATTTATTTTATTTATTTGTATGGAATATGTTGTCAATTTTTTTTTATAGAAAACTATGTCAAAATTTTATTTCTATTGAAGATTTTCTCAACATTTTATTTCTATAGAAAATTTTGTCAACATTTTATTGCTATAGAAAATTTTCTCAAAATTTTATTTCTATAAAAAATTTGTCAGCATTTTATTTCTATAGAAAATTTTGTACAAATTTTATTTCTATAGAAAATTGTGTCAAAATTTTAATTCTATAGAACATTTTTTTCAATTTTTCATTTCTATAGAAAAAATCTTGACTGAAACTCTTGTAATTTCTTGATGTCCAGCAACCAAGTGATCATCAATTGTGTTTGTGGACCTGTTAACTTGTTCTGACGATGGATGAATCACGCCCGGTATAAAGACTTCTTGATGTGTTTCTCTGCTACTGTGGTCATGAACTAATGAAAAACCATCATTTTTCTTTAGTTCATGACCTCAAGCCGAACCAAAAATCCAAAAATTGTAAAAACATTTATAAAATTAGTTTATTTTCTTTTTTTTTCATATTTTCACAGTACAAAAATAAATTAAAACAACTACATAAAGAACTAAAAAAAAAAAAACACCTTTTTATACCCTCCACCATAGGATGGGGGAAATATTAACTTTGTCATTCCGTTTGTAACACATCGAAAATTTGGTATAAGACCCCATAAAGTATATATTCTGGGTCGTGGTGAAATTCTGAGTCGATCTGAGCATGTCCGTCCGTCCGTCTGTTGAAATCACGCTAACTTCCGAACGAAACAAGCTATCGACGTGACACTTGGCACAAGTAGTTGTTTATTGATGTAGATCGGATGGGATTGCAAATGGGCCATATCGGTTCACTTTCATGTATAGCCCCCATATAAACGGCTTGCCGAGCCTCTAAGAGAAGCATATTTCATCCGATCTGGCTGAAATTTGGTACATGGTGTTGGTATATATTATTATGAACCGATGTTCCACATCGGATCCGGTTGAAATTTGGTACGTGGTGTTAGTATATGGTCTCTAACACCCATGCAAGAATTGGTCCATATCGGTCTATAACTATATATAGCCCCCATATAAACCGATCGCCAGATTTTATCTCCGGAGCCTCTTGAAGGAGCAAAATTCATCCGATCCGGTTGAAATTTGGTAAGTGATGTTAGTATATGGTCCCTAAAAACCATGCTAGAATCGGTCCATAATTATATATAGCCCTTATATAAATCAATCCCCAGATTTGACCTCTGGAGCCTCTAAGAGAAGCAAATTTCATCCGATCTGGCTGAAATTTAGTACATGGTGTTGGTATATGGTCTCTAACAACCGTGCAGAAATTGGGCCACATCAGTTAATAATTATATATAGCCCCCATATAAATCGATCCCCAGATTTCGCTTGCGGAGCCTCCAAGAGAAGCAAATGTCATCCCATCCGGCCGAAATTTGGTACATGGTGTTGGTATGTGGTCTCTAAAAACTATGCAAAAATTGGTCCATATCGGTTTATAATTATATATAGCCCCCATATAAACCGATCCCCAGATTTTGGCTTGCGGAGCCTCCAAGAGAAGCAAATTTCATCCCATCCGGCCGAAATTTGGTACATGGTGTTGGTATGTGGTCTCTAACAACCATGCAAAAATTGGTCCATATCGGTCCATAATTATATATAGACCCATTATAAACCGTTCCACAGATTTGATCTCCGAAGCCTCTTGGAGGAGCAAAATTCATCCGATCCGGTTGAAATTTGGTACATGATGTTGGTATATGGTCTCTCACAACCATGCCAGAATTGGTCCATATGAGTCCATAATTATATATAGCCCCCATATAAACCGATCCCCAGATTTGGCTTGCGGAGCCTCCAAGAGAAGCAAATTTCATCCCATCCGGCCGAAATTTGGTACATGGTGTTGGTATGTGGTCTCTAACAACCATGCAAAAATTGGTCCATATCGGTCCATAATTATATATAGACCCATTATAAACCGTTCCACAGATTTGATCTCCGAAGCCTCTTGGAGGAGCAAAATTCATCCGATCCGGTTGAAATTTGCAACGTGGTGTTAGTATATGGCCGCTATTAACCATGCCAAAATTGGTCCATATCGGTATATACTTATATATAGCCGATCCCCAATCACACAAAAATTGGTCCATATCGGTTCATAATCATGGTTGCCACTCGAGCCAAAAATAATCTACCAAAATTTTATTTTTATAGAAAATTTTGTCAAAATGTTATTTCTATAGAAAATTTTGTTAAAATTTTATTTCTATAGAATATTTCGTCAAAATTTTATTTCTATAGAAAATTTTGATAAAATTTTACTTCTATAGAAAATGTTGTCAAAATTTTATTTTGTTGTGTTGTTGTGTTTATTTCTATAGAAACTTTAAACTTAATTATATACGTATTTATTATTGGACTATGTGGCTTTGGCCTGGCCGAATCTACGGTCGTATATACTTGTTATTGTTGATTTGTACTTTAATCATATTTGTTGTTTTGATCTCAGCTTTAAAACCATTGCGATGCCTAAACTACAAGAGTAGCTTAACCAACAGAGGAAAAGAATGTTTGTCAAATTTATTTGAGCAAAGCCCTATAGACTGCAAGATGGTTGGATGGACGCACGTTTCGGAATTACCACATTCCTCATCAGCATCCTCTACTGGCAGCAAAACTATCAACTAATTATCAGAATAAATTCAGGCACTTCATTAAATCCCACAATGAACCACACTTGAACCTTCTGAAAAAAGGTTTATGATAGCCGGCCGTTGCCGAAATAAATTTGTACAAACATATCTCTTTTCCTCTCTCCTTTCTCAAAATTTTATTTACATAGAAATTTTTCTAAAAAATGTATTTCTATAGAAAATTTTGTTAAAATTTTATTTCTATAGACAATTTTATAGAAATTTCATTTCCATAGAAAATTTTGAAAAATTGTTATTTTCATACAACATTTTTTGAATATTTGTTTTCTGTAGAAAATTTTGCTAAAATTTTATTTTTATAGAAAATTTTCTCAAAATTTAATTTCTGTAAACAATTTTCTCAAAATTTTATTTCCATAGAAAATTGTGAAAAATTTTTATTTTCACAGAAAAGTTTTTCAAAATTGTATTTTGATAGAAATTTTTATTTTTGTTAAAAGATTTATTTTCATAGATTTTTTTTTCATTTAACTGGTCCCCAAGTTAAATTTAAAAATTTGTACTGACCTTCTTTATAGAGTATGTTTTATCAAATTCAACGAATTTTTTGCGCAAAGGAAATTATTAAATGTGATCCATAGTAATTGATATTTAAGATTCGACCCTGCGGAATTTACAGCCGTATACTTGTAATATTCTCACGGTTTTGATATTAACGAGGCATAGTTTAGGTATGTTCGAAACATTTAAAAATATTATGAAATTAATTGTTGTTCTTAATCAGTTAATACTGTTTGCTACTGTTGTCGTATGGCCAATTGCTGATGAAATTCAGTTAAAAGAATTGTATTGATTTTATTTATCAGTTGTAGACATACATTTCTTTTTTATAATATATGTTATATATACACTTGAGACTCTTGCTTCGGTCGTTTTTAGCATTTCATTGACATTGTGATTGCGCTTAACTAATGTGGCAAGCAAAACAATATTAAGTTAGTTTAGGAATTGATGTCAATAAATTATTATAAATTAAATTAAGAAAATTCTAAACTTACTGTTAGAATAGAATTTTAACTTTAAAACCCCCCTATAAATGTATATCGAAAATAAAGACATAATTGTAGTTGTATAGTACTAATCTGGCAAAATCACTTGAGTGGAATTAGTTTGCACCCTACGAGGATTGGATAGTGACAAAGTAGAAAAAATCAGAACCAATATAGCTTAGTGTTTGTACTTGCATATACGTTTGAAAACTTTGATTTCACTTTTAATTTTAATATTCATATTTTTTAATCTTCCAAAAAATGTTTATCGAAATCATATTTTAAACAAATTTCTAAAGACTACAGGTTGTATAAGTAATATCATTTTGGTTCGGTGTGCCGTATGAATGATAATAAAGTTTGTAAAACGTATACGACATATTATCCTTTATTTGATTGATTTTGATTTTCAAGAAATTACTACTGTACACTATTTTTTCATATGATTTACATTTAATGGCGTATATATTTTATTCAATTATTTTATTTAATTATCACAAATTGTTATCAAAATATTCAAAAATATTATAGGAAACAAGTACATACGGCCGTAAGTTCGCCCAGGCGGAATCATATGTACCCTCCACCATGGATTGCATAGAAACTTCTACTAAAAACTGTCATCCACGATCGAATTACTTGGGTTGCGGTAACACTTGCCGATGGAATAAAATTTTGACAAAATTTTCTATAGAAATAAAATTTTGACAAAATTTTCTATAGAAATAAAATTTTGACAAAATTTTCTATAGAAATAAAATTTTGACAAAATTTTCCATAGAAATGTAATTTTGACAAAAGTTTCTACAGAAATAAAATTTTGACAAAATTTTTGATGGAAATAAAATTTTGACAAAATTTTCTATAAAAAGAAAATTTTGACAAAATTTTCTATAGAAATAAAATTTTGACAAAATTTTCTATAGAAATATAATTTTGACAAAAGTTTCTATAGAAATAAAATTTTGACAAAATTTTCTATAGAAATAAAATTTTGACAAAATTTTCTATAGAAATAAAATTTTAACAAAATTTTCTATAGAAATAAAATTTTGAAAAAATTTTCTAAAGAAATAAAATTTTGACAAATTTTTGTATAGAAATAAAATTTTGACAAAATTTTCTATAGAAATAAAATTTTGACAAAATTTCCTTTTGAAATAAAATTTTGACAAAATATTCTTTTGAAATATAGTTTTGACAAAGTTTTCTTTCGAAATAAAATTTTGACAAAATTTTCTATAGAAATAAAATGTTGACCAAATTTTCTATAGAAATAAACTTTTGACAAAATTTTCTATAGAAATAAAATTTTGACAAAATTTTCTATAGAAATTTAATTTTGACAAAATTTTCATTTGAATTAAAATTTTGACAAAAATCCTCCGCAAGCCAAATCTGGGGTCCGGTTTATATGGGGGCTATACGTAAAAGTGGTCCGATATGGCCCATTTGCAATACCGTCCGGCCTACATCAATAGCAACTACTTATGCCAAGTTTCAAGTCGATAGCTTGTTTCGTTCGGAAGTTGGCGTGATTTCAACAGACAGACGGACGGACGAACGGACGGATGGTTTTTTTGTGACTTTCATGGGGATTTTTTTTGGGTATGAAAGCATACCAATTTGGGGGAAAAGCCCAAATTTGTCCAAATGTATTGGCAACACTGGGGAGCCATCGTGGTGCAATAGTTAGCATGCCTATCTTGCATACACAAGGTCGTGGGTTCGAATCCAGCTTCGACCAAACACCAAAAAGTATTTCAGCGTTAGATTATCCCACCTCAGTAACGCTAGTGACATTTCTGAGTGTTTCAAAACTTCTCTAAGTGGTTTCACTGGAATGTGGAACGCCGTTCGGACTCGGCTATACAAAGGAGGTCCTTTGTCATTGAGCTTAACATGGAATCGGGCAGCACTCGGTGATAAGAGAGAAGTTCACCACTGTGGTATCACAATGGACCAAATAATCTAAGTGAGCCTGAAATATCGGGCTGCCACTATACCTTACCTAACCTAACCTAATGGCAACACTGGGCTCACGCACACTCGCTCTAATTACAGTGTGGCTTACGGCTTTTGTTTTATTTTCGAAAATTAGCAATAAATGGCCAATAAGTCTAAATGTTTATAAGCAAAGGGTACTTTAGGTTTGGCATGAAAAAAAATTTAATTTAAACATTTATAAGCATAGGGTACTTTAGGTTTGGCATGACAAAAATTTTATTTTTTTTTAATTTTTAAATTATGACAAATTTTCGACAGCAGAGTTTATTTATTTATATTTTCGTAGAAATTTGTCTACAATTTATTTGGGATTTTTGTTAGGAGTTTTAATTTCAATTGGAGATTTTTTGGAAGCATCTCAATATGGTGACAAAGGCCAGAAATATAATGGCAACACTGAGCTCACGCATACGCACTATAATTTCAGAGTAGCCGTATTTCTTATAATCTCGACCGATTTGTGATCTGCGATCAATAAACATTTATAGCATAGGGTATTTACGATTCGTCTTCATTGGCCTTTTTGAAAATTTCACACATTCCGTCATAAAAAGATAAGGCACTCGAGAACAGGTAAATGTCCATACAATCATTTTTATTGCATTTGCATTAAAACAATATATAAAGTGTCTTTTTCTTATCGAATTAATGTTAGTATATTTTTAGAACTCAACACGACGAGTTAAGCAAATAACCAAAATCAAAATAAATTCAATTGAAATTTTTGCAAAAAAAAAAGATATGTGGAAATTTTATTTAACAGCCTTAACCTTGGCGATATTGTACATCTATAATAAAATCCGCAAACATTATAAATATTGGCAAAATTTGGGTATACCTTGCGATGAACCCCATTGGATATTTGGCAGTTTTGGTGGTGTGTCTACAACCCGAACATTTTTCGATATGTGGCAAGAGTATTATAAAAAATACAAGGGTTCTGGGCCATTTGCCGGTTTATATTGGTTCTACAAACCGGCGGTGTTTGTCATGGATCCCGGTCTAATCAAGCAAGTGTTGATTAAAGATTTTGACAAATTCTCCGATCGAGGTTTATTCATTAATGAAGTTGATGATCCTTTATCGGCCCATTTGTTTTCTATGCAAGGTCAAAAATGGAAAAATCTACGAAATAAACTCTCCACGACATTTACTTCGGGAAAAATGAAATTTATGTTTTCCACTGTGGTCACCAATGCCCAAGAGCTCTTGGCCGTTGTGGCCGATGATATTGAAAAGTCACCTGATATTGAGATAAGAAGCCTAATGGGTCGTTATACTGCCGATGTTATTGGAAGTTGTGCTTTTGGCATTGAATGCAATTGCTTACGTGATCCTTCTCAAAAATTCTATATAATGAGTAAAAGGGCTCTGCTAGAGAATACCCTGGGATCCTTGGGTGTAGCTTTCCGTTTCAGCTTTCCCGATTTAGCTCGAAGTTTACATATGCGCGATACTATTAAGGAGATTGAAAATTTCTTTATGGGTATTGTACGTGAAACTATGAAATATCGTGAGGAGAATAATGTCAAACGTAATGATTTTATGAACCTATTGCTGGAGATGAAAAATAATAAAATTGTAAAAAATGAAATGGGTGATGATTTCACGAATTTATCATTTAATGAAATTGCCGCACAAGCTTTTATATTTTTGGTGGCCGGTTCGGAGACTTCATCGAATACCATGGTCTTTGCTTTATATGAAATGGCCCTAAATCAAAGTGTCCAAGATAAGGCACGTGAAGAGGTGCAACGGGTTATGCAGCAATACAATCAGGAGACCACTTATGAGAGTATTAAGGAAATGAAATATTTAAGGCAGATTGTTGATGGTAAGTAGGGGTTAATTAGAGATTACATTGAAGGAAATATCGAGCCAGAAATAATCTACCCAATTTGGAGAAATTTTACCACAAAACTACAAAACAAAAATTTTTATTTCCATGGAAAATTTTCTCAAAATTTTATTTCATTAGAAAATTTTCTCAAAATTGTATTTCTAAAGAAAATTTTCTCAAATTTTTATTTCATCTCAAAATTTTATTTCTCTAGAAAATTTTCTCAAAATTGTATTTCTAATTTTTTTTTTCAAAATTTTATTTGTTTAGAGAATTTTCTCAAAATTGTATTTTTATAGAAAAATGTCTCAAAATTTTATTTCTATAGAAAAATTTCTCAAAATTTTAATTTTAAAATTTATTTCTATAGAAAATTTTATCTCTTTTCCTTTGCCAAACTCAAATCATCGATTTGAATGTAGTTGGATATAAAGGAAGAACGCTCAAAAACAAACCCAACCGACTACATTCAAATCGATGATTTGAGTTTGACAAAGGAAAAGAGATATACTTGCAAATTTGTTTAGGCAGTAGCCGACTACCAAACCATTTTTTTGGAAGGTTCAAGTGTAGTTCACTTTCGGTTGAGTGAATTACACGATTTTATTCTGATAATTGGTTGATAGTTTTGCTGAAAGTAGAGGATGCTGATGAGGAATGTGGTAATTCCGAAACGTGCGTCCATCTAACCAACTTGCAGTATATAGAGCTTTGCCCAAATAAATTTGACAAGCATACTTGTCTCAAGATTTTATGCCTATAGAAATTTTTCTGAAAATTTTCTTTCTAGAGAATTTTTTCTGAAAATTTTATTTTGCCGAAAATTTCCTGAAAATTTTATTTTACAGAAAATTTCCTGAAAATTTTATTTTACAGAAAATTTTCTGAAAACTCTATTTTAGAGAAAATTTTTCGAAAAATTTATTTCTGTAGAAAATTTTCTCAAGGTTTTATTTCCATAGAAAATTTTCTCACAATTTTAATTTACAGAAAATTTTCTAAAAATTTTATTTCTATAGAAAATTATGTCACAATTTTATTTTTATAGGCAATTTTCTCAAAATTTAATTTCTATAGGAAAATTTCCCAAAATTTAATTTCTATAGAAAATTTCCTCAAAATTTTATATCAATAGAAAATTTACTCAAAATTGTATTTCCATAGAAAAATTTCTCAAAATCTTATTTCTATAGAAAAATTTCTCAAAATTTAATTTCTATAGAAAATTTCCTCAAAGTTTTATATCTATAGAAAATTTTGTCAAAATTGTATTTCTAAAGAAAACTTTTTAAATTTTTGTTTTTTTATATATAGAAAATTTTTCAAAAATTTTATTTATAAAGAAAATTTTCTCAAAATTTTATTTCTATAGAAAAATTTCTCAAAATTTTAATTTAAAATTTTAAAATTTATTTCTATAGAAAATTTTGCAAAACATAACATATCTCTTTTCCTTTGCCAAACTCAAATCATCGATTTGAATGTGGTTGGAGATAGAGGAAGAACGCTCAAAAATAAACCCTGCCAACTACATTCAAATCGATGATTTGAGTTTGGCAAAGGAAAAGAAATATGCTTGCAAATTTGTTTATTTGCAAGCAAACCTTTTTCGGAAGGTTCAAGTGTAGTTCACTTTGGGTTGAGTGAATTACCCGAGTTTATTCTGATAATATGTTGATAGTTTTGCTGCAAGTAGAGGATGCTGATGAGGAATGTGGTAATTCCGAAACGTGCGTCCATCCAACCACCTTGCAGTATATTGAGCTTTGCCCAAATAAATTTGACAAGCATACTTGTCTCAAGATTTTATTCCAATAGAAAATTTTCTCAAAATTTTATTTCTATAGAAAATTTTCTCAAAATTTTATTTCTAGAGAAATTTTTCTGAAAATTTTATTTTACAGAAAATTTTTTGAAAACTCTATTTTAGAGAAAATTTTTCGAAAAATTTAGTTCTGTAGAAAATTTTCTCAATGTTTTATTTTCATAGAAAATTTTCTCACAATTTTAATTTACAGAAAATTTTCTCAAAATGTTATTTCTATAGAAAATTATGTCAAAATTTTATTTTTATAGACAATTTGCTAAAAACTTTAATTTTAAATCTTAAAATTTATTTCTATAGAAAATTTTCTCAAAATTTAATTTCTATAGGAAATTTTCCCAAAATTTTATTTCAATAGAAAATTTCTTTCAAATTTTATATCTATAGAAAATTTTCTCAAAATTGTATTTCCATAGAAAATTTTCTCAAAATTTTATTTCTATAGAAAATTGTCTCAAAATTGTATTTCTAAAGAAAATTTTATTTAAAAATTTTGTTTCCATAGAAAATTTTCTCAAATTTCCTATAGAAAATTTTCTCAAAATTGTATTTCTAAAGAAAACTTTTTTCAAAAATTTTTTTGTATAGAAAATTTTCCCAAAATTGTATTTATAAAGAAAATTTTCTCAAAATTTTATTTCTATAGAAAAATTTCTCAAAATTTTAATTTTAAAATTTATTTCTATAGAAAATTTTGTCAAAATAATATGTCCATAGAAAATGTTGTCAAAATTTTATTTCTATAGACAATTTTCTCAAGATTTTATACTTATAGAAAATTTTCTCAAAATTTTATTTCTAGAGAAATTTTTCTGAAAATTTTATTTGTCAGAAAATTTATTATGTTATTCCATACAAAATTTGGCAAATTTTAATTTCTACAGAAAATTTTCTCAAGATTTTAGTCCTATAGAAAATTTTCTCAAAATTTTATTTCTAGAGAAATTTTTCTGAAAATTTTATTTTACAGAAATTTTTCTGAAAATTTTAGTTTACAGAAAATTTTCTGAAAACCCTATTTTAGAGAAAATTTTCCGAAAAATTTATTTCTGTAGAAAATTTTTGCAAGGTTTTATTTCTATAGAAAATTTTCTCACAATTTTAATTTACAGAAAATTTTCTAAAAATTTTATTTCTATAAAGATTATGTCAAAATTTTATTTCTATAGACAATTTTCTCAAAATTTTAATTTTATATCTTAAAATTTATTTCTATAGACAATTTTCTCAAAATTTAATTTCTATAGGAAAACTTTCCAAAATTGTATTTCCATAGAAAAATTTCTCAAATCTTATTTCTATAGAAAATTTTCTCAAAATTTAATTTCTATAGAAAATTTGTCAAAATTTTGTTTCCATAGAAAATTTTCTCAAAATGTTATTCCTATAGAACATTTTCTCAAACTTGTATTTCTACAGAAAACTTTTTTCAAAATTTTTTTTTTTGTATAGAAAATTTTCCAAAAATTTTATTTATAAAGAAAATTTTTTCAAAATTTTATTTCTATAGAAAAATTTCTCAAAATTTTAATTTAAAAATTTTTTTTTTATAGAAAATTTTGTCAAAATAATATGTCCATAGAAAATTTTGTCAACATTTTATTTCTATAGAAAATGTTCTCAAGATTTTATTTCTATAGAAAATTTTCTCAAAATTTTATTCCTATAGAAAATTTTCTGAAAATTTTATTTCTAGAGAAATTTTTCTGAAAATTTTATTTTACAGAAAATTTTCTGAAAATCTTATTTTACAGAAAATTTTCTGAAAACTTTATTTTAGAGAAATCGATCATTTGACAGTGGCATAGAACAAGAGATATGTTTGTACGAATTTATTTCGGCATAAGCCGGCTATCATGTAAAACCTTTTTTCGGAAGGTTCAAGTGTGGTTCATTGTTGGGTTTAATGAACTGCCTGAATTTATTCCGATAATTGGTTGATAGTTTTCCTGCAAGTGGAGGATGCTGATGTGGAATGTGGTAATTCCGAAACGTGCGTTCATCCAACCATCTTGCAGTCTATAGGGCTTTGCCCAAATAAATTTGACAAACATTATTTTCCTCTGTTGTTTAAGCTACACTTGTAGTTTTGTCAATGCATGGTTTTAAGCTGAAATAAAAAAAACAACAACAATGCTTAAAGAACAAAACCAACAATAACAAAACAAAACGAATGAAAATTTTACCAAAAATTTAATTCTGTAGAAAATGTTCCCAATATTTTATTTCTATAGAAAATTTTCTCAAAATTTTATTCCTATAGAAAATGTTCTGAAAATTTTATTTCCAGAGAAATTTTTCTGAAAATTTTATTTTACAGAAAATTTTCTGAAAATTTTATTTTATTTTGTTTTTTTTGTTAAAATTTTATTTCCATAGAAAATTTTGACAAAAAAATTTTTGTATAGAAAATATTGTTAAAATTCTTGATCTGTAGAAAATGTCCTCAAAATTTTGTTTCTATAGAAATTTTTGTCAAAATTTTATTTCTATGGAAAATTTTCTCAAAATTGTATATCTATAGAAAATTTTTCGAAAATTTTATTTCTATAGAAATTTTTTTTTCAGAATTTTATTTCTATAGAAATTTTTTTCAAAATATTATTTCTATAGAATATTTTCTCAAAATGTTTTTTTTTTTTCATACTAATAAAGCATTTCCCTTATTTTACCCCTTCAGAAACAATGCGTTTGCATACCCCACTACCAGCTCTAAATCGTGTAGCCTTGGAAGATTATAGTGTTGCGGGACATCCTGATTATAATATAAAGAAAGATATGCCTGTTATTATTCCATGCTTATGTATACATCGTGATCCTGAATATTATCCAAATCCAGATGTTTTCGATCCTGAGAACTTTTCTCCTGAACAAGTTGCCACCAGAGATTCAACAATGCATATGCCTTTTGGAGATGGTCCACGCAATTGTATTGGTTTGCGTTTTGCCAAAATGCAAATTATGGTTGGTCTAAGTCTTCTATTATCGCGTTTTAAATTCCAACCCTGTGCTGAGACAATGATACCAATGAAATATGATAAGGAAAATTTTATGTTGACGCCAGAAAAAGATTTGGTTTTAAAAGTAACAAAAATGTAAGAAATTTACTTATTAGTTAGTTCATAAAAACAAATTGTATTAAAAAGAATGAATAACAAAATAAATGTTAGATTAAAGGATTAAATCTTTCAAACCATGTTAATTAAATAATTATAATTAGAAAAATATATGTTAGGCTAAAATTTATATAAATAAATATAATAACATAAAATAATCACAAAAAAAAAACAAAACAAATTTTAGCTACATTTTATATTTAAAGCCATGTAGGCTGAATAATAATAAATATGAAAATATGAATTTGTATAAAGCATTAAATTAAGCCTAATTATAATAAGGCTAAAATTATATTAAACATAATTATCTAAAAAATATTTTTTATATTTATATTTTATATTTTTATATTTATAGAATCAAAAACAATTTGACTTTTAAATGTTCTTTATTTGACAATAAATTTGAATATATTTGTATATACAAGAATTTGGAAAAAAATTTACCACAAAATTACCAAACAAAAATTTTTATTTCTATAAAAAAATTTCTCAAAATTTTATTTCTTTACAAAATTTTCTCAACATTTTATTTCTATAGAAAATTTTCTCAAAATTTTATTTCTATAGAAAATTTTCTCAAAATTTTATAGCATACTTTTTGGATCTAAAATATTTGCATACTTTCAAGAGTCCAAATAACAAATAGGAGATCTTAAGTATTTAGAGAATAGAGTTCATAAACAAGTATTCCTCAACCTCTTTATTTTCTTTCAAAAATCGCCGTTTCATATACATAGTAGACAAAGAAATTTTAGCAATTAATTTATACATTACTTCATAGGAGAACGCAATTTGTCATACAAAAATGTTCATACATATTTAACCCTTGAATATTTGAATATGTGAACTGTTTGTATATTTTCAAAAACCCATATTGCATATTTACAGGAGCAGAATTAATTGCATAATTTCAGGTGTTGAAATTAACTTATAGAGAACTAGGTAGAGAAAAGAGTTCATAAAAGAGTATCTCTCAAATATGAGAAAAATTTCCGGCAAATTGGATAAAAACTACGGATTCTAGATGCCCAAGAAGTAAAATCGGGAGAACGGTCTATATGGGGGCTATATCAAAACATGGTCCGATATTCACCATTTTCGATACACCTCTTTATGGTCCTAGAATATCTCTAGATTTCCAATTTCAGGCAATTGGATAAAAACTACGGTTTCTATAAACCCAAGACCCCAAATCGGGCGATCGGTTTATGTGGAAGCTATATCAAAACTTGGATCGTATAGCCCATCTTCGAACTGGGCCAGCGACGATTCTGTGCCAAATTTCAGGATGATAGTTCCATTATTGAAGTCTGTAGCGTGATTACAACACACAGACAGACAGACAGCCAGACGGACCTGCTTATATCGTCTTAGAAATTCTCCCTGATCAAGAATATATATACTTTATATGGTCGGAAATCGATATTTCGATGTGTTACAAACGGAATGACAAATTTATTATACCCCCGTCACCATTCTATGGTGGTGGGTATAAAAATTGGTCAAATAATTCAAAATATATTTTTTATACCCTCCACCATAGGATGGGGGTATATTAACTTTGTCATTCCGTTTGTAACACATTGAAATATTGCTCTAAGGCCCCAAAAAGTATATATATATATATATATATATATATATATATATATATATATATTATATATATATATATATATATATATATATATATATATATATATATATATATATATATATATATATATATATATATATATATATTATATATATATATATATATATATATATATATATATATATATATATATATATATATATATATATATATATATATATATATATATATATATATATATATATATATATATATATATATATATATATATATAATATATATATATATATATATATATATATATATATATATATATATATATATATATATATATATATATATATATTATATATATATATATATATATATATATATATATATATATATATATATATATATATATATATATATATATATATATATATATATATCTGAGCATATCCGTCCGTCTGTTGAAATCACGCTAACTTCCGAACGAAACAAGCTATCGACTTAAAACTTGGCACAAGTAGTTGTTATTGATGTAGGTCGGATGGTATTGAAAATGGGCCATATCGGTCCACTTTTACGTATAGCCTCCATATAAACGGACCCCCAAATTTGACTTGCAGATCCTCTAGGAGAAGCAAAATTGATCCGATCTGGCTGAAATTCGGTACATGGTGTTAATATATGGTTTCTAACAACCATGCAAAAACTGGTCCACATCGGTCCATAATTAACATACATATAGCCCCCATATAAACCGATCCCCAGATTTGGCTTGCGGAGCCTCAAAGAGAGGCAACTTTCATCCGATCCGGCTGAAATTTGGTACATGGTGTTAGTAAATGATCTCTAACGACCATGCAGGAATTGGTCCATATCGGTCCATAATTATATGTAGGCCCCATCGATCTCCAGATTTGACATCCCTTGGAAGAGCAAATTTCACCCGATCCGGTTGAAAATTGGTACGTGGTGATTGGTCCATACCGGTCTTAATTATATATAACCCCAAATTAAACCGATCCCCCGATTTGACCTCCGAAGCTCATCCCATCCTGTTGAAATTTGGTACGTGGTGAAATTTGGTACATTGCGCTAGTATATGGCCGCTAACAACCATGTCAAAATTGGTCCATATCGGTCTATAGTTATACATAGCCGTTCCCCAAATATAATCTACTAAAATTTTATTACTATAGAAAATTTTCTCAAAATTTTATTACTATAGAAAATTTTGTCAAAATTGTATTACTACTATAGAAAATTTTGTCAGCACTTTATTACTATACAAATTTTTTCAAAATTTTATTTCTATAGAAAATTTTTTCAACATTTTATTTCTATAGAAAATTTTGTCAAAATTTTATTACTATACAAAAATTTTGTCAAGATTTAATATTTATGTCTAGAGATTTTGTAGAAGTCTAAAAATTTTTGTCCAAATCGGTTCAGATTTAAATATATGTATGTGGGAACATAATCCGTCCGTTATCTATGGCACCCAACAAATTTGAGGTATTTGAGATGATATCAAATTTTGATCTACAAAACAGTGCCCCGACCCGACTTTTTTTTAATACATAGGATTTTTTTTTAAAGATAAGTATTTAAAATTTAATAAAATAAATTTTTAAACTATAGACACTGAATTTTTACTATAATTACAATTTCTTAATTTTAAATAAATTTGCCATTAACCCCCATTTTCATGAAGCTCCGTTAGTGCTACGTTAGCTAACGAACTTTTAAACCGTACTATGGACGCATCTGCCATCTTGCTAATAAAGTCAAAATGCCAGTTAGGAACTTAACTGCTAAAAATTTTTCAGTTAAAGTTAACCGGAGAGAAGATATTTTCATTTTACTTTCTGTTAACTGGAAGTTAAAGTCTAACGGAGCTACATGAAAATGGCCGTAATTTTGTGTTCTAAAATTTCAGTTAAAAATCAATATTTTTCATTGTGATATTTCATATATTCTTTATCTGCATATATTCTTTATCTACATTAATTTATCAACTCTTAAATGAATACCATTTTTTACATACAATAGAAACATATTTTTCGGATCGAATTTTAACTCCGTAGGAGTTAAATCACAAAATGAAAATTTAAATTTCATTAGAAGTAAAGCTAAACCCAAAGACATTTGCATTCTACCCAAAAGTTCACCAATACAAATTTTTGGCCCAATACCAAATGGTAAAAAAGTACATGGATCACGTTTTCTATTTTCCTCTTCGGAAAAGCGTTCTGGTATAAATCGTTCGGGATCTGGATAATAATCGGGATTATGTTGAACACTATAAAATGGTATAATAACCATAGTTCCCGATTTAATAGTTAAAGTTTTATTACTAAGCGAAGTCTTAACAGCACACGTTTGACGACAAATCCTTGGCATTAAAGTTACTATGGGATATTTGCGTAATGTTTCTGAAAGAAGAGATGATTTTTTTTAAAAATTTAAATAAACAAATCGGATGGTCGAAACAGAAATTAGTTCTTAATGGAATTAAAATGAATGTAAGTGAATTAAAGCTATAGTTCGGAAGGGTTCGATTATATGATGAAAAAAAAAAACAAGTATATACGGCCGTAAGTTCGGCCAGGCCGAATCTTATGTACCCTCCACCATGGATTGCGTAGAAACTTCTACGAAAGACTGTCATTCACAATTGAATTACTTGGGTTGCGATAACACTTGCCGATGGCAAGGTATCGTAAAACTTTTTAACACTGTCTTCTAAATTTTAAGTTAGTCCATAAGGTGTATATATTAAACAAAAAAATGGCCGATTAAATACGTATATAATTCAGTTTGACAAAATTTTCTATAGAAATAAAATTTTGACAAAATTTGCTATAGAAATAAAAACTTGACAAAATTTACTATAGAAATAAAATGTTGACAAAATTTTCTATGGAAGTAAAATGTTGACAAAATTTTCTATAGCAATAAAATTTTGACAAAATTTTCTATAAAAATAAAATGTTGACAAAATTTTCTATAGAAATAAAATGTTGACAAAATGTTCTATAGAAATAAAATGTTGACAAAATTGTCTATAGAAATAAAATGTTGACAAAATTTTCTACAGAAATAATTTTTTTACAAAATTTGCTATAGAAATAAAATTTTGACAAAATTTTCTATGGAAATAAAATGTTGACAAACATTGCTATAGAAATAAACTTTTTACAAAACTTTCTATAGAAATGAAATTTTGACAAAACTTTCTATAGTAATAAAATTTGACAATTTTTACATGGCTGTTAGAGGCCATATACTAACGAAATGTACCAAATTTCAACCGCATCGGATGACTTTTGCTCTTCCAAGAGGCTCCGGAGGTCAAATCTGGGGATCGGTTTATATGGGAGCTATATATAATTATGGACCGATATGGACCAATTTTTGCATGGTTGTTAGAGACCATATACTAACACCACGTACTAAATTTCAATTGGATCGGATGCATTTTGCTCATCCAAGAGGCTCCAGAGTTCAAATCTGGGGATCGGTTTATATGGGAGCTATATATAATTATGGACCGATTTGGACCAATTTTTGCATGCTTGTTAGAGACCGTATACTAACATCAGGTACCCAATTTCAAACGGATCGGATGAATTTTGCCCCTCCAAGAGGCTCCGGAGGTCAAATCTGGGGATCGGTTTATATGGGAGCTATATATAATTATGGACCGATATGGACCAATTTTTGCATGGTTCTTAGAGAGCGTATACTAACATCAGGTACCAAATTTCAACCGGATCGGATGAATTTTGCCCCTCCAAGAGGCTCCGGCTCCACCCAAAAATAACATTTTGCTCTTAAAACATGTTTGAGGTGATCATATTCCTTCTCTGGGTATACCAAAAATGGTAGATTTCTTACTGTTTGTTAGAATGGCATATTTCTAGATGTTTTGGTATATTTTGCAAACTATATCTCTCCAACTAAGAGGCACTTCAGAAATTTTTCACAGAATAGAAATACAAGTTTGACAATATTTTCATAGAAATGAAGTTTTGAAAAAATTTGTAAAGACAAGATTTCCCATAGAAATAAAATTTTGACAAAATTTTCTATAGAAATCAAATTTTGTTAAAAATGTTCACAAAATGTTCTATAGAAATAAAATTTTGAAAAATTTCTCTATAGAAATCAAATTTTCACAAAATTTTCTATAGAAATAAAATTTTGACAAAATTGTCTATAGAAATCAAATTTTGTTAAAATATTTCTATTGCATTGCGTTGATAACATTTTCTATAGAAATAAAATTTTTACAAAAATTTCCATAAAAATAAAATTTCCACAAAATTTTTTTAGAAATAAAATTTTGGCAAAATTTTCTATAGAAATAAAATTTTGACAAAATTGTCTATAGGAACAAAATTTTGACAGAATTTCATATAGAAATAAAATTTTCTTAGCAATAAAATTTTGAACAAATTTTCTATAGAAATAAAATTTAAAAAAAAAAATTTTTGGACAAAATTGTCTATAGGAATAAAATTTTGACAGAATTTCATATAGAAATAAAATTTGGATAAAATTTTCTTAGCAATAAAATTTTGACCAAATTTTCTATAGAAATAAAATTTTTAAAAATTTTTTTTGATAAAATTGTCTATAGGAATAAATTTTGACAGAATTTCATATAGAAATAAAATGTTGATAAAATTTTCTATAGAAATAAAATTTTGGCCAAATTTTCTATAGAAATAAAATTTTTAAAAAAATATCTAGATAACTAATATTTTGTTGAAAAATTTCTAGAAAAATAAAACTTTGAAAAGATTTTCTGTATTTGTTGTCTTGAGCTTTAAAACCAAGAGGAAAAGAATGTTTGTCAAATTTATTTTAGCAAAGCCCTATAGACTGCAAGATGGTTGGATGGACGCACGTTTCGGAATTGCCACATTCCTCATCAGCATCCTCTACTTGCAGCAAAACTATCAACCAATTATCAGAATAAATTCAGGCAGTTCACTAAACCCAAGGTGAACCACACTTGAACCTTCCGAAAAAAGGTTTATGATCATCGATTTGAGTGCAGTTGGCTGGGTTAATTTTGAGCGAGCTTCCCCTTACTTCATTCGTGTCTCGTTTTCTATTGTGGGTTTGCACTTCAATGATGTTTGTTATCTTGATCTCAGCTTTAAAATCAACACAATGATTTTAAAGCTAAATTACACTACAAACGACTACACAAACTACACTAACGACTAAACTACAAGACAACAAATATGATTGAAGTACAAACCCACAATAGAAGGTTAGGTTAGGTTAGGTTAAAGTGGCAGCCCGATTAAGATTCAGGCTCACTTAGACTATTCAGTCCATTGTGATACCACATTAACTAAAAGTACCTATTACATATGGGCACTTCTAGTTTTAACCGCTGAACCTTCCTGATTATTTTTCTTTGTTGAACCAACCAGATTGTTCCAAAAACATTAGCAGACTGCTTAAGTTAACGTTTTCCAGATCCGCCAGTAATCTGAAGCTATATGCTCCTAAAAGTTGCTTGCGCTTTACACAAAATGCAGGACACTCACACAAGAGGTGTTTAATTGATTCTTTTTCCTCCGCATCATGACAGCTCATACAATAGTCATTATACTTCGCGCCAATAGTTTTTGCAAAATCGCCTATCAGGCAGCGACCCGTTATAGCAGATATCAGGAGTGATATCTGACGTCTCGAGAACATTAGCATATCTAGTGTGCGGTTTAAGTTGAAATGGGGCCATATTTGCTTGGTGTCGTTACAACCCTTGCAATTCTCCCATCGAACATTTGCCATCCTAACAGCCTTCTCACGCAGCATGAGCTTGCAGGTAGCTAGGGGCATACCAACAAATTCCAGTTCCCCTGGAATATGTAAGGTAGTCCCTAGCCTTGCCAACTCATCCGCTTCGCAGTTCCCCGGTATGTTCCTATGGCCAGGCACCCATATTAGGTGAATATTGTACTGCTCAGCCATCTCATTGAGAGATTTGCGGCAGTCGATGGCCGTTTTCGAGTTGAGGAACACAGAGTCCAAGGATTTTATTGCAGGTTGACTGTCTGAGTATATATTAATGCCAATATTTGTTGGAACATTACTTCTCAGCCACTTCGCCACCTCTCTTATTGCTAATATTTCTGCCTGAAAAACACTACAGTGATTAGGTAATCTTTTCGCTATTCGAATTTCCAGATCTTTAGAATATACTCCGAACCCCACTAGTCCATTCAATTTGGAGCCATCAGTATAGAAATCTATATATCCTTTATTCCCCGGGGTCTGTGTACACCACGCCTCACTGTTGGGAATTAGAGTTTCAAACTTTTTGTCGAAAAGTGGTTTTGCCAGGGTATAATCCACTACGTTAGGCACATCTGGCATTATTTTGAGGACCGAACTATGACCGTACATTTTTTCCGACCACAGCGATAGCTCGCGCAACCGCACAGCCGTTGTTGCAGCTGACTGTTTGGCCAAAATGTCTAAAGGCAATAGATGTAGCATGACATTAAGGGAGTCTGTTCCTGTCTTACTAAATGCGCCTGAGATACATAAGCTCGCCATACGCTGAACTTTATCTAAACAAGTCGGTTTCTGAAGTGCCGGCCACCAGACTACAACACCATATAGCATTATAGGTCTAACTACTGCAGTGTATAGCCAATGCACAATTTTTGGTTTTAGTCCCCACTTTTTCCCTATTGCCTTTTTGCACGAGTACAAAGCTACCGTGGCTTTTCTCGCCCTCTCTTCAATATTAAGCCTAAAATTCAGCTTCCTGTCCAAAATAACGCCAAGGTATTTTGCACACTCACCAAAGGGAATTTCAGTACCCCCTAAGGAAATGGGCCTAACCGTGGGAGTTTTACGATCTTTGCAGTACATGACTAGTTCTGTCTTTGCTGGATTTACACCAAGACCATTATCTTTCGCCCATTTCTCAGTCATCCGGAGAGCTCTCTGTATAATATCTCTGATTGTGGATGGGAATTTTCCCCTGACTGCTAGCGCCACATCATCTGCGTATGCCACCACTTTTATCCTTTCTTTTTCTAGGGAAACCAGAAGGTTGTTTATAGCAACATTCCAAAGAAGAGGTGATAGAACTCCTCCTTGGGGAGTGCCTCTGTTCACATACCTTTGTATGTTTGCTTGCCCTAGTGTGGCTGAAATACGTCTCTTTATTAGAAGTTCGTCTAACAGCCTAAGTATACCTGGATCAACATTCAGAGTTGTCAGTCCATTTAATATCGAACTCGGATGGACATTATTGAACGCCCCTTCGATGTCTAGAAACGCCACGATTGTGTATTCTTTGACAGATAGTGAGCTTTCAATAAAGCTGACTAGTTCATGCAATGCGGTCTCAGTAGACCTGCCCTTCGAGTATGCATGCTGTCGTTTCGAGAGCAAACTTGAATCCACGCTAGTTCTAAGATACATGTCTATCATCCTCTCCAGGGTCTTAAGTAGGAATGAGGATAAGCTGATTGGTCGGAAATCCTTCGCACTCGAGTGAGAGGCTTTTCCTGCTTTAGGTATGAAGACGACTTTTGTTTCCCTCCACTTTTCTGGAATATATGCTAAGTTTACACATCGTTTATATATCACCGTCAACCAGGGGATAACTCTTTCAGCCACTGCCTGTAACTCCGCCGGAGTAATTCCATCAGGTCCGGGGGATTTGAATGGTCCAAAGCTATTTAAAGCCCATTTTATTCTAGATTCCGACACAATTTCCTCGATAGGAAATGATCGCTGAGCCTCTGTTACACCGCCGGAACATGGTTCAACCGTCTGATTTCCAGGGAAGTGTGTGTCCAAAAGTACCTCCAACGTCTCCTCACTGGACGTTGTCCAATTTCCCTCCGATGTTTTAATGAAACCCGGAGCGGTGTTAGTGGATGCTAGTACCTTCCGTAGTCTGGAAGCCTCTGACGTATTCTCAATACTGCTACAGTAATCATCCCAAGAGTTTTGTTGAGACCTTCTCAGTTCTCGTTTATATTCTCTCAGATTCATCTTGTAAGTGTCCCAATCCTCCGGAGCTCTTGTGGACTTTGCTTTGTTAAAGAGCTTCCTGCAGGATTTCCTCATATTACTTAACTCCGTAGTCCACCATGGCGGCCGATTTTTTCCCCTTGGCTTTCCTCTAGGGCAAGCAGCTTTCAGTGAAATGTTGAAGGCCTTAGTAATCCGCTCCACTGCGTGTTCGATATCTTGCACAGTGCCCATATTTGTCTCCGGCATTTCCGGTATCATCGAATTGAACGATTCCCTATACCTATTCCAATCAGCTTTCCTAACATTTGGCGGAAATATGGTCTTTGAAGTACGAACAGCCAATCTGAAACTGATGTAGCGATGATCTGAGAAGCTATGTTCCCTCAAAACTTGCCACTCAGATATCTTATCATTCAGTTCCGGAGAGGTCAACGTTACGTCCAAAACCTCTTGTCTGTTCCTGGTGACGAAGGTTGGTGCATCTCCCTTATTGCAAACTACCAGGTTAGTACGCAAAATAAACTCTATTAGCGACTCTCCCCTTGCATTAGTATCACTACTTCCCCAAATACTATGATGTGCATTTGCATCGCATCCCATAATGAGTTTTGTCTTTGTTTTTAGTGACTCCTCAACTAAGGTCTTAACGGCACAGGGTGGCATCTCCCTATCATGTCCCATGTAGACCGAAGATACCCAATATTTGCATGTGGATATCTCTAGACTGGCTACGACAGTGTCTGCATTGCTCAATGAAGGAAGCAGAAACAAGTTTAGTTCGTTTTTAGCAATTATACATGCTCGATTTATATCGGTACCGGTATTATGCAAAAGTTTGAAACCCGGAGTGCTTAATTCACAGATCTTGTTCTTATATATGTGTGGTTCTTGAATAAGAACTATATCTATGTCTCCTTTCATCAGGAGAACTTTTAAGGCAGCACAAGCGGCCTTACAATGGTGAAGATTTATCTGGAGGAACCGTAGAACCATCCAAATTTTCAACCACCGTCACATCAGCCGCTTCAATTGAGTCATCAAGGGCTTCCTCTTCACAGATCTCGGTGACTCTCGCAACAATCCGCGGTTCAGTTTTGGTGAGGCTTGAGCCTGTAGAAACTTCCCGCATATGATTTTCGCCATAGTCTGCAGGTTTTATGTCTCCTTCGGCTTCGCTAGGAGATTTTTCCACTGCTGACTCTACCGGAGGCTTGTCCGTTTCGGAATCCTTTGGCTGATCGCTTTTGTATACCTTCATATGGATATCATGAAAGCCATAACTTACGCGTCCTTGGGTCTGGGCTAGATGTGGCAGCGACTCTATGTTTAATATAAACACCGCATGTCGTCTTGGTCCATCCACCTCATCCAAACGACCAACCTTCCAATCGGCGGTTGGAAGATCTGGGTTACATTCTTTTAGTCTCTCTAGTATTGACTCAGGATCAGGAGGGTTTGCCGGTATCCATGCATGTGCTCTAGGTTTAGCCGGTATGTCTTTTTTATCGACTAACTCCAAAGCGGCTCCTTCCCAAACTTCACCAATTAGCATCAATGCAGCTTTAAAGCAATCCATAGACCTCTGGTCTGCAAAAGCTATTAACTTATATCGTCCTTGATACCATCCAGCATCTTGCCGTCGAGGACTTGGTCCGGGAAACTTTTTTCGCACCTCTGAGTAGACACCAGACATCGCGTTCTCAATTTCCCCCCATTTTTGCCTTGGAATCATACCGTCCAATGCTCCTTTATTAATAATAGCCATCACAAGGCTGTCTTTTGCAACTGAGGCAAACGATCTTTGATCCCGTTTAGAGGATGGCAGCTCATCCGGTGATCGTTCCCTTTTTCCAGCTTCAAGAATTCCTTGAGCCCATTTTAAGGAATCGCTTTGCTTAGCCGACAACGTGCTTGGGTCGACTGATCCTAATTTCTTTAGGATAAACAAAGCATTTCTTCGTACCTTGAATCTCTTTCGAGAGGGATTGCCTCCTTTTGATGTCGTCACCTTAGAAAAGGTTCGACTTGCCAAAGTGTCACCGCCAGTCGACCCGTCTACAGGTCGACTAATTGGGCCTGACTCTTGGTCGATGCCCAAATTTATAACTTCAGTCGTTACCCGTCCACTGGGCCCTGAAGTTAGCAACCCAGTGGATGGCTTTGAATTTCGCTGCATGGTGGTTTATTATTTCCACCACACGTGAAATTCGTAATAAGTACTTATTACGATGAAATACTCCGCTATTAAAAAAACACGTCCGTTCAGTTCGACGGTTGAAGAACAATTCACAATAGAAACCGAGACACGAATGAAATTTTCTATAGATATAAAATTTTCGATAGAAATAAAATGTTCACAAAACTTTCTATAAAAACAAAATTTCCACAAAAGTCTCTATAACAACAAAATTTTGACAAAATTTTCCATAGAAATAAAATTTTCATTAAAATTTTCTGTACAAATAAAATGTTGACAACATTTTCTATAGAAATAAAATTTTGGCAAAATTTTCTATAGAAACAAAATTTTGCCAAAATTTTCTATAGAAATAAAGTTTTGACAAAATTTTCTATAGAAATAAAATTTTGACAAAATTTTCTATAGAAATAAAATTTTGACAAAATTTTCTATAGAAATAAAATTTTGACAAAATTTTCTATAGAAATAAAATTTTGACAATATATTCTACAGAAATAAAATTTTCATAAAAATTTTCTGTAGAAATAAAATTTTGGCAAAATTTTCTATAGAAATAAAATCTTGACAAAATTTTCTATAGAAATATAGTTTTGACAAAATTTTCTATAGAAATAAAATTTTCATTAAAATTTTCTGTACAAATAAAATTTGACAACATTTTCTATAGAAATAAAATTTTGGCAAAATTTTCTATAGAAATAAAATTTCGACAATATTTTCTATAGAAATAAAATTTTGACAATATTTTCTATAGAAATAAAATTTTGACAATATTTTCTACAGAAATAAAATTTTCATAAAAATTTTCTGTAGAAATAAAATTTTGGCAAACTTTTCTATAGAAATAAAATCTTGACAATATTTTCTATAGAAATAAAATTTTGACAGTATTTTCTATAAAAATAGAATTTTGACAAAATTTTCTATAGAAATAAAATGTTGACAATATTTTCTATAGAAATAAAATTTTGACAAAATTTTCTAAGAAATAAAATGTTGAAAAAATTTTCTATAGAAATAATATTTTAAGGAAATTTCTTGCGAAAATTTTCTATAGAAATAAAATTTTGACGAAATTTTCATACAAATTAAATTTTGGCCGAAATTTTCTATATAAACAAAATTTTGAAAAAATTTTCTATAGAAATAAAATTTTGACAATATTTTCTATAGAAATAAAATTTTCATAAAAATTTTCTGTAGATATAAAATTTTGGCAAAATTTTCTATAGAAATAAAATTTTGTCAAAATTTTCTATAGAAAAAAAATTTTGGCAAAATTTTCTATAGAAATAAAATTTCGACAATATTTTCTATAGAAATAAAATTTTGACAATATTTTCTATAGAAATAAAATTTTGACAATATTTTCTATAGAAATAAAATTTTGACAAAATTTTCTATAGAAATAAAATCTTGGCAAAATTTTCTATAAAATTCAAATTTCGACAATATTTTCTATAGAAATAAAATTTTGACAATATTTTCTATAGATATATAATCTTGACAAAATTTTCTAAGAAATAAAATATTGACAAATTTTTCTATAGAAGTAATATTTTGAGGAAATTTCTTGCAAAAATTTTCTATAGAAATAAAATTTTGACGAAATATTCTATACAAATAAAATTTTGATAAAATTTTCTATACAAATAAAATTTTGATAAAATTTTCTATAGAAATAAAGTTTTGACAAAATTTTCTATAGAAATAAAATCTTGACAAAATTTTCTATAGAAATAAAATGTTGACAATATTTTCTATAGAAATAAAATTTTGACAAAATTTTCTATAGAAATAAAATTTTGACGAAATTTTCATACAAATTAAATGTTGGCCGAAATTTTTTATACAAATAAAATTTTGAAAAAATTTTCTATAGAAATAAAATTTTGACAATATTTTCTATAGAAATAAAATTTTCATAAAAATTTTCTGTAGATATAAATTTTGGCAAAATTTTCTATAGAAATAAAATTTTGTCAAAATTTTCTATAGAAAAAAATGTCGACAATATTTTCTATAGAAATAAAATGTTGACAATATTTTCTATACAAATAAAATTTTGACAATATTTTCTATAGAAATAAAATTTTGACAAAATTTTCTATAGAAATAAAATCTTGGCAAAATTTTCTATAACAATCAAATTTCGACAATATTTTCTATAGAAATAAAATTTTGACAATATTTTCTATAGAAATAAAATCTTGAAAAAATTTTCTAAGAAATAAAATGTTGACAAAATTTTCTATAGAAATAATATTTTGAGGAAATTTCTTGCAAAAATTTTCCATAGAAATAAAATTTTTACGAAATTTTCTATACAAATAAAATTTTGATAAAATTTTCTATACAAATAAAATTTTGATAAAATTTTCTATCGAAATAAAATTTTGACAAAATTTTCCATAGAAATAAAATTTTGACAAAATTTTCTACAGAAATAAAATTTCGACAATATTTTCTATAGAAATGAAATTTTGACAATATTTTCTATATAAATAAAATTTTGACAAAATTTTCTATAGAAATAAAATCTTGACAAAATTTTCTATAGAAATCACATTTCGACAATATTTTCTACAGAAATAAAATTTTGACAATATTTTCTATAGAAATAAAATTTTGACAAAATTTTTAATAGAAATAAAATCTTGACAAAATTTTCGATAGAAATCAAATTTCGACAATATTTTCTATACAAATAAAATTTTGACAATATTTTCTATAGAAATAAAATTTTTACTAAATTTTCAATAGAAATAAAATGTTGACAAAATTTTCTATAGAAATAATATTTTGAGGAAATTTCTTGCGAAAATTTTCTATAGAAATAAAATGTTGACGATATTTTCTATACAAATAAAATTTTGATAAAATTTTCTATAGAAATAAAATTTTTGACAAAATTTTCCATAGAAATAAAATTGTAGCAAAATTAGTTATAAAAATATAATTTTTTACAAAAAATTCTATAGAAGTATAATTCTCACAGAATTTTTTATCTTTTTTTTCTATAAAAATAAAATTTTGACAAATTATTTGATAGACATAAAACTTTGCAAAAATTTTCTATAGAAATAAAGTTATGACCAAATTTTCTATAGAAATTCAATTTTGACAAAATTTTTTATAGAAATAAAATTTTGACAAAATTTTTTGTAGAAACAAAATTTTGCCCAAGTTTTCTATAGAAAAACAATTTAACAAAATTTGTGAATAAAAATAAAATTTTGTTAAAAAATTCTATAGAAATAAAACTTTGACAAAATTTTCTATAGATATAAAATTTTGACCAAATTTTCTATAGATATAAAATTTTGACAAAATTTTCTATAGAAATAAAATTTTGATAAATTTTTATAGAAATATAGTTTTGAAAATTTTTTTTATAGAAATAAAGTTTTGGCAAAATTTTGTATAAAAAATAAAATGTTGACAAAATTTTCTATAGAAATGAAATTTTGAAAAAAATTTATAGAAACCTATGACCCCCAAAGGACATAGGTTTACTATTTGAGTAGGAGTGATTTAGAGTATCATATAATCGGCCCCATCTGACTTTCTACGTTACTCTCTTGTTTCTGTTTTTTTTTTTGTTATTTACTTTTTGTTTTTTATTTTTTTTTTTTCGTTTTTTTTTTTAAGATTTACCAAAATGCTCTAAAAATATCACTATCTGT
Organism: Haematobia irritans; assembly: GCF_050003625.1. Lineage (NCBI taxonomy): Eukaryota > Metazoa > Arthropoda > Insecta > Diptera > Muscidae > Haematobia > Haematobia irritans. The sequence continues at coordinate 17,806,287 of NC_134401.1, forward strand.
CTTTATTAGCAATTCAAGAATTCTTACCTTGTAGCACAGCATTAAGATATGGCATATCCTTCATACATTCATAATTAAATTTGCCATCATTTCGGTTTATGACTTCAAGAATTTCTTGTCTTGCCTTTTCTTGGATTTGGGGATTTTTAGCCAATTCATATAAGGCATAACTTTTTTTTTTTTTTTTTATTATTATTATTATTATTAATATTATTTGTTATTCTATTAAAAACTTTACAATTATGTTAAGGCCTCAGCGCCTTAAGGCATTTTTGAGGCAAGTTGGCAAATATGTGACAAAGATAAATGTTTTTAATATATTATAATTTTAAAAATATAAGTACGAAATTAAAAATCAAAAAGAAAGAGAAAAAAAAAAAATAATAAAAAGAAATTACAAAAATTAATCCATACCATAAACTATAAATTTTGAATGTAATTTAAGCTAGAAGTATCTCAACATTTTCAAGCAAATATTTCTTAAGTTTGGTCTTAAACAGCGATATATTAGATGCATGCTTCACATCATGGGGTAATGCATTAAATAGGGAAGTACCAATGAACTCAATTCTCTGTTTGGTAATTTCCAATCTACACCTCACTACCCTTAAAGATGTTCCGTTTCTAGTGTTAAAAGCAGATTGATTCCTGGAAAATTTTAATGTAGAATAGCCGATATTTTTCTCAGTCTTATAAATATATAGCAACAATTGATATCTATACAAACCATGTACAGGCAAAATATTTTTTGAAATTTCCGCGTATAGTGGTATCGTTGAAAACCTCATGGGCAAGTTAAAGACGGCCTTGAGGGCTTTATTCTGAATGCGTTGTAAGGAACGTAGAGCTGAGGTATTCTTCCATCCAAAAATGACTGCCAAATAACCAAGATGACTCTGCACCAATGACTGATATAGCATCATCTTAGTTTTGGAGTCCAAAAGGTACCTCATCTTAAAAAGAATTCCTAACGCTGGAGCTACTTTGTTCTTCAGACTAGATATATGAGAGTCCCAAGATAAATTATGCTGAAGTAATATACCTAAATATTTCACTTCCTTGACTTCGTTAACTACAACACCATTGATGGATATTGAAAACTCACTAACAGCTTGGTTCGAAGTCGGTCTAAAACGCACCAATTTCGTCTTCGACGAACTTAATACTAACTTATTTAACCTCGTATATTCAAGGATCAAGGCCATATCCCTTTCCATAGCGTTTTTTAATGTCACGTCGTTTCTATAAGGGTAAAGCAGACATATATCATCTGCAAACATATACATCCGGCCATCTAACCCCAGATTGGATAAATCATTTATATAGATAAGGAAAAGTAGTGGACCTAAGCAACTTCCCTGCGGAATTCCATGCCTTACGACTGATACATTACTTTCCTCTCCAGATACTACCACATACTGCCTCCGATTTGTCAAAAAACTTCTAAACAATTGTAATTCATCACCTCGAATACCATAATATGACAACTTCCGAAGAAGTACGTGATGATCTACAATATCGAAGGCTTTTGTCAAATCTAAAAATAGGGCACCTACACCTCTATAACCATGATCTATATTACAGTATATATAATTCAACACATTTAGCACTGCTTCATCTGTCCCGCAACCTCTCCTAAAACCAAACTGAGTGTGTAAATATAACCATAGCGATAGGCGGTAGGCGAAACATTTTTGCCGCAACGGCAAATACAATAAGCTTGACGGCGAATAATTCCCTTTTTCACGTTTCCTAGCGTTTTTGTTGTCATTACAGCATGCTTTGACAATATTAAACAATGAAGTTGAATAAAAACATACAATGGCTTGTTATTTGTTGAGTTATTTCAAGAAAAAATAATCTACACGTGTCCAGGCAACAGCAATTCCTAGCGGTGAGTTAAAAAATTGATAAGCGATGGCAACACTATACCAGTTTTCGCCAAGGAGTTAGAATAAGTTTTAATTTAGCGACACGCCGCTAGCCGTCACGGTATTCCGTCGCGGATTTTGGGCTTCCCATAAGAAATACACGTAAATAAGTGTTCGCCTACCGCCTATCGCTATGGTTATATTTACACACTGATATTTATAAATGATATCGTTTTCCTCAAGATATTTCATTATCCTGGCTTGAATCAATTTCTCGACAACAAGATCCACTACTGGCAACACAGATATAGGTCGAAATTGATGAAGTTGCGTAGAATTTGGCACTTTTGGAATCGGTGTAACTTTGCTTATTTTTAAACAATCGGGGTAGCTGCTGCTATCTACAATATTGTTAAAGATTGACACTAAGGATGGGGCCAACAACCCCCGGCATTCAACCAAAATGTCTGCCGAAATTCCATCATATCCTGCAGAAGTGTTCCGCTTCAAATTCCTCACAACTTCATCAATTTCCTGAACCTCGACACGATCTAGCACAAATCTGCTCACAGTGCGGCACATCGTCCTGAGATTATTACAATCATCACCAGGAATAGTTTCTATTGCCCCTCTCAGATCCTCTACAGAATTTAAGAAGAAATCGTTTAAAAGATTAGCTTTCGCCCTGTTGTTATTCACTGACTGGCCATCATGGACAAAGTCAGGTATAGTACTCTTGTTCCTCCTACCTAGAACTTTATTAACGAATCGCCATGTTTTCGTTACATCCCCACCAACTCTTGACAAATTATCATAAAAGTAATTCTCTCTACAAATTCGCATCGCTTTTTTTTATAATCCTGCTCACTAGCTTCAGTTGCTTTTCATTCTCATCCGTTCTATATTTCCTTCTCCTAGCCAGCAAACTCTCTTTAAATAATATTAAATTTTGAAGATTCAAATTTACCCAGGGCATCAATTCAAATTTCAATAACTTTTTATGCTTGATTTCATATGTCGCACTGTTCACAGAAGTAGTCAATATGTCAAGGAAACTCTGCGTGTAGTCAGTCCCATCGCACAAGTTCAAATTTTCCATATTACTCTCTAAACACCGTTTGACCTTGGATATATCACACACAAATTTGGATTTCTCAACAAATCGCCGTGGCTCATGAACTGTTTTAATCCTACAAAACAACATATTGTGATCCGAAAAACAACACTCGATAGATCCTACAGTGATCAAATCATAAGCATTGCTAAAAATGTGATCTATAGAGGTAGATGAACTTGGACGAGTTATTAGGTTATGGCAACTGTGGCAATCATAATTCAAAAGTGTTCTTCGAAGCTCACTAAAGTCCTCAGTTTTATACTGATCAATATTAGAATCACCAACAAGAAAAATCATGCAATTGCCACTATTGTGCAACAATTCCTCAAGACTGGAAATAAAACTTGATTCTAGACATTTCTGGGAACGGTAGTATGAAATAATTTTCAAAGGCCTTGATCCTATCCAAATATTCCTAAAAGAGACTCCCACTACATCCAAAAAGTTAGAACTCATACAAAATTCAACTGAAAATTTAAATTTATCATTGATGTATAAAGAGGTTCCCCCAAAACCGTCATGACGACAACAGTGAACCGCCGTATAACCGGGTATGTTGTAAATTTCCAAAAGTTCCTCACGAAACCAAGTTTCCTGTACAGAAATGATGTCGGGAATAGTCGAAAACGAAGCAATCATTGATTTGAACACATTAAATTTAACAATAGCTGAGATACTTCTAACATTAATCGATAAGATACTTAAACATTTGTAATTAACTCGACTTGCATTTTGATTGTACTCTGAGATATTATGAAAATATTGATTTGTATTCATTTAATTAATATTATTAATACATTAAAAGAATATATAACTACATAAAAAGTCATTCAACTAGTTAAGTGAGACATAGTTATGCACATCATCATCATCAACATTAGAATCATCATCATCATCAAGAACTTCTACTACTCTTTTATTTTTGGTTTTATTGCGCTCCCATGGCTTAGAGGTAGTGGCACTCAACAAAATATGATCAACATCTTCCGACGAATGAATAACTTGCATTTTGGATATATCGCTCCGTTTGTAGAAAACTTTCCCATTCTTTACAAAAACATGTTGGAATCCAACTTTTTTAATTGATTTAGCGTAATTTAGCAACTCCAAAGTCTCCTTGCTCAGATATTCATTAATAAATACATTTTTCATTTTCTCATCCGCTTTCAATTTTGGCTTTACACCCATAAAAGCATCTCTTGTTGACTTGTTAGAGAATTTTATTATAGCTTTCTTCTTATGAGTATCAGCTTTGTTGTTGGATACAAAAAAAGCTTCATCTATGTTGTCACGATTAATATCAACATTGAAGCTTTTGGCAAAATTCACCACAGCTTCCACAGCAGTAACTCCATCATCAACAGCCAACCCACTGAGTACACAATCGTTTCTTACTCTAAAATCATTAAGAGTTTTCACAGTCTTGTTAAGGTTAGAGATCTCTTTCTTTAACAAGATATTCTCCTTTTCAATAATTGAAATCTTCTTCTTATTTTCTGATACTCCCTTCAGTATGTCATCATATTGTTTAGACATAAATCGCATGGTTTCTTGTATATCAGTCAATTGTTTTCTCATCTCTTTCAACTCGCTTTTTACTCCCTCTTCGCCACCTCCAACCGACTCGCAAAAATGACAATTAAACGTGATGTCTGTATTTTTCAGCAAATGGGCAAATTGACGTTTGTTGAGCTTTGTACACTCAGAATGAAGAGCTTTACCACACTTGTCGCACTCTATAAATCCATCTTTGTTTTCATTTATCTCCAGCTTACATTGCCCACAAATCAATTTCATTGCTGTGAGACTTCTACGACATGTCATTGCCATATTTTAACAGATTTGAGATGACCTTTTCTTATACTTTCTCAGTGAATTTACAGTTCAAGTAAAATATTTAATAAAATTTATTAAATTTTGTTATTTTCTCACTGCGCTCGGAAAGTCACTAAAAACACGTTCGTTCACTCACAGGGTTGCCAACTCATAGTACAGGAACTTGTTTCAAAGCCACCTATAAAGAAAGCAAAAACTTGTCCAACCAATAGCTCCACAGTGACTGGCATTTCTTTATCATGCTCATATTTATTCTTCAATTCGATAAGAAGATCCATTAGATCATTGCGTCGTATGTTGCTCTTTTGCCTAAAGGCCATACTTTCTCTGAAGACCCGGGTGAAAAACTCATTGCTGGCCTTTTCAAAAAATCGAATATTAAGAATATTCATAATTTTGGAGAACTTAACACCCAACAAATCGAATAAGGGACTATCTATCTGGTAGAAAGCCTTATCACCCTCTAAGCGAAATTCTGTATTAGGCTCAGCTAAGCTATTGCAGTCTATACCAAAGATCACATTACCAATGAAATCCGTTGTAAAACGGGCACACAAATCATAGACATTCAATTGGTTATGCTGTTGATGACTCTCCTCCTCTATAACGACCATAAATTGTTTAGCCACTTTCAATAGAGTGGGAAACATATAGCGTACCTTGGCAGGTGTAAAACAGGGAGATAGCTTCTGACGCAAAGGTTTCCACAGGTCATAATCCAAACGTGCCAGATTAGCACTCAAAGCATCTCGATGATTTACATAAAATCCGCGATCAGGAAATTTTTCAAATTGTGTCACCATTATATCTCGTATTGATGTTAGATCTTTTACCACCAAAACCGATACCAGTAAACTCTCCAGCACCATAAAGGGTTTGTCTTCCAAACACATCTGGCGATAGTATTCATTGATGGCCGGACCAGCTGGCATACGTTTCAAGAGTTTATACATCTTCATAATACTTATAGTCTTCACCCCATTATTTTTCCAATATTTTAAATTTTGTATATGTTTGGCACAGAGCAGTGTCGCCAAAATTATTATGAGGAATAGAAATATGCCCACCAAAGCCATAGTGGAGGAAGCTGTTTGTCCGTCTTGCTTCGACTTTCGATTTCGTATAACGTTGATAATACACTGACTTTTGAAAAGTTCCTAATATTAAAATGCAATAAATTCTTTTTGCCTTATCATATTTGCATGCATATGAAAACTTGTTTTTATACCCTTCACGATAGGACGGGGGGGTATATTATCTTTGTCATTCTGTTTGTAACACGTCGAAATATTGGTCTCAGACCCAACAAAGTGTAGCGATATTCTGGGTCTTGGTGAAAATCAGAGTCGATCTAGAGATGCCCGTCCATCTTATCTAGAGACGTCCGTCCAGCCGATCCATGATTACAGTGAAACCTCTCATAAGTAGACACTCTCGATAGCCCAAATTTGGTTAAAATTTTTGGAGGTGACCACCTATGAGAGATTAATTTCACGAAAATTTTCCACCTTTGAGAGGTGTCCGCTTTGCAGAGTGTCCAAGTATGGAGTGGTTTCACTGTATATATATAGCCGTTTAAACCTATTCCCAGATTTGACTTCCAGAGCCCCAAAAATTATACTCTTATATAGTCCTCATATAAACCGATCCCCCAATTTAACTTCTGACAAACGCATCTTGGAGGAGAAAACTCAAGTAGTTCGATGGTGGATGACATTTGTTAGTAGAAATTTGCATGCAATCCATGGTGAAGGGTAGCTAAGATTCCGCCTGACTATTTATTTTGAAATAGTTTGCCTTATCTATGATACGCTCGTGGACTATTTACTTAATAGCTTATAACGAACTAATTGTTTTCGATAAAGCATCAAAATATGCAACCAAAGACACTATTATTTTTTAACGAAATTTTTCACAGAAGATATGAAAAAAAATAATATTTCCAATGAAAATGTAATTACTTAAATATACGTGCCAAATATTAAATGAAAAACGCTGATAATTTTATATATATATATAATTTTTTAATTTTATTTGTATAGGAAGTTTAAAACAAAATTTTACATCTGTTGAAAATTTTGTCAAAGTTTTATTTCTATAGAAAAATCTTAACAAAATTTTATTTGTATAGAATAATTTTGACTAAATTTTATTTGTATAGAAAAATTTTGACAAAACTTGATTTCTATTAAATATTTTCAACAAAATTTTATTTCTGTAGAAAATTTTATCAAAATTTTATTTCTAACGAAAATTTTGTCAAAACTTTATTTCTATAGAAAAATTTTAACAAATTTTTTTTTATATAGAAAATTTTGTCAAAATTTTTTATATAGAAAATTTTGTCAAAATTTTTTTATATAGAAAATTTTGTCAAAATTTTTTTATATAGAAAATTTTGTGAACAATTTTATTTCTATAGAAAATTTTTGTCAAAATTTTATTTCTGCAGAAAATATTGTCAAAATTTTACTTCTATAGAAAAATTTTAACAAAATTTTATTTCTATAGAAAATTTTGTGAAAAATTCCATTTCTATAGAACATTTTTGTCAAAATTTTATTTTAATAGAAAATTTTGTCAAAAATTTTATTTCTGTAGAAAAATCTTACCAAAATTTTATTTGTATAAAATATATTTGACAAAATTTTATTTGTATAGAAAAATTTTGACAAAACTTGACTTCTATTAAATATTTTCAATAAAATTTTATTTATGTAGAAAATTTTGTCAAAATTTTATTTCTGTAGAAAATTTTGTGAAAAATTTTATTTCTATAGAAAATGTTGTCAAAATTGTATTTCTATAGAAAATTTTGTCAAAATTTTATTTCTATAGAAAATTTTGTCACAATTTTATTTCTATAGAAAAATTTGTCAAAATTTTATTTCTATAGAAAATTTTGTCAAAATTTTATTTCTATAGAACATTTTTGTCAAAATTTTATTTTAATAGAAAATTTTGTCAAAATTTTATTTCTGTAGAAAAATCTTACCAAAATTTTATTTGTATAGAATATATTTGACAAAATTTTATTTGTATAGAACAATTTTGACAAAACTTGACTTCTATTAAATATTTTCAATAAAATTTTATTTATGTAGAAAATTTTGTCAAAATTTTATTTCTGTAGAAAATTTTGTGAAAAATTTTATTTCTATAGAAAATGTTGTCAAAATTGTATCTCTATAGAAAATTTTGTCAAAATTTTATTTCTATAGAAAATTTTTGTCAAAATTTTATTTCTGCAAAATTTTATTTCTGTCGGAAATTTTGTGAAAAATTTTATTTCTATAGAAAATTTTTTGTCAAAATTTTACATCTATAGAAAATTTTGTCAAAATTTTATTTCTAGAGAAAATTTTTGTCATTTTTTTTCTATAGAAAATGTCAAAATTTTATTTCTATAGAAAATTTTGTGAAAAATTTTATTTCTATAGAAAATTTTGTGAAAAATTTTATTTCTATAGAAAATGTTGTCAAAATTGTATTTCTATAGAAGATTTTTGTCAATTTTTTTTTTCTATAGAAAATTTTGTTAAAATTTTATTTCCATAGAAAAGTTTGTCAAAATTTTATTTGTATAGAATAATTTTGTCAAAATTTTATTTCTATAGAAAATTTTGACAAAATTTTATTTGTATAGAATAATTTCGACAAAATTTTATTTGTATAGAAATATTTTGACAAAACTTGATTTCTATTAAATATTTTCAACAAAATTTTATTTCTGTAGAAAATTTTGTCAAAATTTTATTTCTATACAAAAATTTTAACAAAATATTCTTCTAATGAAAAGTTTGTGAAAAATTTTATTTCTATAGAAAATTTTGTCAAAATTTTATTTCCGTAGAAAATTTTGTCAAAATTTTATTGCTATAGAAAATTTTGACAAAATTTTATTTCCGTAGAAAATTGTATTTCTATAGAAAATTTCGTCAAAATTTTATTTCTATAGAAAATTTTGTGAAAAATTTTATTTCTATAGAAAATGTTGTTAAAATTGTATTTCTATAGAAAATTTTGTCATTTTTTTTTTTTTTTGTCAAAATTTTATTTCTATAGATAATTTTGTCAAAATTTTATTTCTATAGAAAATTTTGACAAAATTTTATTTGTATAGAATAATTTCGACAAAATTTTATTTGTATAGAAATATTTTGACAAAACTTGATTTCTATTAAATATTTTCAACAAAATTTTATTTCTGTAGAAAATTTTGTCAAAATTTTATTTCTATAGAAAAATTTTAACAAAATATTTTTCTAATGAAAATTTTGTGAAAAATTTTATTTCTATAGAAAATTGTCAACATTTTATTTTTTATAGAAAATTTAGTCAAAATTTTATTTCTATAGAAAATTTTGTCAAAATTTTATTTCTATAGAAAATTTTGTCCAAATTATATTTCTATAAAAAATTTTGCAACTTTTATTTCTATAGAAAATTTTGTCAAAATGTTATTTCTATAGAAAAATTTGTGAAAAATGTATTTCTATAGATAATTTTTGTCAAATTTTTATTTCTATGGAAAATTTGTGTCAAAATTTTATTTCTATAGAAAATTTTGTCAAAATTTTATTTCTATAGAAAATTTTGTCAAAATTTGATTTCTATAGAAAATTTTGTCAAGATTTTATTTCTATGGAAAATTTTGTCAAAATTTTTTTCTTTAGAAAATTTTGTCAAAATTTTATTTCTATGGAAAATTTTGTCACAATTTTTTTCTTTAGAAAATTTTGTCAAAATTTTATTTCTATAGAAAATTTTGTCAAAATTTTATTTCTATAGAAAATTTTGTCAAAATTGTTTAGTTTTGGCTGGGTATTAAAAAAATGATTGTGTATCCCATTTAGCCAATACTCGCACCTCACCTACATTTCAGTAACTCTTTGGCTCCATCTACAAAATTAAATGTTTAGTTTTCGGGCTTGGTAAATGTAAAACTAGTCACATCACAAACAGTAGATGGCGCCTGTGACTTTTTTCCCCTATTTTGATATTTACTTATGCTTTCGTCTGTTTCCACAATATATAGATGTGAGACTCTAACAAATTTTTATAATAGAATTTAAATTAATTTGTGCAAGATATTTAAAAATATAGTTAGCCAATTCCCTTACTACTCCAACATTCCTATAATACTCTGGCGTCATCTACAATGATAAAAGTTTAACAAAAACATAAAGTAGGAAAAGACAACAGAATGAAACTATGAAGTGAAATTGAGTCGATAGGTGGCAGTCATGAGGTAAGATAAAATAAATTTATCTTATGGCGAGCAGTTTTTGTCGGCTTGTCTCTCAAATATCATGCAAGTTGGCATTAGCGTCACCCAGTTGTAGTCTCTACCGGTTTTACGAAACGTAAGGAAAATAGGATTTAGAACCTACAACATAAATCCGAATTAATTCCGTTCTAAACTAATAAATAATTTAAATTATTTTCGTTGCATATTTTCAGGCGGTGGTATGGTATGAAAAGAACAGTGTTGCCAGTATCTTTCTGCCTCTTGTTCCCAAATTAGGACGTTTTCATCCCCAAAAATCCTCAATTTAAATTAAGAAAAAATCCCTAATTATTTTTTTGATATGTAAAATAAATAAAGAAAATTTGAAAATAAAAAAATATATAAAATTTTTATCGTATCAGCGTGCGAGCTGCAATAAGATCAATATTTCGAAAGACGATACCATGGGACTGGTGTTCATCTTCCAATGGTCAAGAAATACATATGGCAGTTGGCCACCGTACATTGAACGAAAATTTACTTCTAAATATTTTAATAATAAAATTAAGTGGTAGGTAAATCCATATGGTCCAAATCCAAATTTCGTCCCAATCCAATTAAACTATCATCAATTGAGGGGGGGATCCCCAATACTGGCAACACTAGAGTACTGGCAAATATAGTATTGCACTGATGCATCCATCACATCCCCTATCCAAAAAATATTTCCAACTAAAACGAATTAAGTAAAAAGTGGCATACAATGACAAAAAGATGGCGCAAAATTTGGAGAAAACTATGAGATTTAGTGGCCCAATAAACAAGATGGAAAAAAGCTGGGTTACTCTCTTGAACTGTAAATTCGAATAAAATGAGATTTGACTAAGTTGAGACCAAACTAAAATCAAATAATTTTCATGAAAAAAAAAAATAAAATAATAATTTTCATTAAAAAAAAAAAATAATCTGCCGTAGATATTCTTTTTTTTAATTTTTTTTAAAAGGGTGTTAACTATAAATAATTAAAATAAATTATAAATTACATATTTCTTATTTCTTTAAATACTTTCAATTTTTATAAATATTTCACAACCTGGACTGAGGGTAAACATTCGAGTTTTATCGAATTTTAATTCTTTGGGTGTCCTTTGGCTCAATGCTAGACGATAGTGTGATAGTATTAAGGCCAATTGATAAACCATATTGGCTCTGGTGAATTGCATAGCCACACATACCTTTGGCCCATCACCAAATGATAGAAAACTGCAGGGTGGCCGTTTTGCTATTTCCCTCTCCTCAAAACGTTCTGGGCGAAAATTTTCCGGTTCCGGATAGAACTGAGGATTATGATGAATCCCGTAGGTGGGTATAATAATGGTAGTATTTGCTGGTATCTCAATATCACCTTGCGTTGTTCGAATTTTGGTGGGTTTTGGGCATGTACGTGGCAGCATGTGTCCAACAGGATACTTACGTAGGGTTTCTGTAAAAATAAAAAAAAATATAGTAAACATTTTTCAATTAAACCATTTTGTTTTATTTGCCTTATTAATTTTGAGAATTTAGAATTTTGTTATTTTTTGAAAATAAGAATCGTCATAAAATTGCAATTTTTCTCATTTTCAAATTTTTCACGAAAATTTTTCCAACTAAAGTCTTAATTGAGTTTTAAAAAATATTCAATCAAGAATTTAATTAAATCAACACATTTTTTAATTGAAACAAAAAGCACTCACAAAACTTAATTTTTTAATTGGTTCAATTAACTTTTTAATTGAATTAATTCATTTTTTTATTGATATGTTGAAATCACGCTAACTTCCGAACGAAACAAGCTATCGACTTGAAACTTGGCATAAGTAGTCGTTATTGATGTAGGTCGGATGTTATGGCAAATGGACAATATAGGGCCACTTTTACGTATAGTCCCTACATAAACCGAGCCGCAGATTTGGCGTGCGGAGCCTCTTGGAGGAGCAAAATTCATCCGATCCGGTTGAAATTTGGTACATTACGCTAGTATATGGCCGCTAATAACCATGCCAAAATTGGTCCATATCGGTCTATATTTATATATAGCCGATCCTCATGGTTGCGACTCGAGCCAAAAATAATCTACAAAGATTTTATTTCTATAGAAAATTTTGTCAAAATTTTATTTCTATAGAAAATTTAGAGAAAAGTTTACTTCTATAGAAAATATTGTCAAAATTTTATTTCTATAGAAAATTTTCTCAAAATTTTATTTCTATAGAAATTTGTCAAAATTTTATTTCTATAGAAAATTTTGCAAAAATGTTATTCCTATAGAATATTTTGTCAAAATTTTATTTCTATAGAAAATTTTATCAAAATTTTATTTCTATAGAAAATTTTGTGAAAATTTTATTTCTATAGAAAATTTTGTCAAAATTTTATTACTACAGAAATTTTTCTCAAAATTTTATGTCAATAAAAAATTTTCTCAAAATTTTATTTCTATAGAAAAATTTGCCAACATTTTATTTCTATAGAAACTTTCATAAAAATTTTATTTCTATCGAAATCTTTGTCAAAATTGTTTTTTTTTTATAGAAAATTTTGTCAAACTTGTATTTCTATAGAAAATTTTGTCAAAATTCTATTTCTATAAATTTTTTTTTGTCTTTTTTTATTTTTATAGATAATTTTGTCAAAATTTAATTTCTATAGAAAATTTTGTCAAAATTTTATTTCAAAAGAAAATTTTGTCAAAATTTTATTTTAAAACAAAATTTTGTCAAAATTTTATTTCTATAGAAAATTTTGTCAAAATTTTATTTCTATAGAAAATTTTGTCAAAATTTTATTTCTATAGAAAATTTTGTCAAAATTTTATTTCTATAGAAAATTTTGTCAAAATTTTTTTTCATAGAAATTTTTATCAAAATTTTATTTCTATAGAAAATTTTGTCAAAATTTTATTTCTATAGAAAATTTTGTCAAAATTTTATTTCTATAGAAAATTTTGTAAAAATTTTATTTCTATAGAAAATTTTCTCAAAATTTTATTGCTATAGAAATTTTTGTCAAAATTTTATTTCTATAGAAAATTTTGTCAAAATTTTATTTCTATAGAAAATTTTGTCAAAATTTTATTTCTATAGAAATTTGTCATAATCTTATTTCTATAGAAATTTGTCAACATAGAATTTGTCAACACAGAATTTTGCAAAAAATTTATTCCTATAGAATATTTTGTCAAAATTTTATTTCTATGGAACATTTTCTCAAAATTCTATTTCTATAGAAAATTTTGTCATAATTTTATTTCTATAGAAATTTGTCAACATTTTATTTCTATATAGAATTTTGCAAAAAATTTATTTCTATAGAAAATTTTGTCAAAATTTTATTTCGATAGAAAATTTTGCAACAATTTTATTCCTATAGAATATTTTGTCAACATTTTATTTCCATAGAAAATTTTGTGAAAATTTTATTTCTATAAAAAATTTTATAAAAATTTTATTTCTGTAGAAAATTTTTTCAAAATTTTTCTTATATTGGAAATTTTTTTCAAAATTTTATTTCTATAGAAAATTTTGGCAAAGTTTTATTTCAATAGAAAATTTTGTCAAAATTTTATTTCTATAGAAAATTTTGCCAAAATTTTATTTCAAAAGAAAATTTTGTCAAAATTTTATTTCCATAGAAAATTTTCTAAAAATTTTATTTCTATAGAAAATTTTGTCAAAATTATATTTCTATAGAAAATTTTTTCAAAATTTTATTTCTATAGATAATTTTGTCAAAATTTTATTTCTATAGCAAATTTTGTCAAAATTTTATTTCAAAAGAAAATTTTGTCAAAATTTTATTTAAAAACAAAATGTTGGAAAAATTTTATTTCAATAGAAAATTTTGTCAAAATTTTATTTCTATAGAAAATTTTGTCAAAATTTTATTTCTATAGAAAATTTTGTCAAAATTTTATTTCTATAGAAAATTTTGTTAAAATTTTATTTCTGTAGAAAATTTTGTCAAAATTTTATTTCTGTAGAAAGTTTTGTCAAAATTTTATTTCTATAGAAAATTTTGTCAACATTTTATTTCTATAGAATAGTTTGTCAAAATTTATTTCTATAGACATTTTTGTCAAAATTTTATTTCTATAGAAAATTTTGTCAAAATTTGCTTCCTATAGAAAATTTTGTCAAAATTTTATTTCTATAGAAATTTTTGTCAAAATTTTATTTCTATGGAAAATTTTCTCAAAATTTTATTTCTATAGAAAATTTTGTCATAATTTTATTTCTATAGAAATTTGTCATAATTTTATTTCTATAAATAATTTTGTCAAAATTTTTTTTCTATAGAAAATTGTGTCAAAATTTTATTTCGATAGAAAATTTTGCAAAAATTTTATTCCTATATAATATTTTGTCAAAATTTTATTTCCATAAAAAATTTTGTGAAAATTTTATTTCTATAAAAAATTTTGTAAAAGTTTTATTTCTATAGAAAATGTTGTCAAAATTTTATTTCCATAAAAAATTTTGTCAAAATTTTATTTCTATAGAAAATTTTGTCAAAATTTTATTTCTATAGAAAATTTTGTCAAAATTTTATTTCTATAGATAATTTTGCCAAAATTTTATTTCTATCGAAATTTTTTTTTTCAAAATTTTATTTCGATTGGAAATTTTTCAAATTTTTTTCTATAAAAAATTTTGTCAAAATTTTATTTCTATAGATAATTTTGCCAAAATTTTATTTCTATAGATAATTTTGTCAAAATTGTATTTCTATAGAAAATTTTGTCAAAATTTTATTTCTATAGATAATTTTGCCAAAATTTTATTTCTATAGATAATTTTGTCAAAATTGTATTTCTATAGAAAATTTTTTCAAAATTGTATTTCTATAGAAAATTTTGTCAAAATTTTATTTCTATAGAAAATTTTGTCAAAATTTTATTTCTATAGAAAATTTTGTCATAATTTTATTTCTATAGAACATTTTGTCAATATTTTATTTATATAGATAATTTTGCCAAAATTTTATTTCTATAGAAAATTTAGTCAAAATTTTACTTCTATTGGAATTTTTTCAAAATTTTATTTTTATAGAAAATTTTGTCAAAATTTTATTTCTATAGACATTTTTATCATAATTTTATTTCTATAGAAAATTTGGTCAAAATTTTATTTCTATAGAAAATTTCTTTCTCTTCTATCTTTTCTCTTTTATATTATTCTTTTGCATAATGCTTACCCTGTATCACTTGATATGTATAGGTCATTTCCTTTAATCCCTCATAGGTAATTTCATTTCCATGTGATGCCATAACCGTTAGTATTTCCGATCTAGCTTTTTCTTGAATTTCGGGATTTTTGGTCAATTCGTATAGCGAATAAGTCATGGCGGTGGATGTATTATCAAAACCAGCAGTGAAAAATCCAAATACTTGATCCAACATAAGGTCATCATTCATTTTTAAATCACCATCATTTTTGGATTCTATCAGATTTTCAATGAAATCACTACGTTTGCAATTCGAACGTAGTTTTAATGATTCATTCATGATATTCAAGAAAAATTCTATGGTCCCCTTGCTATGATATTGGATATTCAAAATTTCTAGAATTTTTGAAAATCTTTTCTTGAATTGATCAAAAAATGGTCTGATAGATTCACGAACTGCTTTCATCACACGCTGTTTCAGGAGGGTCTTGGGATTTTTGAGACAATTGAATTGCAGGGCAAATCCCACATTGGCTATTAAATCAATGGCATAACGTTGATATAAATCATAGACTTCTATTTCTCCCTGAGCATCTTTAAGAGTTGTATCGAAAACGGTTAACATTTCGTTACCCAATTTTTGAAATAGAGGAAAATACTCTTTAACTTTGGCTGCTGTCAATGATGAGGCATAGGTTCGGCGCATGGGTTTCCAAAAGGCATATTCAATACGTCCTAAATTCGAGACTAAAGGATCTTTGGCATTCACATAGAAACCCCGCTCATTGAAATTCTCAAATTGGCCAATCAGAATATCCTGAATAGCCATGTGATCTTGCACAACCAAGGAAGTTGTGACCAGAGTTTCAATGACCTGGCAAGGCTTATTATTTCGGCACATATCCACATACATTTCATGAATGGCTTTATACAAATGAGTCGAATAGGTTCTTGTCATTAATAAAAACGGATTGGCGGTATCAACATTTTGCCTATGCCACCAATGTAGTCTGTGTAAATATTTGCCAATCACATAAATTAGGATGCAAACTAAAGCAGTTGTTATTAAAATGAAACTCAAAGACATTTTCTGGCAAATTTTCGCGATTCTGTCACATGGACTAAACACGTCAAGCGATTCTTAAAAACTGATTATTAGTTTGAATACCGGAACAAGTCATTGCTTTATTTTCATAATATTTTATTTTATTCGTTTGTTTTTTTTTTGGGATTTTTATCAATAAACATTAAAGAATGCGTACAAAAATAGGTTAGGTAGCTTTCTGTGGTCGCATTCATTCAATAGCTTGACATCTGCTGCAAAGAAATGAGCTAAAATTTTGTCTTAATATATTCCGTATATTTCGGATGCATGATTATAATATTCAAATACACTGATGTTAGTGGCAATATTTTAACATAAATTAATCAATATTAGTTGATTGAACTTTGTTTGTTTGAAATTCCAAATAAATTTGTTAAATAAATAAATAAAATTATTTTGTCTTCTCGCTGGGCTGCAGTGTACAACAGACAGACGGACATCGTATTAGAATTTTTTCAAGAGTATATACGCTCAAAAATCGATATTGCGATATATTCCTAAAGCATATACGGCCTTATGTTCAGCCAGGCCGAATCTTATATACCCTCCACCATGTGTAGAAACTTCTACTAAAGACTGTCATCCACAATCGAATATATAATTCAATTTGACAAAATTTTCTATAGAAATAACATTTTAGCAAAAATATTCTATAGAAATAAAATTTTGACAAAATTTTCTATAGCAATAAAATTTTGACAAAATTTTCTAGAGAAATGAAATTTTGACAAAATTTTCTATAGAAATAAAATATTGACAAAATTTTCTATAGAAGTAAAATTTTGACAAAATTTTCTCTAGAAATAAAATTTTGACAAAATTTTCTATAGAAATAAAATTTAGACAAAATTTTCTATAGAAATGAAATTTTGACAAAATTTTCTATAGTCATAAAATTTCGACAAAATTTTCTAAAGAAATACAATTTTGACAAAATTTTCTATAGAAATAAAATGTAGACAAAATTTTCTATATAAATAAAATTTTGCCAAAATTTTCTATAGAAATAAAATTTTGACAAAATTTTGACAAAATTTTGACAAAATTTTCTATAGAAGTAAAATTTCGACAAAATTTTCTATACGTATAAAATTTTGCACAAATTTTCTATAGAAATAAAATTTTGACAAAATTTTCTATTGAAATAAAATTATGACAAAATTATCTATAGTAATAAAATTATGACAAAATTTTCTATAGAAATAAAATTTTGACAAAATTTTCTATAGGAAGCAAATTTTGACAAAATTTTCTATAGAATTAAAATGTTGACAAAATTTTCTATAGAAATAAAATGTTGGCAAAATTATTTATAGAAATAAAATTTTGGCAAAATTATTTATAGAAATAAAATTTTGACAAATTTCTATAGAAACACAATTCTGACAAAATTTTCTATAGATATAAAATTTTGACAAAATTTTCTATTGAAATAAAACTTTGACAAAATTTTCTATAGAAATAAAATGTAGACAAAATTTTCTATAGAATTAAAATTTTGACAAAATTGTCTATAGTACTAAAATTTTGACAAAATTTTCTATAGAAATAACATTTTGACAAAATTTTCTATAGAAATGAAATTTTGACAAAATTTTCTATACAAATAAAACTTGGACAAAATTTTCTATTGAAATAAACCTTTGACAAAATTTTCTATAGAACTAAAATTTTGACAAAATTTTCTATAGAAATAAAAATTTTCTATAGAAATAAAATTTGGACAAAATTTTCTATACAAATAAAATTTGGACAACTTTTATATAGAAATAAAATTTTGACAAAGTTTTCTATAGAAATAAAATTTTGAAAAAAATTTTCTATAGAAATAAAATTTTGGCATAATTTACTATAGAAATAAAATTTTGACAAAATTTTCCATAGAAATAAAATTTTGACAAAATTTTATTTCTATAGTAAATTTTTCCAAAATTTCCAATAGATATAAAATGTTGACAAAATTTTCTATAGAAATAAAATTTTGACAAAATTTTCTATAGAAGTAAAATTTTGACCAAATTCTCTATAGATATAAGGAGCCACCGTGGTGCAATGGTTAGCATGCCCGCCTTGCATACACAAGGTCGATTCCTGTTTTGACCGAACACCAAACAGTTTGTCAGCGGTGGATTATCCCACCTCAGTAATGCTGGTGACATTTCTGAGGATTTCAAAGCTTCTTTAAGTGGTTTCACTGCAATGAGGAACGCCGTTCGGACTCGGCTATAAAAAGGAGGTCCCTTGTCATTGAGCTTAACATGGAATCGGGCAACACTCAGTGATAAGAAAGAAGTTCACCAATGTGGAATCACAATGGACTGAATAGTCTAAGTGAGCCTGATACATCGGGCTGCCACCTAACCTAACCTAACCTAACCTAACCTAACTTAACTTAACCTAACCTAACCTATAGATATAAAATCTTGACAGAATTTTCTATGGGAATAAAATTTTGACAAAATTTTCCATAGAAATAAAATTTTGACAAAATTTTCTATAGAAATAAAACTTTGACAAAATTTTCTATAGAATTAAAATGTAGACAAAATTTTCTATAGAACTAAAATTTTGACAACATTTTCTATAGAAATAAAATTTTGACAACATTTCTATAGAAAAGAAATTTTGACAAAATTTTCTATACAAATAAAATTTGGACAAAATTTTCTATAGAAATAAAAATTTTATATAGAAACAAAATTTTGAAAACATTTCCAATAGAAATAAAATTTTGACAAAATTTCCTATAGAAATAAAATTTGGACAAAATTTTCTATAAAAATAAAATTTTGACAAAATTTTATATAGAAACAAAATTTTAAAAACATTTCCAATAGAAATAACATTTTGACAAAATTTCCTATAGAAATAAAATTTGGACAAATTTTTCTATAAAAATAAAATTTTGACATAATTTTGTATAGGAATAAAATTTTGACAAAATTTTCTATAGAAATAAAATTTTGACAAAATTTTCTATAGAAATTAAATTTTGACAAAATTTTCTATAGAAATGAAATTTTGACAAAATTTTCTATGGAAATGAAATTTTGACAAAATTTTCTATACAAATAAAATTTGGACAAAATTTATATAGAAATAAAATTTGACAAAATTTTCTAAGAAATAAAATTTTGACAAAATTTTCTATAGAAATAAATAGATTATTTTTGGTTGGAGTGGCAACCGTGATTATGATCCGATATGGACCATTTTTTGTGTGATTTGGGATCGGTTTATCTGGGGGCTATATATAATTTTAGAACGATATGGTTGTTAGCGGCCATATACTAGCGCAATGTACCAAATTTCAACCGAATCGGATGAATTTTCCTCCTCCAAGAGGCCCCAGATGTTTAATCTTGTGGATCCGTTTATATGGGGGCTATATATAATTATAGACCGATATGGATAATTTTTTTTCATGGTTGTTAGAGACCACATACTAACACCACATACCTACTTTCAACCGGATCGGACAAAATGTGCTTCTCTAAGAGGCTCCGCAAACCAAATCTGGTGGTCGGTTTATATGGGGACTATATGTAAAAGTGGTCCCATATTGTCCATTTGCAACACCATCCGACCAACATCAATAACAACTACTTGTGCCAAGTTTCAATTCGATAATATATTTCGTTCGGAAGTTAATGTGTTTTCAACAGACGGACGGACGTGGCTAGAGCTGGTTAGTATTTCACCACGAACCAGAATATATAGACTTTATGGGGTCTTAGGGCAATATTTCAATGTGTTACAAACGGAATGACAAAGTTAATATACCCCCCATCCTATGGTGGTGGGTATAAAAACAAAACGAAACAAGTATATACGGCCGTAAGTTCGGCCAGGCCGAAGCTTATGTACCCTCCATCATGGATTGCGTAGAAACTTCTTCTAAACACTGCCACCCACAATCGAATTACTTAAGTTGCGGTAACGCTTGCCGATGGCAAGGTATCTTAAAACCTCCTAACACCATCTTCTAAATTGTATGTAAGTCCATACGTGGTATATATTAAATCAAAAAAGATCGATCCAATACGTATATAATTCAGTTTGACAAAGTAGATATAAAATTTTGACAAAATTTTCTACAGAAATAAAATTTTAACAAAATTTTCTATAGAAATAAAATTTTCACAAAATTTTCTATAGAAATAGATATGTTCACAAAATTTTCTATAGAAAGAAAATTTTGAAAAAAATGTCTACAGAAATAAAATTTTAACAAAATTTTCTATAGAAATAAACTTTTGACAAAATTTTCTATAGAAATAAAATCTTGGTAGATTATTTTTGGCGAGTGGCAACCATGATTATGAACCGAATAAAATTTGAACAAAATTTTCTATAGAAATAAAATTTTGACAATGATGAAAATTTTATTATGAACCGAATAAAATTTTAACAAAATTTTCTCTAGAAATAAAATTTTGACAAAATTTTCTATAGAAATAAAATTTTGGTAGATTATTTTTGGCTCTAGTGGCAACCATGATTATGAACCGATATGGACCAATTTTTGTGTGATTGGACCAATTTTGGTATGGTTGTTGGCGACCATATACTAACACCACGTTCCTAATTTGAACCGGATCGGATGAATTTTTCTCCTCCAAGAGGCTCCGGAGGTCAAATCTGGAGAACGTTTTATATGGGGGCTATATACAATTATGGACCGATGTGGACTAATTTTTGCACGGTTGCTAGAGACCATATACCAATACCATATACCAAATTTCAGCCGGATCGGATGCAATTTGCTTCTCTTTGAGGCTTCGCAAGCCAAATCTGGAGATCGGTTTATATGGGGGCTATATATAATTATGGACCGATGTCGACCAATTTTTGCACCATGTACCAAATTTCAGCCGGATCGGATTAAATATGCTTCTCTTAGAGGCTCCACAAGCCAAATCTGGGGATCGGTTTATATGGGGGCTATATATAATTATGGACCTATGTTGACCAATTTTTGCATGGTTGTTAGAGACCATATACCAACATCATGTACCAAATTTCAGCCGGATCGGATGAAATTTGCTTCTCTTTGAGGCTCCGCAAGCCAAATCTGGGGATCGGTTTATATGGGGGCTATATATAATTATGGACCGATGTCGACCAATTTTTGCATGATTGTTAGAGACCATATACTAACACCATGTACCAAATTTCAGCCGGATCGGATTAAATATGCTTCTCTTAGAGGCTCCACAAGCCAAATCTGAGGGTCCCTTTATATGGGGGCTATACGTAAAAGTGGACCGATATGGCCCATTTTCAATACCATCCGACCTACATCGATAACAACTACTTGTGCCAAGTTTCAAGTCGATAGCTTGTTTCGTTCGGAAGTTAGCGTGATTTCAACAGACGGACGGACGGACGGACGGACGGACGGACATGCTTAGATCGACTCAGAATTTCACCACGACCCAGAATATATATACTTTATGGGGTCTTAGAGCAATATTTCGATGTGTTACAAACGGAATGACAAAGTTAATATACCCCCATCCTATGATGGAGGGTATAAAAAAACATTGGCATCAAATCATTTCCATATTAACCATGCCGTAGTTCATTCTTACCCCTGCAGATACGAATTAAATAAATAATGACAATTTTTTTTTTCAAAAATAAAATTAATAGCGGTGAGCCTAAAAATTATATTTAGATTTGAAGTAACTTGATATCTAAATTTATAATTGCAAACCTGTTTCAAATATAACTTAAATAACAAATTGAACATAGACATCGTTTTTGATAATGACCGGAAGAACTAATATGCAATAATTGCTTTATTTGAATTATTATGACAATATACATATTATTGTAAAGGGTGATTTTTAAGAGCCATAAGAAAAGTTTTCAAAAAGAAAGAAAAAAAAATAATAATAAAAAAAACAAAGTGAATAAGTTTGAGAGATAAACCTAAATCTCATAGTGTGTGGCTGATGCTTGGCACATCTATATTCTATGTCCGTGGCCAACTAAATGTATGTTTCTGTCAAAGAAAGTTTTTTTTTTTCTTCGGCTCGTGGGCGCAGAACTCTATGCTTTATAAGTATAACTGTTTGACTGTTTGTATTGCTTATGCGTTGATGGCTATAGCGATAATTGTATGTTGATATCAATAACAGTAACGTAGCCCAGTGGATATGTATGTTGGCTTACAAACTGTATGGTCCGCGGTTCGAAAGGTAAAATTAAGAAAAAATATAAAAACGAAATTTGTTTGTCTGAAATTTCGTTTGGGAGGAAAGAATTATTTTTTTTTTCGTGCGAAATCTTGCGAACATTGACAGACGGACGGGCTGACACTAAGGGTTAGATCGACTCAGGATGTGGTTTTGAGTCGATCTTTACATATTTTATGGGGTCCAAGCTCAATATTTCTGGTGGGCATATTGTTTTGAAGATCGAGGTTGTAAAAACACATCAAATTAAAAATCAATAGTACGGTCCATATAATATAATAATAGTTGAAGATTATTTCATGTAAATGCTGACCGCGCTTGCGCCTCAAATGATCCATCCAATTTTGGTATACAATTGGCAATATTTTGGCGCTTATCCCATGAATAAATGCTCTAATGTTTTATTAATTCAAGAAAAGATATTTAAAAAGGGACTATGACATTAATGCATTCTAAAGGTATGGTCACACTAGGCAAATAAAAATAAAGTGTCAAACTTTTTTCTTGGAGCACTTTTGAAATATTTTAATGATGTTTTTGGAAAATACTCCTATTGTAATGTAATATATGCAATATGAGGTAAAAATATTTGCTGGTTTGACTGTGGGGACGAATTGATTTCTGTCAAATATTTGCTCAGTGTGACCATACCGTAACGCTTATCTGAAACTTTAGACCTGAAGTGATTTTTAATAGTTCGCAATTTTTATACCCTCCACCAAATGATGGGTGTGTTAGACATTGAAACATTGGTTTCAGACCCCATAAAATATATATATTCTGGATCGTGGCGAAATTTTGAGTCGATCTAGCAATGTCCGTCTGTCCGTCCGTTTGTCTGTGGAAATCACACTAACTTCCGAACGAAACAAGCTATCGACTTGAAACTTATTGATGTAGGTCGGATGATATTGTAAATTGGCCATATCGGACCACTGTTAGGTATAGCCCCCTCTTAGAGAAGCAAATTTCATTCGATCCGTTTCAAATTTAGTACGTCGTGTAAGTATTTGGTCTCTAATAACCATGCAAAAATTTGTCCACATCGGTCCATACTTATATTTAGCCCCCATATAAACCGATCCCCGGATTTGGTTTTGGAGCCTCTTGGAGGAGAACATTTCATCCGATTCAGTTGAAATTTGGTACGTGGTGTTAGTGTATGGTTTCTAAAAATTGGTCCATATCGGTCCATAATTATATATAACCTCCATTTAAACCGATCCCCAGATTTGACCTCCGGAGCCTCTTGAGGCAGCGAAATTCATCCGATCCGGTTGAAATTTGGTGCGTGGTGTTACTATATGATCTCTTTCAGGCACACAAAAATTGGTCCATATCGGTCTATAATTATAAATAGCCCCCATCGATCCGCAGATTTGAACTCCGGTACCTCTTGGTGGAGCAAAATTCATCCGATTCGGTTGAAATTTTGTACATTGCGCTAGTATAATGCTAGCCGCTAACAACCATGCCAAAATTGGTCCATATCGGTCCATAATTATATATAGCCCCCATATAAACCGATCCCCGGATTTGGTTTTGGAGCCTCTTGGAGGAGAACATTTCATCCGATTGAGTTGAAATTTGGTACGTGGTGTTAGTGTATGGTTTCTAACAACCATGCCAATATTGGTCCATATCGGTCCACAATTATTTATAGCCACCATATAAATCAATCCCCAGATGTGAACTCCGGAGCCTCTTGAGGCAGCAAAATTCATCCGATTCGGTTGAAATTTGGTACATTACGCCAGTATATGGCCGCTAATAACCATGCCAAAATTGGTCCATATCGGTTTATAGTTATATATAGCGGATCCCCAATCACACAAAAATTGGTCCATATCGCCAAAGAATCTACCAACATTTTATCTCTATAGAAAATTTTGTCAAAATTTCATTAATATATAGAAATTTTTTTCAAAATTTTAATTCTATACAAAATTTTGTTGAGATTTTATTTCTATAGACAATTTTGTCAAAATTTTATTTCTATAGAAAATTTTGTCAAAATTTTATTTCTATAGAAAATTTTGTCAAAATTTTATTTCTATAGAAAATTTTGTCAAAATTTTATTTTTATAGTAAATGTTTAAAAATTTTGTTTCTATAGAAAATTTTGTCAAAATGTTATTTCTTTAGAAAATTTCGTCAAATTTTATATAGAAAATTTTGTCAAAATTTTATTTGTAAAAAAAAATTTGTCACACTGAATTATATACGTATTTAATCGGCCTTTTTTTATACCCTCCACCATAGGATGGGGGTATATTAACTTTGTCATTCCGTTTGTAACACATCGAAATATTGCTCTAAGACCCCATAAAGTAAAGGGTGATTTTTTAAGAGCTTGATAACTTTTTAAAAAAAAAAACGCATAAAATTTGCAAAATCTCATCGGTTCTTTATTTGAAACGTTAGATTGGTCCATGACATTTACTTTTTGAAGATAATTTCATTTAAATGTTGACCGCGGCTGCGTCTTAGGTGGTCCATTCGGAAAGTCCAATTTTGGGCAACTTTTTCGAGCATTTCGGCCGGAATAGCCCGAATTTCTTCGGAAATGTTGTCTTCCAAAGCTGGAATAGTTGCTGGCTTATTTCTGTAGACTTTAGACTTGACGTAGCCCCACAAAAAATAGTCTAAAGGCGTCAAATCGCATGATCTTGGTGGCCAACTTACCGGTCCATTTCTTGAGATGAATTGTTCTCCGAAGTTTTCCCTCAAAATGGCCATAGAATCGCGAGCTGTGTGGCATGTAGCGCCATCTTGTTGAAACCACATGTCAACCAAGTTCAGTTCTTCCATTTTTGGCAACAAAAAGTTTGTTAGCATCGAACGATAGCGATCGCCATTCACCGTAACGTTGCGTCCAACAGCATCTTTGAAAAAATACGGTCCAATGATTCCACCAGCGTACAAACCACACCAAACAGTGCATTTTTCGGGATGCATGGGCAGTTCTTGAACGGCTTCTGGTTGCTCTTCACTCCAAATGCGGCAATTTTGCTTATTTACGTAGCCATTCAACCAGAAATGAGCCTCATCGCTGAACAAAATTTGTCGATAAAAAAGCGGATTTTCTGCCAACTTCTCTAGGGCCCATTCACTGAAAATTCGACGTTGTGGCAGATCGTAAGTCTATTCATGATGAAATGTCAAAGCATACTGAGTATCTTTCTCTTTGACACCATGTCTGAAATCCCACGTGATCTGTCAAATACTAATGCATGAAAATCCTAACCTCAAAAGAATCACCCTTTAGAAGATGATGTTGAGACGTTTTAAGATACCTTGTCATCGATAAGTATTACCACAAACCAAGTAAATCGATGTTGGATGATAGTCTTTCGTAGAATTTGAGACGTTTTAAGATACCTTGCCATCGGTAAGTATTACCACAAGCCAAGTAATTCGATTGTGGATGATAGTCTTTCGTAGAAGTTTCTACGCAATCCATGGTGGAAGATACATAAGATTCGACCTGGCAGAACTTACGGCCGTATATGCTTGTTTTATTTAACTTTTAAATATGTCTGTCGACCATTTTTCATTTTTCTTTAGCTTTTCTCCTATTCTTGTGATTTCAAATTAATAACTCTCCTCCTAATAATTCTAATGGCAAACTTTCACGAATTAGCCATTACTTCCCCATCGTTTTAGTTTCTCCTCCTTTTTGAGATATTTTCGCACGAACAAAATAACACTCAATTTCATAATGTATGTTCGAAATGATGGGCACTAAAGCTATTTACGGAATTAAGGATTTGTATTTAAGCATCCTGATAATACGTGCAATTTTCTCCAATGACTTTCGAAAAAATATCGATGAAGGTGCCTTGGAGGTGTTAACGTCTACATCCTATGTGGACATGCTTTCCTGTATTGTCATTACTTTGATGTCATGTCATGCATTACGTTATGTTGATGGAAGGATAGAGAGAGAGAGAGAGAGAGAGAGAAGGGAAATAGAAATCCTTGCTAGAACAGAAGAATGACAGCCAAAAATTTTCTGTTATTTTTTTTTTGTCATGCTCCATGTGATGTTTGATTGAATACCCACCAAAAAAAGGGGAGGTTTCCCTAGAATCGATTGACCCTATGGCCTTTACTGTGAAGGAAAAATCTGCCAAACTGTCAACATTAAATATCAATCTTCAATGGTATTCTATTATGATTATCAATTGTATCTGTCAATTTTGACATTTCAATCTATCATTCATACAATTTGCATATTTTTCTTTTGTAAGAAAAACTTTTACTGGCAAAACAAAACTTGAGGGGAAAAAATTATGACTTTAAGCAAAATCCCTATTTCTTTCGATATTCTTATGGCAGGACATTATAATGAAATGTAAACCTCTAACTTTTGATAAACCTATCTCACAAAATACCAAGTACATATGTGGTTGCCAATTTGTTAACTGAAGACATTTAAACCTTAACCATACCAGTGTGAATAGAAACATTCGTGTCCATTTGCCATGAAGTTGTCCAATTATTTACTTGCCTTTCCCCAGATCACCATGAAATACATCAAATACCCATGAAATCACGCAACCAACCATCTTTTGCAGAAATTCTATGGAAAACGAATTTCCCGATATTGCAAAGATGTTGTTTTGCCCTGAAGCACGTATTCCCAGTTAACATGTGTTAATTCCATTCATCAGAATTTTTCTGCAATTTTGTCCTTTCCATGCTTTAGTGTTACTTGTAACGCTTTATGTGTAAATGGATATTTCACGGCAAAAAGTCAAAAAGAAAGATGTCGAAAAATTGTGTCATATTAAGGTTGGTGATGTGATTGAAGAGTCGAGACCTAGGTAGTGTTACGGTAATTTATACGTTCTTAAAATACACACACAAAACATGGAAGATTTTTTTATATATTATGAAAAGACATCCATTTTAATATAGAATTGCGAAACCATTTTATTTTCCTTTTTATCCAAAAAAAATCCCTTAATAATGAAATTTGATTTCTATAGAAAATTTTGTCAAAATTTTATAGCTATACAAAATTGTATTCCTATAAAAATTTTGTCAAAACCTTTATTCTATAGAAAATTTTGTCAAAATTTTATTTCTATAGAAAATTTTGTCAAAATTTTATTTCTATAGAAAATTTTGTCAAAATTTTATTTCTATAGAAAATTTTGTCACATTTTTACTTCTATACAAAATTTTGTCGAAATTTTATTTCTATGGAAAATTTTGTCAAAATTTTATTTCTATAGAAAATTTTGCCAAAATTTTATTTCTATAGAAAATTTTGTCAAATTTTTTTTATAGTAAATTTTGTCAAATTTTTATTAATATAGAAAATTTTGTTAAAATTTATATCTTTAGAAAATTTTGTTAAAATTTTATTTCTATAGAAAATTTTGTCAAAATTTTATGTCTGTAGAAAATTTTGTCAAAATTTTATTTGTATAGAAAATTTTGTCAAAATTTTATTTCTATAGAAAATTGTGTCATAGTTTGATATCTATAGAAAAATTTTGTCAAAATTTTATTTCTGTAGAAAATTTTGTCAAAATTTTATTTCTATAGAAAATTTTGTCAAAATTTTATTTCTATAGATAATGTTGTCAAAATTTTATTTCTACAGAAAATTTTGCCAAAATATATTTCTATAGAAAATTTTGTCAAAATTTTATTTGTATAGAAAATTTTGCCAAAAATTTTATTTTTATGGAAAATTTTGTCAAAATTTTATTTCTATAGAAAGTTTTGCCCAAATTTTCTTTCTATAGAAATTTTGTCTAAATTGTATTTCTATAAAAATTTTGTCGAAATTTTATTTCACTAGAAAATTTTGCGAAACCATTTTATTTTCTTTTTTATCAAAAAAAATCCCTTAATATTGAATTTTATTTCTATCGAATATTTTATCAAAATCTTATTTCTATAGACAATTTTGTCAAAATTTTCTTTCTATAGAAAAGTTTGTCACAATTTTATTTCTTTAGCAAATTTTGTGAATTTTTTTTTGTATAGAAAATTTTGTCAAAATTTTATTTCTATCGAAAATTTTATTAAAATTTTATTTTTATGGAAAATTTTGCCAAAATTTTATTTCTATATAAAATCTTGTCAAAATTTTATTTTTACAGAACATTTGGTCAAAATTTTATTTCTATAGAAAATTTTGTCAACATTTTATTGCTATAGAAAATTTTGTCAAATTTTATTTCTATAGAAAAATTTGTCAAAACATTTTTTCTATGGAATTTTTTTTTTCGAAAGTTTATTTTTATAGAAAATTTGACAAAATTTTATTTTTATAGAAAATTTTGGCAAAATTTTATTTCTATAGAAAATTTTGCAAAATTTTATTTCTATAGAAAATTTTGTCAAACTTTTCTTTTTACAAACATTTTTGCCAAAAATTGAGTTCTATAGGAAATTTTGGCAAAATTTTATTTCTATAAAAATTTTGTCGACATTTTTTTCTATAGAAAATGTTGCCAAAAATTTTATTTTGATTGAAAATTTTGTTAAAATTTTAGTTCTGTAGAAAATTTTGTCAATATTATATTTCTATAGGAAATTTCGTCAAAATTTTATTACTTTAGGAAATTTCGTCAAAATTTTACTTCTATTAAAAATTTTGTCAAAATGTTATTTCTATAAAAAACTTTGTCAAAATTTTAGTTTTATAGAAAAGTTTTTCAAAATTTTATTTCTGTAGAAAATTTTGTCAAAATTTTATTTCTATCGAAAACCCTGTCGAAAATTTAGTTCAATATAAAATTTGCGAAACAATTTTTCATTTTTATCAAAAAAATCCCTTAATACTGAAATTGTATTTGTTCAGAAAATTTTGTGAAAAATTTTATTTCTATAGAAGATTTTGTGAAAATTTTTATTTCTAAAGAAAATTTTGGCAGAATTTTATTTCTATAGAAAAATGTGTCAAAATATTATTTCTATAGAAAAATTTTTCGAATCTTTATTGCTATAGAAAATTTGGCAAAATTTTATTTCTGTAGAAAATGTTGCAAAATTGTATTTCTATAGAAAATTTTGTCAAAATTTCATTTCTATAGAAAATTTTGGCAGAATTTTATTTCTATAGAAAATTTTATTGAAATTTTATTTCAATATAAAAATTTGTCAAAATTTTATTTCTGTAGAAAATTTTGTCAAAATTTTATTTCTGTAGAAAATTTTGTCAAAATTTTTTTCCTATAGAAAATTTTGTCAACATTTTATTTCTATAGAAAATTTTGTCAAAATTTTATTTCTATAGAAAATTTTGTCAAAATTGTATTTCTTTAGAAAATTTTGTCAAAATTTTCTATAGAAAATTTTTTTTTATAGTGATCTGATGAGTACTGTTAGTACATGCTGCTTTTTCATAGTTGGAGCTCGATGAGTTTTCGTTGTGTGAGAATGGTATGTTGACATCAAAATCATACACACCATGTGAGAGACTTGACTTATTTGCTCTTTACCTTTCTCTGGTAATTATATGCTGCTTTCACAACAATGATTCTCTCTTGAGATGTGAGAACTTTAC
This sequence comes from Haematobia irritans, assembly GCF_050003625.1. Lineage (NCBI taxonomy): Eukaryota > Metazoa > Arthropoda > Insecta > Diptera > Muscidae > Haematobia > Haematobia irritans. The sequence continues at coordinate 17,836,385 of NC_134401.1, forward strand.
TTTACTGTTGATTTCATAGATTTTGTTGGTTTTAATGCTTTGCAAATGTTTTTTATACCCTCCATCATAGGATGGGGGTATATTAACTTTGTCATTCCGTTTGTAACACATCGAAATATTGCTCTAAGACCCCATAAAGTATATATATTCTGGGTCGTGGTGAAATTCTGAGTCGATCTAAGCATGTCCGTCCGTCCGTCCGTCCGTCTGTTAAAATCACGCTAACTTCCGAACGAAACAAGCTATCGACTTGAAACTTGGCACAAGTAGTTGCTATCGATGTAGGTCGGATGGTATTGAAAATGGGACATATCGGTCCACTTTTACGTATAGCCCCCATATAAAGGGACCCTCAGATTTGGCTTGTGGAGCCTCTAAGAGAAGCAAATTTGATCCGATCCGGCTGAAATTTGGTACATGGTGTTAGTATACGGTCTCTAATGACCATGCAGAAAATGGTCCATATCGGTCAATAATTATATATAGCCCCCATATAAACCGATCCCCAGATTTGGCTTGCGGAGCCTAAAAGAGAAGCAAATTTCATCCGATCCGGCTGAAATTTGGTACATGGTATTGGTATATGGTCTCTAACAACCGTGCAAAAATTGGTCCACATCGGTCCATAATTATATATAGAGCCCATATAAACCGATCCCCAGATTTGGGTTGCGGAGCCTCAAAGAGAAGCAAATTTCATCCGATCCGCCTGAAATTTGGTACTGATATTGGCATATAGTCTCTAACAACCATGCAAAAATTGGTCCACATCGGTTCATAATTATATATAGCCCCCAATAAACCGAACCCCAGATTTGGCTTGCGAAGTCTCCAAGAGAAGCAAATTTCATCGAATCCGGTTGTAATTTGGAACATGGTGTTAGTATATGATCTTTAACAACCGTGCCAGAATTGGTCCATATCGGTCCATAATTATATATAGCCCCCATATAAAACGTTCTCCAGATTTGACCTCCGGAGCCTCTTGGAGGAGCAAAATTCATCCAATCCGGTTCAAATTAGGAACGTGGTCCAATCACACAAGAATTGGTCCATATCTGTTCATAATCATGGTTGCCACAAGAGCCAAAAATAATCTACCAAAATTTTATTTCTATAGAAAATTTTGCCAAAATTTTATTTCTAAAGAAAATTTTGTCAAAATTTTATTTCTAGTGAAAATTTTGTTAAAATTTTATTCGGTTCATTATAAAATTTTCATCATCGTCAAAATTTTATTTCGATAGAAAATTTTGTCAAAATTGTATTTCTATAGAAAATTTTGTTCAAATTTTATTCGGTTCATAATCATGGTTGCCACTCGAGCCAAAAATAATCTACCAAGATTTTATTTCTATAGAAAATTTTGTCAAAAGTTTATTTCTATAGAAAATTTTGTTAAAATTTTATTTCTGTAGAAATTTTTGTCAAAATTTTCTTTTTATAGAAAATTTTGGCAAAATTTTATTTCTATAGAAAATTTTGCAAAATTTTATTTCTATAGAAAATTTTGTCAAAATTTTCTTTTTATAAAAAATTTTGCCAAAAATTTAGTTCTATAGGAAATTTTGGCAAAATTTTATTTCTGTAAAAATTTGGTCGAAATTTTTTTCTATAGAAAATGTTGCCAAAAATTTTATTTTGATTGAAAATTTTGTCAAAATTTTATTTCTGTAGAAAATTTTGTCAAAATTTTATTTCTATAGAAAATTTGGTCAAAATTTTATGTCTATAGGAAATTTTGTCAAAATTTTATTTCTATAGGAAATTTCGTCAAAATTTTATTACTTTAGGAAATTTCGTCAAAATTTTATTTCTATAGGAAATTTTGGCAAAATTTTGTCAAAATTTTAGTTTTATAGAAAAGTTTTTCAAAATTTTATTTCTATAGAAAATTTTGTCAAAATTTTATTTCTATAGAAAATTTTGTCAAAATTTTATTTCTATAGAAAATTTTGCCAAATTTTATTTCTATAGAAAACTTTGTCGAAAATTTAGTTCAATATAAAATTTTGCGAAACAATTTAATTTTCCTTTTTATCAAAAAATCCCTTAATACTGAAATTTTATTTGTTCAGAAAATTTTGTGAAAAAATTTATTTCTATAGAAAATTTTGTGAAAATTTTTATTTCTATAGAAAATTTTGCCAACAACTGTATTTGTATAGAAAATTTTGTCAAAATTTTATATCTATAGAAAATTTTGTCAAAAATTTTATTTCTATAGAAAATTTTGTAAAAATTTTATTTCTATAGAAAAATGTGTCAAAATATTATTTCTATAGAAAAATTTTTCGAATCTTTATTGCTATAGAAAATGTGGCAAAATTTTATTTCTGTAGAAAATGTTGCAAAATTTTATTTCTATAGAAAATGTTGCCAAAATTTCATTTCTATAGAAAATTTTGGCAGAATTTTATTTCTATAGAAAATTTTGTTGAAATTTTATTTCAATATAAAAATTTGTCAAAATTTTATTTCTGTAGAAAATGTTGGCAATATTTTATTTCTATAGAAAATTTTGTCAAAATTTTATTTCTATAGAAAATTTGTCAAAATTTTATTTCTATAGAAAATTTGGCAATATTTTATTTCTATAAAAATTTTGTCAAAATTGTATTTCTTTAGAAAATTTTGTCAAAATTTTCTATAGAAATTTTTTTATAGTGATCTTATGAGTACTGTTAGTACATGCTGCTTTTTCACTTGAAGCTTTGACGTAGTTTGCAACAAATTTATAGTTGGAGCTCGATGAGTTTTCGTTGTGTTAGAATGGTATGTTGACATCAAAATCATACACACCATGTGAGAGACTTGACTTATTTGCTCTTTGTCTTTCTCTGGTAATTATATGCTGCTTTCACAACAATGATTCTCTCTTGAGATGTGAGAACTTTACTTTACTGTTGATTTCATAGTTTTGTTGGTTTTAATGCGTTGCAAATGTTTTTTTTTTATTTATTTGTTGTCGAATATTTAATGAAAAGAAAAAAATTAGAAATAATTTAAATAGATTTCCATTATGATTATTATTTTGTTTCATTTTATTTATTTCGCTTTTGAGCTCGTCTATTTCAGTTTTGTTTTTCCTTCAAATTTATTACACTTGTTATGAGGTTCATGCACCGCAGCTATTTTGGCTTCATTGCTCAATCAACTCTTTGTTTTGACACATTGTTTTGATATTTGCTATCAATAGATCGTTTTATTTTGCAAATTTATTCACTCTTTATTTAAAATTATTCGCTGGTAATTTATTGTTGCGTGTTGCTGTTGTTGTTTCTTAAGTGGGAGCCACTTTTAGATTTGTATTAATGAAGACTGCACTAGATAAGCAAATGGCGATTTTAATAAATGCGGAGCTTTAAAAACAAACACAACACGTCCCGCACTTGCTACGAGTATGTTCTACTACCAAAATTTTGTAAATTTTTTGCTGTGACTGAATTTTTATAAAATTTTCAAAATCTTCCCACAATAATGGAAAATGTTTTTTGTATAGTTGTTGTTGATATCTGTTTAAACCAGTGTTGCCAAAAAAGACAATAACTAAAAAATCACCCTTTCCTTGTTTAATGTTGATATTTATGCATTTTGTTTCACATCGCAATAATTTTGTCATTGATTTTATTGCCTACTCAACACTTTGTTTAGCATATGTTTTAGTATTAGTATTATCGTTAGATCGTAATGTTGTGCAAATTTAGTTTCAATTTTTATTTTTTGTTGATATGTTGTTGTACGTTGTTGGTGTGTTTTAAGTGCCAGCCCCTTTTGGATTTGTTTTAATTAACACTGCAATATGTAGATAAGCGAATTGCTATTTATTTTTTTGACCACAAATCATAGTTGTTTTTTTTTTATTTTATTCAAAGTTTTAAAAATGACGCACCACGACCATGCTTTCTATTTTCTGAGTAGAATTCTAGAAAAATTTGCAGACTTTAAAAGGCGCGCAAGAGCTGGGCCTCAAAGTAGTTTTGATCAAGTACTCAAATAAAAGAATATATCTACCGCAGCCAGAAGACTATGGAAAAGTCCATTTGCCTGATAGAAACATCCCAGCAAAAAAATTTGGCAGTTCTTCCAAAGGCACAACTTTAAAAACACTTACAGAAGATATACTCCCAATGTTATTCTTTATTTTAACTACACAGGAAGTTCTTTTCATTACATTTTTTATAACATACTTGTTATTATTATACCCTCCATCATAGGATGGGGGTATATTAACTTTGTCATTCCGTTTGTAACACATCGAAATATTGCTCTAAGACCCCATAAAGTATATATATTCTGGGTCGTGGTGAAATTCTGAGTCGATCTAAGCATGTCCGTCCGTCCGTCCGTCCGTCCGTCTGTTGAAATCACGCTAACTTCCGAACGAAACAAGCTATCGACTTGAAACTTGGCACAAGTAGTTGTTATCGATGTAGGTCGGACGGTATTGAAAATGGGCCATATCGGTCCACTTTTACGTATAGCCCCCATATAAAGGGACCCTCAGATTTGGCTTGTAGAGCCTCTAACAGAAGCATATTTCATCCGATCCGGCTGAAATTTGGTATATGGTGTTGGTATATGGTCTCTAACAACCATGCAAAAATTGGTCCATGTCGGTCCACTTTTACGTATAGCCCCCATATAAAGGGACCCCCAAATTTGGCTTGCGATTGCTCTAAGAGAAGCAAATTTCATCCGATCCGGCTGAAATTTGGTATATGGTGTTGGTATATGGTCTCTACCAACCATACAAAAATTGGTCCACATCGGTCCATAATTATATATAGCCCCCATATAAACCGATCCCCAGATTTGGCTTGCGGAGCCTAAAAGAGAAGCAACTTTCATCCGATCCGGCTGAAATTTGGTACATGATGTTGGTATATGGTCGCTAACAACCATGCAAAAATTGGTCCATATCGGTCCATAATTATATATAGCCCCCATATAAACCGATCCCCAGATTTGGCTTGTGGAGCCTCTAAGAGAAGCATATTTCGTCCGATCCGGCTGAAATTTGGTACATGGTGTTGGTATATGGTCTCTAACAACCGTGCAAAAATTGGTCCACATCGGTCCATAATGATATATAGCCCCCATATAAACCGATCCCCAGATTTGGCTTGCGGAGCCTAAAAGAGAAGCAAATTTCATCCGATCCGGCTGAAATTTGGTACATGATGTTGGTGTATGGTCTCTAACAACCATGCAAAAATTGGTCCATATCGGTCCATAATTATATATAGCCCCCATATAAACCGATCCCCAGATTTGGCTTGTGGAGCCTCTAAGAGAAGCATGTTTCATCCGATCCGGCTGAAATTTGGTACATGGTGTTGGTATATGGTCTCTAACAACCGTGCAAAAATTGGTCCACATCGGTCCATAATTATATATAGCCCCCATATAAACCGATCCCCAGATTTGGCTTGCGGAGCCTAAAAGAGAAGCAAATTTCATCCGATCCGGCTGAAATTTGGTACATAATGTTGGTATATGGTCTCTAACAACCATGCAAAAATTGGTCCACATCGGTTCATAATTATATGCAGCCCTCATATAAACCGATCTCCAGATTTGGCTTGCAAAGCCTCAAAGAGAAGCAAATTGCATCCGATCCGGCTGAAATTTGGTACATGGTATTGGTATATGGTTTCTATCAACCATGCAAAAATTGGTCCACATCGGTCCATAATTATATAAAGCGCCCATATAAACCGATCCCCAGATTTGGGTTGGGGAGCCTCAAAGAGAAGCAAATTTCATCCGATCCGCCTGAAATTTGGTACATATTTCTATAGAAAATTTTGTCAAAATTTTATTTCTAGAGAAAATTTTGTTAAAATATTATTCGGTTCATAATAAAATTTTCATCATTGTCAAAATTTTATTTCCATAGAAAATTTTGTTCAAATTTTATTCGGTTCATAATCATGGTTGCCACTCGAGCCAAAAATAATCTACCAAGATTTTATTTCTATAGAAATTTTGTCAAAAGTTTATTTCTATAGAAAATTTTGTTAAAATTTTATTTCTGTAGAAATTTTTGTCAAAATTTTCTTTCTATAGAAAATTTTGTCATACAATTTAGAAGATGGTGTTAGGAGGTTTTAAGATGCCTTGCCATCGGCAAGCGTTACCGCAACTTAAGTAATTCGATTGTGGATGGCAGTGTTTAGAAGAAGTTTCTACGCAATCCATGATGGAGGGTACATAAGCTTCGGCCTGGCCGAACTTACGGCCGTATATAAAGGGTGATTTGTTAAGAGCTTGATAACTTTTAAAAAAAAAAAAACGCATAAAATTTGCAAAATCTCATCGGTTCTTTATTTGAAACGTTAGATTGGTCCATGACATTTACTTTTTGAAGATAATTTCATTTAAATGTTGACCGCGGCTGCGTCTTAAGTGGTCCATTCGGAAAGTCCAATTTTGGGCAACTTTTACGAGCATTTCGGCCGGAATAGCCCGAATTTCTTCGGAAATGTTGTCTTCCAAAGCTGGAATAGTTGCTGGCTTATTTCTGTAGACTTTAGACTTGACGTATCCCCACAAAAAATAGTCTAAAGGCGTCAAATCGCATGATCTTGGTGGCCAACTTACCGGTCCATTTCTTGAGATGAATTGTTCTCCGAAGTTTTCCCTCAAAATGGCCATAGAATCGTGAGCTGTGTGGCATGTAGCGCCATCTTGTTGAAACCACATGTCAACCAAGTTCAGTTCTTCCATTTTTGGCAACAAAAACGTTTGTTAGCATCGAACGATAGCGATCGCCATTCACCGTAACGTTGCGTCCAACAGCATCTTTGAAAAAATACGGTCCAATGATTCCACCAGCGTACAAACCACACCAAACAGTGCATTTTTCGGGATGCATGGGCAGTTCTTGAACGGCTTCTGGTTGCTCTTCACTCCAAATGCGGCAATTTTGCTTATTTACGTAGCCATTCAACCAGAAATGAGCCTCATCGCTGAACAAAATTTGTCGATAAAAAAGCGGATTTTCTGCCACTGATTTTGGTAATAAAATTCAATGATTTGCAAGCGTTGCTCGTTAGTAAGTCTATTCATGATGAAATGTCAAAGCATACTGAGCATCTTTCTCTTTGACACCATGTCTGAAATCCCACGTGATCTGTCAAATACTAATGCATGAAAATCCTAACCTCAAAAGAATCACCCTTTACTTGTTTTTATTATTATTTTTTAAGTTTTGTCTAAAAAACTGCTAAATCCAATCTGAAAAAATTGTGAATTTTTAAAATATTTGAGGTCAAACGTTTCAGACAAGCATTAGAAACAATTAAAAATTATAAAAAATTATAAACATTATTTATTTGACAAAATATTACAGAATTTTTTAATCTATATCCAAAACATTGAATTCGGATCACACCTAAAGAAGTGATGTACATTCGGTGCACCAGCTGTTGAAATGGAGGACTTCCGTCCTATGACAAGCCCATGTTAAATTCATCGCATCTGCGTCAATTTTGCACCATTTCCGGATCCAAAAAGAACATTTTCATTACTTTTTTGTCGACGCTTTTTTTGCTGGGATGTGTTATAGATTTGTATCTGGCATTTTTGTTTTAATCATATATTTGGACGTTAGCCGCTTATTTCGATATCAAAGAAAAAGCAAAATCCTTTGAATGCATTAAATATATGTGTCGACATTTTATTTATATAAAATGTTTTGTCAAAATTTTACTTCTATAGAATTTTTATACCCTCCACCATAGGATTTGTTGAAATCACGCAAACTTCCGAACGAAACAAGCTATCGACTTGAAACTTGGCACAAGTAGTTGCTATTGATGTAGGTCGGATGGTATTGCAAATGAGCCATATCAGTCCACTTTTACATATAGCCCCCATATAAACGGGCCCCCAAATTTGGCTTTCGAGGCCTCTAGGTTAGGTTAGGTTAGGCTAGGTTAGGTGGCAGCCCGATGTATCAGGCTCACATAGACTAATCAGTCCATTGTGATACCACATTGGTGAACTTCTCTCTTATCACTGAGTGCTGCCCGATTCCATGTTAAGCTCAATGACAAGGGACCTCCTATTTATAGCCGAGTCCGAACGGCGTCCCACATTGCAGTGAAACCACTTAGAGAAGCTTTGAAACCTTCAGAAATGTCACCAGCATTACTGAGGTGGGATAATCCACCGCTGAAAAACTTTTTGGTGTTCGGTCGAAGCAGGAATCGAACCCACGACCTTGTGTATGCAAGGCGGGCATGCTAACCATTGCACCACGGTGGCTTCCATTGCACCACGGTGGCTTCCATTGCACCACGGTGGCTTCCATTGCACCACGGTGGCTTTAAGCCCTCTAAGAGAAGCAAATTTTATCCGATCCGGCTGAAATTTGGTATATGGTGTTAGTATATGGTCTCTAACAACCGTGCAAAAATTGGTCCACATCGGTAAATAATTATATATAGCTCCCATATAAACCTATCCCCAGATTTGACCCCCGGTGCCTTTTGGAAAAGCAAAATTCATCCGATCTGGTTGAAATTTGGTACGTGGTGGAAGTATATGATATATAACAACCGTGCCAAAAGTGCTCCATATCAGTCCATAATCATATATAGCCCCCATATAAACCGATCCCGAGAGTTGGTTTTGGAGCCTCTTGGAGGAGCAAATTTCAGTCGAGTCAGTTGAAATTTGGTACATTGTGCTAGTATATGGCCGTTAACAACCACTAGGTCCATATCGGTCTATAGTTATATATAGCCCTCAGATAAATAGATCCCCAATCACACAAAAATTGGTTCATATCAAGTTCATAATTGTATATAGCCCACATATAAGCGACCCCCATATTTCAATTCTGGCTCTCTACGTACCGTGAAAAAGTCCATATCGATTCGTAATTATTTGTAGACTTAACTATACATAACGTTTTTGTCTAATATATTCCACGTATGGACTAACTCACAATTTAGAAAGATGTTAAGAAGTTTTAAGATACCACAACCCAAGTAATTCGATCGTGAATGACAGTTTTTCGTAGCAGTTTCTACGCAATCCATGGTGGAGGGTACATAAGATTCGGCCTGGCCGAACTTACGGCCGTATATACTTGTTATTTCTATAAAAAGTTTTGTCAAAATTTTACTTCTACAGAATTTTTTTTTTAAATTTTATTTCTATAGGAAATTTTGTCAACATATTATTTCTACAGAATTTTTTTTACAAAATTTTATTTCTATAGAGAATTTGGCCAAAAATCTTATTTCTTTAGGAAATTTTGTCAAAATTGTATTTCCATCGAAAATTTTGTCAACATTTTGATTATATGGAAAATTTTTATTTTTATGAAAAATTTGTTAAAATTTTGTTTCTACAGAAAATTTTTTTAAAATTTTATTTCTATCGAAAATTTTATCAAAATTTTATTTCTATAGAAAATTTTGAAAAATATAGAAAATTTTGTCAAAATTTTATTTCTATAAAAGATTTTGTCAAAATTTTATTTCTGTGGAAAATTTTGTAAAAATTTTATTTCCATAGAAAATTTTGCCAAAAATGTATTTCTATTGAAAATTTTGTCAATTTTTTTTTCTATACAAAATTTTGTCAAACTTTTATTTCTATAGAAAACTTTGTCAAAAATCTATTTCTATAGAAAATTTTGTTAAACTTTTATTTCTGTGGAAAATTTTGTCAAAAATTTATTTCTATAGAAAATTTTGCCAAAAATGTATTTTTATAGAAAATTTTGTCAATTTATTTTACAAAATTTTGTTAAACTTTTATTTCTATAAAAGATTTTGTCATAATTTTAATTCTATAGAAAAATTTGTCAAAATTTTATTTCTATAGAAAATTTGTGTTAAAATTTTATTTCTGTAGAAAATTTTTTTAAATTTTATTTCTACCGAAAATTTGATCAAAATTTTATTTCTATAGTCAAAATTTTGTTTCTATAAAAAATGTTGCCAAAATTTTATTACTATAGAAAACTTCGTCAAAATTTTAATTCTGTAGATCACTTTGTCAACATTTTATTTCTGTAGAAAATTTTGCCAAATTTTGTTCCTATAATAAATTTGGCTAAAATTTATTTCTAATAAAATTTTGTCAAAATTTCATTTCTTTGTAACATTTTGTCAAAATATTATTACTTATGAAAACTTCGTCAAAATTTTAATTCTATAGACAACTTTGTCAAAATTTTATTTCTATAGAAAATCTTGTCAAAATTTTATTTTCTATAGGAAATTTTGTCAAAATTGTATTTCTATAGAAAATTTTGTCATAATTTTATTTCTAGAGAAAAAGAAAATTTTTCCAAATTTTTTCCTTAGGAAATTTGGTGGAAATGTAATTTCTATAGAAAACTTTGTCAAAATGTTATTTGTATAGAACATTTTATCAAAATTTTATTTTTATAGAAAATTTTGTCAAAATTTTATTTATATAGAAAGTTTTGTCAAAAATTTATTTCAATAAAAGATTTTGTCAAAATTTTATTTCTATAGAACATTTTACAAAATTTTGTTTCTATATAAAATTTTGTCAAAAATCTATTTCTATAGAAAATTTTGCTAAAATTTCATTTCTGTGGAAATTTTTGTCAAAATTTTATTTCTATAGAAAATTTTGCCAAAAATGTATTTCTATTGAAAATTTTGTCAATTTTTTCTATACAAATTTTTGTCAAACTTTTATTTCTATAGAAAATTTTGTCATAATTTTAATTCTGTAGAAAACTTTGTCAATTTTTTTTTATAGAAAAATTGTGTTAAAATTTTATTTCTATAGAAAATTTTTTAAATTTTATTTCTACCGAAAATTTTATCTATAGAAAATTTAGTCAAAATTTTATTACTATAGAAAACTTCGTCTTCGTTCTGTAGAAAATTTTGCCAAATTTTGTTTCTATAATAAATTTGGTCAAAATTTTTTTCTAATAAAATTTTGTCAAAATTTCATTTCTGTATAACATTTTGTCAAAATTTTAATTCTATAGAAAACTTCGTCAAAAATTTAATTCTATAGAAAACTTTGTCAAAATGTGTTTTTCTATAGGAAAATTTGTCAAAATTTTATTTCTACAGAAAATTTTGTCATAATTTTATTTCTATAGAAAATGTTGTCAAAGTTTCATTTCTAAGAAAATTGTTCCAAATTGTTTTTCTTAGGAAATTTGGTGAAAATGTTATTTTTATAGAAAACTTTGTCAAAATGTTATTTCTATAGAAAACTTTATCAAAATGTTAGTTCTATAGAAAATTTTTGTCAACATTTTATTTCTATAGAAAATTTTGTCAAAAGTTTATTTCTATAGAAAATTTTTGTCAACATTTTATTTCTATAGAAAACTTTATCAAAATTTTAGTTCTATAGGAAATTTTGTCAAAATTTTATTTCTATAGAAAATTTTTGTCCACATTTTATTTCTATAGAAAACTTTATCAAAATGTTAGTTCTATAGAAAATTTTTGTCAACATTTTATTTCTATAGAAAATTTTGTTAAAAGTTTATTTCTATAAAAAATTTTTGTCAACATTTTATTTCTATAGAAAACTTTATCAAAATTTTAGTTCTATAGGAAATTTTTGTCAACATTTTATTTCTATAGAAAATTTTGTCAAAATTTTATTTCTATAGAAAATTTTTGTCCACATTTTATTTCTATAGAAAACTTTATCAAAATTTTAGTTCTATAGAACATTTTTGTCAACATTTTATTTCTATAGTAAATTTTGTCAAAATTTTATTTCTATAGTAAATTTTGTCAAAAATGTATTTCTATAGCAAATTTGGTCAAAATTTTTTTCTATAGAAAATTTTGTCAAAATTTTATTTCTATAGAAAATTTTGTCAGAAATTTATTTTGATAGGAAATTTGGCAAAATTTTATTTCTTTAGAAAATTTTGCAACATTTGATTCCTAGAGAGTATTTATTGAAGTAGCTCTTAGTTGGAGAGGAATGTTTCGCAAAATCTACCAAAACATCAGGAACTGTACCAATCTACCAACCAGTAAAAAATCTACGATTTTTCTTTTGGTAGAATTCTGCCAACTGTGGCAACTGTGTTCCCATATCAATTATAATTATGTCCTTTCTACTTAGAACATAGTCAATATGGTCTTAAAATATATGAAAACCATGTAAAATAAAAGCTCTTTTCCAATTGACCTTCTAGTCATGCACTCTATGCACCAACATATGCTTACATGTTTTATGGATTAATATTCCGTGTAACTTTCTTCCCTCTTATATTAGATTCACTTTTGGGAGAACACACTCCTAAAAGTTGTAAAATTACAGTGAACGTGACAATATAGTTTGGTCTCTTTATTATTTTTACTAAGGGATGCCTAGGGAGAAATATTAAGCTATGAAAATAAAGCAGAGAAAAATTTAGGAGTTAAGGATTTATGTAACATTTCCAGGATTTTTTTGTCTTTTGATGCAATCACCATTTATTTTATGAATATTAGTCACAAAAATTTTCCAATGATGCAATAATAAAGTTTATGAATATAGTGAACAACTTAAAAGAAAAAATATTTTGGTTTTTAATGTTAATAAAAATATACTTTATTTTGAAATTTTTGCATCTTTCTTAAAGATGTTTTTAATTACGGAAACAGTTATATGTTATATTTTGAATTTTCAGACTGACATTTACTTGTACGAATAGCGTTGCTTGTGTATTGCAAAAGGAATGTGAAAATCCGATAAATGATATCTGTATTCCAATTTTAATTATCTATCTAAAAAGGCTCATATTAAAAAAAATATCATTTTTGGCTCTGTATCAAAACCAACCCCTTGAGAGAAAGGTTTACTTTGGAACCAAAAAACTTTTATTTGAGCATTCAAAAATAAAATTTGAAACAGACTTTATATAGTTTGTTTTCAAATTTAACTAAAACCCTCTCCTTAAAATTGACAGTACAGTGGAATAACACTGTTGGTCTACTATGAAAAGTTTTCTTTGCATACATTCAGGCGGCATTAGTGTTCGCTTGTTATTACAAAGAAATAATGTTCTAATTGAATTTATATAATATATATACAAATACGCCATAAATGTTTTAAGGTATATTTTGTGAGCTCATAGTTAAGGTACAATAATTAGCATTTTTTTAATATTGGTGTGTTGTGGTTAATGTGTTAGTTTGAGTTAGGGATGAAAAATTTAGTACTTTGGTAACTTTTTCAGTATTTTTTACACATGCCAAAGTACGCAGTACCCCAAGATCTAAAAAGTACTTTCGCTAATACTATTATAAAATAAAAAAATAAAAAAATATTTAGTTTCTCATTCTGTAACACTTTGGGCTTAATACTGATATTCCAGAGTCTCAAAATATCGAGGAGGTGATTTTAAACCTCATAAACGGTTAAGAAATTGTAACGACCGTAACTGGTTCTCAAAATAATTTGAAAATTCTCCAATTCTTCAATATATCATATTGCTCAATCTATAGGAAAGATGAAAGGACAACCTGCACAGATGTTTCGAATTTAGCAATAATTGTATGGATTTTCGAAATGCCTCGATAGATTTTTGGAGATGATATAGACACATTGTGTCTTTGACAATAATGCTCAGGGACGGCCCCTGAGCACGGTTGCCAATCAAAAATTTGGTCAACATTTTATTTCTATAGAAAATTTGGTCAAAATTTTTTTCTATAGAAAATTTTTTGTCAAAATTTTATTTCTATAGAAGATTTTTTGTCAAAATTTTATTTCTATAGAAAATTTTATCAAACTATTAATCATAAAGAATTTTTTTTCAAAATTTCCGTTTTTTATAGAAATTTTTTTCAAAATTTTATTTCTATAGAAAATTTTGTCAAAATTTTATTAAGCTACACTTGTAGTTTAGTCAATGCATGGCTTTAAGCTGAGATCAAAAAAAAAACAACAATAACGATTGAAGAGAAGCCAACAATAACAAACAAAACGAATGAAGATAGGGGAAGCACGCTCAAAAACGAACATTCAAATCGATGATTTGAGTTTGGCAAAGGAAAAGAGATATGCTGGCAAATTTGTTTAGGCAGTAGCCGACTATCAAACCCTTTTTCGGGAGGTTCAAGTGTAGTTTACTTTGGGTTGAGTGAATTACCCGAATTTATTCTGATAATTGGTTGATAGTTTTGCTGCAAGTAGAGGATGGTGATGAGGAATGTGGTAATTCCGAAACAGCTGTACATCCAACCATCTTGCAGTCTATAGGGCTTTGCCCAAATAAATTTGACAAGCATACTTTTCCTCTGTTGGTTAAGCTACACTTGTAGTTTAGTCAATGCATGGCTTTAAGCTGAGATCAAAAAAAGAAAAAAAACAAAAAAAAAAGACAACAATAAAAATTTTATTTCTACAGAAAATGTTGTCAAAATTTTATTTCTATAGAAAATTTTGTCAAAATTTTATTTCTATAGAAAATGTCGCCAAAATTTTATTTCTATAGAAAATTTGGCAAACATTTTATTTCTGTAGAAAATTTTGTAAACATTTTTTTTGTATAGAAAATTTGGCAAAATTTTATTTCTAACGAAAATTTTGTCAAAATTTTATTTCTATAGGAAACTTTATCAAAATTTTAGTTCTATAGAAAATTTTGTTAAAATTTTATTTTATAGAATTTTTTTTCAAAATTTCATTTTATATAGGAAATTTTGTCAAAATTTTATTTCTATAGAAAATTTTGTCAAAATTGTATTTTTATAGCAAATTTTTGTTAAAATTTTATTTGAATAGAAAATTTTGTTAAGATTTTATTTCTATAGAAAGTTTTGTCAAAATTTTATTTCTATAGAAAGTTTTGTCAAAATTATATTTATATAGAAAATTTTGTCAAAATTTTAATTCCGTAGAATATTTTGTCAAAATTTTATTTCTATAGAAAATTTTGTCAAAATTTTATTTCTACAGAAAATTTTGTCAAACTTTTATTTCTATAGAAAATTTTGTCAAAGTTTTATTTCTATAGAAAATTTGTCAAAATTTTATTTCTGTGGAAAATTTTGTCAAAATTTTATTTCTATAGAAGATTTTATCAAAATCTCAGTTCTATAGAAAATGTTATTTCTATAGAAATTTTGGCAAAATTTTATTTCTTTAGAAAATTTTGTCAAAATTTTATTTCTATAGAAAATTTTGTCAAAATTTTATTTCTATAGAAAATTTTGTCAAAATTTTATTTCTATAGAAAATTTTGTCAAAGTATTATTTCTATAGAAAATTTGTCAAAATTTTATTTCTATAGAAAATTTTGCTAAAATTTAATTGCTACAGAATTTTTTTTTGTGAAATAGCTCTTAGTTGGAGAGGAATATTTTGCAAAATCTACCAAAACATCAACAATTCTGCCAATCTACCAAACAGTAAAAAATCTACCATATTTGGTAGAACTCTACCAACTGCGGCTACCGTGCCCCTGAGTCGATCTAGCCATGTCCGTCCGTCTGTCTGTGAACACTTTCTTGTAATCAAAGTCTAGGTCGCATTTTTAGTCCAATCGACTTTAAATTTAGTATAATTATGTGGTTTGGGTCAGAATAGATCCCTATCAGTTTGGAAGAAATCGGTTCAGATTTAGATATAGCCCCCATATATATCTTTCGTCCGATATGCACTTATATGACCCCAGAAGCCAGAGTTTTACCCCAATTTGTTTGAAATGTTGCACAAGGGGTACAATTATAGTGTCGTAAAGCGTTACAAATGCAAAATTTTGTCAAAATTTTATTTCTACAGAAAATTTTATCAAAATTTTATTTCCATAGAAAATTATGTTAAAATTTTATTTCTGTAAAAAATTTTGTCAAAATTTTATTTCTATAGGAAATTTTATAAAAATTTTAGTTCTATAGAAAATTTCATTTTATATAAGAAATTTTGTCAAAATATTATTTCTATAGAAAATTTTGTCAAAATTTTATTTCTATAGAAAATTTTGTCAAAATTGTATTTCTATAGCAAAGTTTTGTTAAAATTTTATTTCAACAGAAAATTTTGTTAAGATTTTTTTTCTATAGAAAATTTTGTCAAAATTTTATTTCTGTAGAAAATTTTGTTAAGATTTTTTTTCTATAGACAATTTTGTCAAAGTTTTATTTCTATAGAAAATTTTGTCAAAGTTTTATTTCTATAGAAAATTTTCTCAAAATTTTATTTCTATAGAAAATTTTGTCAAAATTTTATTTCTGTAGAAAATTTTGTTAATATTTTATTTTATAGATTTTTTTTCAAAATTTCATTTTATATAGAATATTTGGTCAAAATTTTTTTTCTATAGCAAATTTTGTCAAAATTGTATTTCTATAGCAAATTTTGTCAAAACGTTATTTCTATAGAAAATAAAAAAAATTATGCATTTCCAATTTAAAAATTAATTGATATAAATCATTTTTGTTGAACCAATTAAAGTTTTAATTAAATGCTTGTTAAACTTCAGTTAAAATTTGTTGAAAATGTTTTCTGTGTATCGATTTAGTTTAAATGACCTAGCACCATTCGGAAAAAAATAAATTTATTTTTTTTTATGTCTGGCAGATCCAGAGTTTTTTTGTCACATATTTTAAATGTTATTAACATATTATTTTATAGATATTTATGAACAAATGTACCTAACGAATTGCTAATAACTATTTGTATACTAGAATTACTACATATTCGTGCCATATGTATGCCTCATTTTACACAGCCTATTAATTCCATTATGGGTGACAGTAATTTGTGGAATTTTGTACGCAATCTAGAGCAACAAGTCTCTATTGTAATCCCTATATAATACACAATCTCTGCTTTTGCAGTACCATCCTTTGGGATTTAGAAACAACAAACAACATAGATATTATAGTTCATCTACCAAAAGATGGAAGAAAATGAAAACAACTACCACTGCCAGGAAGAAAAAAAATATTGTTTTAATTTCATTGATTAAGTAAAGAACACTTATGATGTTACGTGTAAGTATATTAAAGTTCCCCAAAACGGAAGGACATTCCCAAGCCTTGCATATATAGAAAACTCTTTCACATGAAAATGGAATCTATATAATTGTCATATTCTATTTTTTTTCGTTACTCAATATTATTTTCCAAGAACATTTTTGTTGTAGACAACTAAGTGAATATGTTTAGTTGTTGATTTTTCCTATAAGATAACATGGTAACATCTACTTAATTAAAAATGGAATGTGTACATGTACATGTATTTTGAGTACTTCATCCTACATATTTCCTCTTTGAAATATGAAAATGTAATTAAAATGGATTATCGAATTCCTTGCAGGATGTATAAGTATTTGCAATTGGGATTCCTACAGTTTTGTCTAATGAAATAGGTTATAGCTATAAGAAATGCAAAGAGAAACTTTAGTAGACATAACATATGAATGTGAAGTGTTGAAACATGAGAAGGATATACATTTTGTGTTTTTTAAAAATGATAAAATATGATTTAGAAAAAGAAAAACTGTACAAGGAAAAAATATTGATCTAATATGATAATATGGAAAATTTTGTCAAAATTTTATTTCTATAAAAAATTTTGTCATAATTTTATTTCTATAAAAAAATTTTTCAAAAATTTTATTTCTATAAAAAATTTTGTCAAAATTTTATATCTATAGAAAATTTTATCAAACTTCTATTTCTATTTTGTTAACATTTTATTTCTATTGAATTTTTTTTTCAAAATTTTATTTCTATAGAAAGTTTTTTCAAAATTTTATTTCTGTAGAAAAGTTTTTCAAACATTTATTTCTATAGAAAATTTTATTTCTATAGAATATCTTATTTCTATAGAATATCTTATCAAAAACTTATTTCCATAGAAAATTTTGTCAAAATTTAATTTCTACAGAAACTTTTATTTCTGTAGAAAATTTTGTCAACATTTTATTTCTGTAGTAATTTTTTATCAAAATTTACTATCTATAGGAAGTATTGTCAAAATTTTACTTCTACAGCAAATTTTGATAATTTTTTTATAGGAAATTTTGTTTCCATAGAACATTTTATAAAAATTTTATTTCTATTAAAAATTTTGTCGAAATTTTATGTCTATAGAAAATTTTGTCAAAATTTTAGTTCTATGGTAAAATTTGACATTTTTTTCAAAATTTAAAAAAAAATTTGTTCTAAATTTTATTTCAATTGAAAGTTTTGTCAAACTTTTATTTCTATAGAAAATTTTATTTCTATAGAATATCTTATCAAAAATTTATTTCCATAGCAAATTTTGTCAAAATTTAATTTCTATAGAAAATTTTATTTCTGTAGAAAATTTTGTCAACATTTTATTTCTGTAGAAATTTTTATTAAAATTTACTATTTATAGGAAGTTTTGTCAAAATTTTATTTCTATAGCAAATCATGTTAATTTTTTTCTATAGGAAATTTTGTCAAAATTTTATTTCTATAGAAAATTTTGCCAAAATTTTATTTCTATAGAAATTTTCGCCAAAATATTAGTTTTATAGAAAAGATTGTCAAAATTTCATTTCTTTAGAAAATTTTTCAAAATTTATTTCTGTAGAAAATTTTGTCAAAATTTTATTTCTATGGCAAAATTTGTCAAAACTGTATTTCTATGGAAAATTTTGTCAAAAGTTTATATCTATAGAAAATTTTGTTTGTAGAAAACTTTGTTAGAATTTTATTTCTATGTAATTTTCTCACAATTTTAATTCTATGCAAAATTTTGGGAGAGTTTAATTTGTTAAATTGTTACAGTTTTATTTTTATAGAAAATTTTGTCAAAGTTTTATTTCTATAGAACATTTTCAACATTTTATTTCTATAGAAAATTTTGTTAAAGTTTTATTTTATAGAAAATTTTGTTAAAATTTTATTTTATAGAAAATTTTGTCAAAATTTTATTTCTATAGAAAATTTTGTCAAAATTATATTTCTATGGTAAAATTTGTCAAAATTTTTAGAAAATTTTATCAAAATTTTATTTCTATTTTGTTAACATTTTATTTCTATTGATTTTTTTTTTCAAAATTTAATTTTATATAGAAAATTTTTTCAACATTTTATTTCTATAGAAAATTTTACCAAAATTTTATTTCTATAGAAAATTTTGCCAAAATTTTAGTTTTATAGAAAAATTTGTCAAAATTTTATTTCTATAGAAAATTTGTCAAAATTTATTTCTATTGTAAAATTTGTCAAAATTGTATTTCGATAGAAAAGTTTGTGAAAAGTTTATATCTATAGAAATTTTTGTCTGTAGAAAACTTTGTGAAAACTTTATTTCTATGTAATTTTTCTCACAATTTTAATTCTATGCAAAATTTTGGGAGAGTTAAATTCTATAGAAAATATTGTCAAGATTTTATTTCTATGGAAAATTTTGTCAACATTTTATTTCTATAGAAAATTTTGTCAAAATTTTATATCTGTAGAAAATTTTACCAAAATTTTATTTCTATTGAAAATTTTGCCAAAATTTTATTTCTATGGAAAATTTTGTCAAGATTTTATTTCTGTAGAAAAGAAAAAGTGTAAAGAAAAAGTGCTTATTTCTGTGGTAAAATTTTGCCAAAATTTTAGTTTTATAGAAAAATTTCTTTAGAAATTTTTGTCAAAATTTTATTTCTATAGAAAATTTTGTCTGTAGAAAACTTTGTTAAAATTTTATTTCTATGTAATTTTTCTCACAATTTTGATTCTATGCAAAATTTTGGGAGAGTTTAATTTGTTATTGTTAAAATTTTATTTTTATAGAAAATTTTGTCAAAATTTTATTTCTATAGAAATTTTAACAACATTTTATTTCTATCAAAAATTTTGTTAAAATTTTATATTTATAGAAAATTTTGTCAAAATTTTATTTCTAAAGAAAATTTTGTCAAAATTATATTTCTATTGTAAAATTTGTCAAAGTTGTATTTCTATGGTAAAATTTTTAAAAATTGTATTTCTATAGAAAATTTTGTCAAAGGTTTATATAAATAGAAAATTTTATCAAAATTTTATTTCTATAGAAAATGTTATCAAAATTTTATTTCCAAACAAAATTGTATCAAAGATTTTATTTCCAAACAAAATTTTGTCAAAATTTTATTTCTATGGATAATTCCTGAAGTACGTCTTGTTGGAGAGGAATATTTTTCAAGATCTACCAAAACATCAAGAATTCTACCAATCTACTAGTCAGTAAAAAATCTACAATTTTTGGTAGAATTCGACTAACTGTGGAAGTATGTAAGTTGTCTTGTTATAAATCATTTCTTGTACACTTTCCGGCAGTAGTAGTGTTTGCTTTGTATCGTAAAGAAAAAGTGCTTACATATATTGAATATTGGAAGCATAAACTCGACTATATCTTATGGCACTGATCATGTACAAAAATCGTATCTCATTTGCTTGTCGCTGCAAGGAAGTTTATTTGGAAGAAAGTATATACTTTTTCTGATAAACGTTTATTCTTTTCCAGGATGTAAAAACAATTTCATAAAGACCAGAACCATTTTCCAGAACCATTTTCCAAATATCTGAATACCATTTTTGGAAAATAATTCTGCCATGATGTTATATATCCAATATGAGGTTAAAAATTTAGTTGGTTTGGCTGTGACGTCGGATTCTTTTTTGATTTCTGTCAAATATTTGCCCTGTGTGACCATAGCATAACTAAAAAAAACTTTTCTGGCTAATGGAATTTGCACTCACATCTTTCTCACTTCGACGATGTTTTTTAGTTCTTAACACCTTTTTCTGTAATACAAAAATATTTTTTTTTTTAATTTTACCTTTTGCCTGGACGGAGAATCGAACCGCGGATAAGCTAACACACTATCCACTGCGCTACATAGCTGTTACTGTCATCAATAGACAATTATCATTATAAGTTATATTTTTATAGCATAGTTTGTGGCGGCCACGAGCCGATTAAACAAATTTTATTTAACATAAACATACATTTAGGTGGGCATCGTGGAGCAGTGGTTGGTACGTCCGCATTGCATACCAAGGGTCCAAAACGTTTTATTTTTACATATATTCCAGATATGTTCGAAAGATTCCAAAAAGGTATTCAACATTACATACTACTGTATTAAATATTTACTATGAATCTGTAAAATGTGTCTTATTAAAGACTTAAAGTCAGAAAAGAACAGTGTTTGATATAAACGAAATGGACTGTGTTGTTGGTTCAAAAATATTTTTTTTAGTGACAAAATAAAAATTTCGTTTTGGGTACACTTTTTCCAAACATTTTTTTTTTTTTTTTTGGTGTTGGTTGATCCAAATCCTAGTTACGATAACGTACATCAATCTACAATAATTATTACCGTATAAAAATACTTAAAGGAATTTATTCTCAAATTTTGCCACAGTCTGTGAAAATGTCAAGCTCAACATAGACATGTAAAGGGTGATTCTTTTGAGGTTAGGATTTTCATGCATTAGTATTTGACAGATCACGTGGGATTTCAGACATGGTGTCAAAGAGAAAGATGCTCAGTATGCTTTGACATTTCATCATGAATAGACTTACGATCTGCCACAACGTCGAATTTTCAGTGAATGGGCCCTAGAAAAGTTGGCAGAAAATCCGCTTTTTTATCGACAAATTTTGTTCAGCGATGAGGCTCATTTCTGGTTGAATGGCTACGTAAATAAGCAAAATTGCCGCATTTGGAGTGAAGAGCAACCAGAAGCCGTTCAAGAACTGCCCATGCATCCCGAAAAATGCACTGTTTGGTGTGGTTTGTACGCTGGTGGAATCATTGGACCGTATTTTTTCAAAGATGCTGTTGGACGCAACGTTACGGTGAATGGCGATCGCTATCGTTCGATGCTAACAAACTTTTTGTTGCCAAAAATGGAAGAACTGAACTTGGTTGACATGTGGTTTCAACAAGATGGCGCTACATGCCACACAGCTCGCGATTCTATGGCCATTTTGAGGGAAAACTTCGGAGAACAATTCATCTCAAGAAATGGACCGGTAAGTTGGCCACCAAGATCATGCGATTTGACGCCTTTAGACTATTTTTTGTGGGGCTACGTCAAGTCTAAAGTCTACAGAAATAAGCCAGCAACTATTCCAGCTTTGGAAGACAACATTTCCGAAGAAATTCGGGCTATTCCGGCCGAAATGCTCGAAAAAGTTGCCCAAAATTGGACTTTCCGAATGGACCACCTAAGACGCAGCCGCGGTCAACATTTAAATGAAATTATCTTCAAAAAGTAAATGTCATGGACCAATCTAACGTTTCAAATAAAGAACCGATGAGATTTTGCAAATTTTATGCGTTTTTTTTTAAAAAAGTTATCAAGCTCTTAACAAATCACCCTTTAATTTATCTTCAACAAGTATATACGGCCGTAAGTTCGGCCAGGCCGAAGCTTATGTACCACCATGGATTGCGTAGAAACTTCTAATGAAGACTGTCATCCACAATCGAATTACGTGGGTTGCGGTAACACATGCCGATGGCAAGGTATCTTAAAACTTCCTAACACCGTAATATATACCACATAGTCCTTACGTGGTATATATTAAACTAAAAAAGGCCGATTAAATACGTATATAATTAAGTTTAAAGTTTCTATAGAAATAAAATTTTGACAAATTAAAATTAAAAAAAAATAAAATGTTGACAACATTTTCTATAGAAGTAAAATTTGGAAAAAATTGTCTATAGAAATAAAATTTGGAAAAATTTCTCTATAGAAATAAAATTCTGACAAAATTTTCTATAGAAATAAAATTTTGATAAAATTTTCTATAGAAATAATATTTTGACAAAATTGTCTACAGAAGTACAATTTTGACAAAATTTTCTATAGAAATAACATTTTGACAATATTTTCTATAAAAATGAAATTTTGGTAGATTATTTTTGGCTCGAGTGGCAACCATGATTATGAACCGATATGGACCAATTTTTGTGTGATTGGGGATCGCCTATATATAACAATAGACCGATATGAACCAATTTTGTCATGGTTATTAGCGGCCTTATACTAACACCACGTTGCAAATTTTAACCGAATCGGATGAATTTTGCTCCTCCAAGAGGCTACGGAGATCAAATCTGGGGAACGGTTTATGTGGGGGCTATATATAATTATGGACCGATATGGACCAATTCTTGCGTGTTTGTTAGAGACCACATTCTAACACCACGTTCCAAATTTCAACCGTATCGGATGAATTTTGCTCCTCTAAGAGGCTCCGGAGGTCAAATCTGGGGATCGGCTTATATGGGGGCTATATATAATTATGGACCGATATGGACCAATTTTGGCATGGTTGTTAGAGAACATATACCAACACCATGTACCAAATTTCACCCGGATCTGATGAAATTTGGTTCTCTTAGAGGCTCCGCAAACCAAATCGGGGGATCGGTTTATATGGGGGCTTTATATAATTATGGACCGATGTGGACCAATTTTTGCATGGTTGTTAGAGACCATATACTAACACCATGTATTAAATTTCAGCCGGATCGGATGAAATTTGCTTCTCTTAGAGCAATCGCAAGCCAAATTTGGGGGTCCGTTTATATGAGGGCTATACGTAAAAGTGGACCGATATGGCCCATTTGCAATACCATCCTACCTACTTAAATAACAACTACTTGTTCCAAGTTTCAAATCGATAGCTTGTTTCTTTCAGAAGTTAGCGTGATTTCAAACGACGGACGGACATGCTCAGATCGACTCAGAATTTCACCACGACCCAGAATATATATAGTTTATGGGGTCTTAGAGCAGTATTTCGATGTGTTACAAACGGAATGACAAAGTTAATATAACCCCATCCTATGGTGGAGGGTATAAAAACTAGTCTGCCACTTTATCCTAATCTAAAACCAAGGGTTGATACGGTTTAGCTCGTTCGAACTTGTAGCCGTATTAATTTATTTCAGATCAAAATAACTGTTTATTATTTTTGTTTTAATTTTCTAATATAAAAGGAATCCCTGTGGCGACATCAATGCACCAACACCCATCTATGTCTACGTTTAGTTGTATGCTTTTCTACACATCATTTTATATTTACTTGAACTGGATATTTTAATGGACTTTATTGTCTTCTTTTCGCTCGTAAATAAAACCAGCAAAAGTTTTCAATCCACAACCATGGCAAACTTAAATGACCAGGATTCAGGCTAAGTAAGGTAAGTGAGCTGTATACCAACAATAGACATTTTTTTTTTAATACCATTACAGGTAATACAAGCAATTAACGAACATGGCAAGTTTATCCCTCTCTTTTGTATGTGAGTGTGTTTCTCATCACCATCATCTCTTTATACTCATTCTACAGCTTTTGGTTCATAGTGTGAACGACAAATGTTGAACATAAAATACAGCATTAACAACACCAACAACAACAACAACGACGACGATGACGAACATAAAGTATGTCAGTAATTAAACCTTATAACATTGCTTGGTCAGTAATGTTTTGGTCGGGCAAGTGCATTTGTGATGGTCCAGGTCATGACACTGTCGTATGAACTTACATAAATCCCCACCTTGAGTAGGTGGGTTATTGTGTTTGTAAATGGGATACAGAATCTGGTGTATACCCAGAAAGAGAGAGAGAGGGAGAGCAATAGAGAGCGATTTTACAACTGGGTATAGGTAGAACCATTAATTAACTCTTGTCTAACCATATCCCCTATAAGACCTCCTTTCGTTCACAATGACTGTAATTTACAGCAGTGTTGTACTATGCGGAAATAATAAAAATAAATTTACCAAACAAATTTATGTTCACATGTTCTTTTGCCGGCATCGAAATCGAAAAAAAAGAACAACAACAAAATCAAAGGAATAAAATGGCCAAAACCAAGATAAGGGATCGTGATGAAAATCCATGGCATGTGTAAAATCCCATTAGGATTAATTGATGAAACTGGGCCATTTGATAAGGATTGTCAGCATTATTAGAATGTGCTAAGAGAGCGAAAGGCCACAAGAGAGAGAGAGAGAGAGAGAGGCAGAGAGAGTGTGTGTGGAGACTATAGAGATTGAAGTGCGTGTGTGAAGATATATGGCATCATTAAATCTTTGCTGATTGTGACCTATGGATTCCATTTCCGTTTCCCTTGTTATCACTCATTCATCCGTTCATTCATTAAGTGTCCAATGCAAATGTTATTTTTCTGTTTTCGTGTTTTCTTGTTGTTATTTTTTAGGGTATTGGACCATGTGTATATTGACATTTGAATGATATCAATCACTGGCAAATAATCCCTTGTATTTCTGGCGAAATTGAATTGATTTGTTTGTTTTTTTTTTTTAGTATTTTCGTGGTAGGTTGTGAGGACAACTATGATTTTAACTCTAGAACATGGGTAGTTATTTGCTATTGTGGTATTTTACAGTGGGAGGAAACAGAACAAAAAAGGCAGGATAACTGGATGTATTTCCCCAAGATAACAGCAGTGAGGTCTATTATGAACTTCACCGTCTGTCTACCTACACAGAAAAAAATTTCAGGAAAATTTTTCCAATTAAAATCTTAATTGAGTTTTAAAAAATATTCAATTAAAAATTTAATTGAATCAACAGATTTTTTAATTGAAATAAAAATCAATCACATAAATTAATAGTATCAATTAATTAATGATTTAATTGGATCAATTAATTTTTTAATTGACTGTCAATTAATTTTTTAATTGATACTATCATTTCTGTGATTGAAGACATTTCAATTAAAAAATTAATTGGATCAATTAATTTCGTGATTGAATCAGAATTTTTTTTTTGTGTGTATAGACCATCCGACCAGCGATGAGTCGAAATATTTTTGCAATTTTAATCACATTGAAAAAGAAAATTGGCCTAATTTGAAAAACTATGAAACCTAAATATTTTAGACCATATTAGTGAAAGATTCCTTTTATATAAAGAAATTTTAATTAAAAGAAAGTGTATAATTTTTCTTTATTTTTTATATTAAATTTCTCATTGATGTAAGACAAGTTTTTCTTAAAAATAAACAAAAAAACGCTTTTGTTAAAAAAAAACTTTTAAAAATTAAATGATGTATTAAAAATCGGATCGGGTTGTAGATAAATAAAACCTTCAAATAAAGAGTAAGGCTTATTTTGCATCTTCGATTTAATGTTTTCCGAAATTAAGGAAATATATTTTACTTTTAAATATCTCTTTAGTATATTCTTAAACTGCATTTATTTATTTGCAAGTGAATAGCTTTGTTAATATATCCCAAAACGAGAATGATATTTCCATAACAGATATCTGCTTTATAAGTTTAGCTTTCTAAAAAAATCGATATTTTAAAGAAACCACATCTTTGACTCGGAATCAATACAAAAATCCTTAGGAGAAGGCAAAATTTTTGGATCTAAGTAAACTTTTTGTCAACATTTTATTTCTATTGAAAATTCTGTTAAAATTTTATTTCTATAGAGAACATTGTCAAAATTTTATTCTTATGGAAAATTTTGTCAGAATTTTATTTCTATAGAAAATTTTGTTAAAGTTTTATTTCTATAGAAAATTTTGTCAAAATTTTATTTTTATGGAAAATTTTGTCAACATTTTATTTTTATGGAAAATTGTGTCAAAATTTTTTTCTACAGAAAATGTTATCAAAATTTTATATCTATAGAAAATTTTGTCAAAATATAATTTCTATAGAAAATTTTGTCAAAATTTTATTTTTATGGAAAATTTTGTCAAAATTTTATTTTTATAGAAAATGTCAAAATTTCATTCCCTATAGACATTTTGCCAAAATTTTGTTTCTATAGAAAAGTTTGTCAAAATTTTCTATCTATAGAAAATTTTGTCAAAATTTTATTTCCATAGAAAATTTTGGCGAAATATAATTTCCATAGAAAATTTTTCCAAAATTTTATTTTTATAGGAAATTTTGTCAAAAGTTCATTTCTATGGACATTTTGCCAAAATTTTGTTTCTATAGAAAATTTTGTCAACATTTTATATCTATAGAAAATTTTGTCAAAATTTTATTTCCCTAGAAAATGTTGTCAAAATATAATTTCTATAGAAAATTTTGTCAAAATTTTATTTTTATGGAAAATTTTGTCAAAATTTTATTTTTATAGAAAAATTTGTCAAAAGTTCATTTCTATGGACATTTTGGTTTGGTTTTGTTTCTATAGAAAATTTTGTCAAAATTTTATATCTATAGAAAATTTTGTCAAAATTTTATATCTATAGAAAATTTTGTCAAAATTTTATATCTATAGAAAATTTTGTCAAAATTTTATATCTATAGAAAATTTTGTCAAAATTTTATATCTATAGAAAATTTTGTCAAAATTTTATTTCCATAGAAAATTTTGTCAAAATATAATTTCTATAGAAAATGTTGTCAAAATTTTATTTTCATGGAAAATTTTGTCAAAATTTTGCTTTTATAGAAAATTTTGTCAAAATATAATTTCTATAGAAAATTTTATCAAAATTTTATTTTTATGGAAAATTTTGTCAAAATTTTATTTTTATAGAAAATTTTGTCAAAAGTTCATTTCTATCTATGTACATTTTGCTAAAATTTTGTTTCTATAGAAAATTTTGTTTCTATAGAAAATTTTGTCAAAATTTTATATCTATAGAAAATTTTGTCAAAATTGTATTTCCATAGAAAATTTTGTTAAAATATAATTTCTATAGAAAATTTTTTCAAAATTTTATTTTTATGGAAAATTTTGTCAAAATTTTATTTTTATAGAAAATTTTGTCAAAATTTTATTTTGATAGAAAATTTTGTCAAGATTTAATTTCTATGGACATTTTGCCAAAATTTTATTTCTACAGAAAATGTTATCAAAATTTTATATCTATAGAAAATTTTGTCAAAATATAATTTCTATAGAAAATTTTGTCAAAATTTTATTTTTATGTAAAATTTTGTCAAAATTTTATTTCTATAGAAAATGTTGTCAAAATATACTTTCTATAGAAAATTTTGTCAAAATTGTATTTCCATAGAAAATTTCGTCAAAATATAATTTTTATAGAAAATTGTTTTCCACATTTTATTTTTATGGAAAATTTTGTCAAAATTTTATTTCTATAGAAAATGTTGTCAAATTATAATTTCTATAGAAAATTTTGTCAAAATTTTATTTCCATAGAATATTTTGTCAAAATATAATTTCTATAGAAAATTTCGTCAAAATTTTGTTTTTATAGAAAATTTTGTCAAAATTTTATTTTTATAGGAAATTTTGTCAAAATTTTATTTTTATAGGAAATTTTGTCAAAATTTTGTTTCTATAGAAAATTTTGTCAAAATTTTATATCTACAGAAAATTTTGTCAAAGTTTTATTTCCATAGAAAATTTTGTCAAAATATGATTTCTATAGAAAATTTTATTTCTATATTTTTTCAAAATTTTATTTTTATGGAAAATTTTGTCAAAATTTTATTTTGATAGAAAATTTTGTCAAAATTTTATTTTTATGGAAAATGTTGTCAAAATTTTATTTTTAAAGAACATTTTGTCAAAATTTTATTTCTATAGAAAATGTTGTCAAAATTTTATATCTATAGAAAATTTTGTCAAAATATAATTTCTATAGAAAATTTTGTCAAAATTTTATTGTTATGGAAAATTTTGTCAACATTTTATTTTTATAGAAAATGTTGTCAAAATTTCATTCCCTATGCCTATGGACATTTTGTTAAAATGTTATATCTATAGAACATTTCGTCAAAATTTTATATCTATAGAAAATTTTGTCAAAATTTTATTTCCATAGAAAATTTTGTCAAAATATAATTTCTATAGAATTTTTTTTCCAAATTTTATTATTTTATTTTATTTTATTAATTTTGTCAAGATTTCATTTCTATGGACATTTTGTCAAAATTTTGTTTCAATAGAAAATTTTGTCAAAATTTTATATCTATAGAAAATTTTGTCAAAATTTTATTTCCATAGAAAATTTTGTTAAAATATAATTTCTATAGAAAATTTTGTCAAAATTTTATTTTTATAGGAAATTTTGTCAAAAGTTCATTTCTATGGACATTTTGCTAAAATTTTTTTCCATAGAAAATTTTGTCAAAATTTTATTTCCATAGAAAATTTTGTCAAAATATAATTTCTATATAAAATTTCTATATATAATTTCTATATAAAATTTTTTTCTAAATAAAATTTCCATAGAAAATTTTATTAAAGTTTTATTTCTATAGAAAATTTTGTCAAAATTTTATTTTTATAGAAAATTTTGTCAAAAGTTCAATTCAATGGACATTTTGCCAAAATTTTGTTTCTATAGAAAATTTAGTAAAATTTTTATATCTATAGAACATTTTGTCAAAATTGTTCTATAGAAAATATTTTTTCCAAATTTTATTTTTATGGAAAATTTTATTTTTATAGAAAATGTTTTCAAAATTTCATTCCCTTTGGACTTTTTGCCAAAATTTTGTCAAAATTTTCTATCTATAGAAAATTTTGTCAAAATTTTATTTCCATAGAAAATTTTGTCAAAATATAATTTCTATAGAAAATTTTGTCAAAATTTGATTTTTATGGAAAATTTTGTCACAATTTAATTTTTATAGAAAATTTTGTCAAAATTTCATGTCTATGGACATTTTGTCATAATCTTGTTTCTATAGAACATTTTGTCAAAATTTTATTTCCATAGAAAATTTTCTCAAAATATAATTTCTATAGAAAATTTTGTCAAAATTTTATTTTTATAGGAAATTTTGTCAAAAGTTAATTTCTATGGACATTTTGCCAAAATTTTGTTTCAATAGAAAATTTTGTCAAAATTTTATATCTATAGAAAATTTTGTCAAAATTTTATATCTATAGACAATTTTGTCAAAATTTTATTTCCATATAAAATTTTGTCAAAATATAATTTCTATTAAATATTTTGTCAAAATTTTATTTCCATAGAAAAATTTTTCAAAATATATTTTCTATAGCAAATTTTATCAAAATTTTATTTTTATGGAAAATTTTGTCAAAATTTTATTTTTATAGAAAATTTGGTCAAAAGTTCATTTCTATGTATATTTTGCCAAAATTTTGTTTCTATAGAAAATTTTGTCAAAATTTTATATCTATAGAGTCAAAATTTTATTTTTATGGAAAATTTTGTCAAAATTTTATTTTTATGGAAAATTTTGTCAAAATTTTATTTCCATAGAAAATTTTGTCAAAATATAATTTCTATGTAAAATTTTGTCAAAATTTTATTTTTATAGAAAATTTTGTCAAAATTTTATTTCCATGGAAAAATTTGTCAAAATTTTATTTTCATAGAAATTTTTTTTCCGAATTTTAGTTTTATGGAAAATTTTGTCAAAATTTTATTTTTATAGGAAATTTTGTCAAAATTTCATTTCTATGGTCATTTTGTCAAAATTTTGTTTTTATAGGAACTTTTCATTTCTATGGACATTTTGCCAACATTTTGTTTCTATACAAAATTTTGTCAACATTTTATATATATAGAATATTTTGTCAAAAATTTATTTCCATAGAAAAATTTGTCAAAATTTTATTTTCATAGAAAATTTTGTCAAAAGTTCATTTCTATGGACATTTTGTCAAAATTTTATTTTTATAGAAAATTTTGTCAAAATTTCATTTCTATGGACATTTTTCCAATATTTTTTTTCTATTCAAAATTTTGTCAACATTTTATATCTATCGAAAATTTGGTCAAGATTTTATTTCCATAGAAATATTTGTCAAAATGTTATTTTCATAGAAAATTTTGTCAAAATTTCATTTCTATGGACATTTTGTCAAAATTTTATTTCCATAGAAAAATTTGTCAAAATATATTTTCTATAGAAAATTTTATCAAAATTTTATTTGTATGGAAAATTTTGTCAAAAGTTCATTTCTATGTATATTTTGCCAAAAATTTGTTTCTATAGAAAATTTTGTCAAAATTTTATATCTATAGAAAATGTTGTCAAAATTTTATTTTGATAGAGAATTTTGTCAAAATTTTATTTTATAGGTAATTTTGTTAAAATTTTATCTCAATAGAAGGTTTTGTAAAATTTTTATTTCTTCAGGAAAATTGGTCAAAATTTTATTTCTATAGGAAATTTTGTCAAAATTTTATTTCCATAGAAAATTTTGTCAAAATGTAATTTCTACAGAAAATTTTGTCAAAATTTTATTTTTATAGGAAATTTTGTCAAAATTTTATCTCAATAGAAAATTTTGTCAAAATTTTATTTCTTCAAGAAAATTTGTCAAAATTTTATTTCTATAGGAAATTATGTCAAAATTTTATTTCTATAAGAAATTTTGTAAAAATTTTATTTCTATGGAAAATTAGGGAAGCACATCATTAATATTTGTATTACCTTGCCTATTAAATATTTGTTACTTTTATAGGAAATATTTTATATTGAATGTATGGACCATCAAAGATTCTACTGTGTTAAAGAACATTTGTTTTGTCATTTTAAATCCGTTCATTATGGATGGATGACCTATGTCATGACATTAGGGATGCGATTATGGTCCGTGGGTAAATAAAATTAGAATTGCCTGCCACACCATTCCTATACACACAACAGCACATGATTTGATCATAATCCTTTTATTTCTATGTCTCGACACTTGTTCAATCAATCACTAAATAAATCCTAAATGATTAATTAGCTTATTTACCATATTGAAGGCTCATTGACCATGTGAATGCGAAATATCAAATGTCAATGGTAAAATTGAAATAACAAAAAAAAAAACTCAAAAACAACATCTGATAAAGGTTATGTTGATATTTTATTTTCGTTTTCCTAATCTATCAAATTAACAAAGCTAGCTGCAATATGTTGAATTATTTGTGCTGTCAAAGGAATCTTTAATACTTTTGAAAAATTTTAATTTTAATGTTAAGTATATTTTTAAATGTTTAAACAACAAAAAAATATTTATGTTTTTAATTCTACTCTGTCAGACAGTTTTAACTTTTTTCACAATGTCAGGGACCAAAGTGGTCCCAAATCAGATTAAAGCATTTACAAATTGTTAAGCTGTTCTATTCGGTGACATTTCGTTTCGTTTGTTTGGGATTGCTTCCAGTTCTATACAAGCAAGAGGCATATGTAATTTGTCATTTGTTATGTAACTCATAGCAATATTTATGGTGTACTGTATTCCTCTATAAGGGAGAAAATTTCATTAAAAATTAAATTTTCGGAAAAATCCCATAGGAAGAAACTGTTTTAAAAATTTCCTATAGAAATGGAAATTTCTTATTGAAATGAAATTTTCAGAAAATTGCATTTCTATAATTTTCCGAAAATATCCTATAACGATGAAATTTTCGAAAAATTCCGTATAGAGATGAAATTTTCGGAAATTACGTATAGAGATGAAAGTTCCGAAAATTTTCCAAAGAAATTAAATTTTTCGAAAATTTTTTATAGAAATTAAATATTCAGAAAATATTTTATTGAAATTGATTTTTTTTTATAAAAAAGAAACTTTGAAAAAATTTCCCATAGAAATGAAATTTTAAAAAAAAATCCTATAAAAATGAAATTTTCAGAAAATTTCCTAGAGGAACGAAAATTAGAGAATATTTCCTACAGAAACAAAATTTTTACAATATTTTTTATTGAAATTAAATTCATCAAACCTAGAAGTTTTTAGAAAATTTCTTACATAAACGAAATTTTCAGAAAATTTCCTATAGAAATAAAATTTTCGGAAAACTTCCTATATAAAATAAATTTTCCTATATAAGTGAAATTTTCCAAAAATTGCATACAGGACTGATATTTACAGAAAATTTCTTATAGAGATGCAATTTTCAGAAAATGTTCCATATGAAACAAATTTTCAGAAGATTTCTAAAACATAAATTTTGAAATTTTCCATAGAAATTAAATTTTCAGAAAATTTCCTATAGAAATGAAATTTTCACAAAACTTCCTATAGAAATGAAATTTTGAGAAAATTTCCTATAGAAATGAAATTTTCAAAAAATTTCCTATAAAAATGAAAATTTCAGAAATTTCCTAGAGAAACGAAAATTGTAGAATATTTCCTACTGAAACGAAATTCATCAAACCTAGCTGTTTTCAGAAAATTTATTACATAAACGAAATTTTCAAAAAATTTTCTATAGATATGAAATTTTCAGAAAATTTTCTATATGAAAGAAATTTTCCAAACATATCCTACAGAAAGGAGATTTTCCGAAAATTCCTCTAAAAATTAAATTTTGAGAACACTTCCATTGAAACGAAGTTTTTAGAAAATTAAAAATTGACATTTTGAGAAAATTTCCTATAAAGATAAAATTTTCGGAAAACTTCATATAAAAATGAAATTTTCAGAAAATTTCCTATATAAACAAAATTTTCAGAAAATTTTCAATATAAAAGGAATTTTCAGAAAATTTTCTATAGAAATTAAATTTTCAGAAAATTTTCCATAGAAATTAAATTTTCAGAAAACTTCCCATGGAAATGAAATTTTGAGAAAATTTCCTATAGAAATTAAATTTTCAAAAAAAAAAATTGATATAAAAATGAATTTTTTAGAAAATTTTCTAGAGAAACGAAATTTACAGAAAATTTCCTAGAGAATCGAAATTTCCAGAATATTTCTTACAGACCCGAAATTTTCCCAATATATAGAAATGAAATTTTCACAAAATTTTCAATATAAAAGAAATTTGTCAAACCTGTCCTAAAGAAAGGAAGTTTTCGGAATATTTCTTTAAAAACTAAATTTTGAGAAAATTTCCGATAGAAATGAAATTTTCAGAAAATTCCTATAGAAATGAAATTTTCAGAAAATTTCCTATAGAAATGAAATTTTCAGAAAATTTCCTATAGAAATGAAATCTTCAGAAAATTTCCTATAGAAATGAAATTTTCAGAAAATTTCCTATAGAAATGAAATTTGCAGAAAACTTCCTATAAAAATGGAATCTTCAGAAAATTTCCTATAGAAATGAAGTTTGCAGAAAATGTTCCTTATAAAAGAAACTTTCCAAACATGTCCTACAAAATGGAAATTTTAAGAAAATTTCGTTAAAAATTAAATTGTGAGAAAATTTCTATAGAAATGAAATTTTTAGAAAATTTTCTATTGCTTTGAAAATGTCGGAAAATCTGCTATAGAAATGAAATTGTCAGAAAATTTGCTATAGAAATGAACTATTTAGAAAGTTTCCTATAGCAAAGAAACATTTCATATAAAAATAATATTTTCAGAAAATTTAATATAGAAATTAAATTTTCAGAAAATTTTCTATAGAAATGGAATTTCACACAAAACTTCCTATAGAAAGGAAATTTTTCGAAAATTTCTTTAAAATTTAAATTTTGAGAAAAATGACTATAGAAATGAAATTTTGAGAAAATTTCCTACAGAAGTGAAAATTTTGAGAAAATATCCTATAGATATTACATTTTCGAAAAATTTTTCTATAAAATTGAAATTTTCGGAAAATTTCCTACAGAAATGAAATTTTCAGAAATTTTCCTATAGAAACGAAGTTTTCGGAAAATTAAAAAAAAGATTTTTTCAGAAATTTCCTATAGAAACGTAAAGGGTGATACGGTCAAAATTTGGTCAAGGGAAAACGCGTGTAAATCGGTGAAATCGTTTATTTAAAAAATCAAATTAAATTTCTTTTTCAAGTTCAATTAGTATAAAATTCAGGAAAAATATTCAGTTAGGCTTTCGCTTTTCCAAATCCGAATTGCCGGGCCTCACGCTTGACACCTGACATCAGATTTTGTACAGCCACCTTGTCCACCTTCTTCGCCGCAGAAAGCCAGTTTGCCTTGAACTGCTGCTCGTCCTTAGCAGTTTTTTTGGTCTTCTTTAGGTTCCGTTTGACAATAGCCCAGTATTTCTCAATTGGGCGGAGCTCTGGCGTGTTGGGAGGGTTCTTGTCCTTGGGAACCACCTGCACGTTGTTGGCGGCGTACCACTCCATGGCCTTTTTACCGTAATGCCAAGATGCCAAATCCGGCCAAAACAGTACGGAACAACCGCGTTTCTTCAGGAAAGGCAGCAGACGTTTATTCAAACACTCTTTCACGTAAATTTCTTGGTTGACAGTCCCGGAAGCTATAAAAATGCTGCTTTTCAAGCCATAGGTACAGATGGCTTGCCAAACCAGATATTTCTTTGCGAACTTTGACAGTTTTATGTGCTTGAAAATATCTGCTCCCTTTCCCCTTCCTTTTGCCGTATAAAACTCCTGTCCCGGAAGCTGCTTGTAGTGGCTTTGACGTAGGTTTCGTCGTCCATTACCACGCAGTCAAACTTCGTCAGTATCGTCGTGTACAGCCTTCGGGATCGCGCTTTGGCCGTCGTATTTTGTTTATCATCGCGATTTGGAGCCACTACCTTCTTGTAAGTCGATAGTCCGGCTCGTTTTTTGGCTCGATGCACGGTTGTAGACGATACACCCAGCTTACTTGCGGCATCTCGGAGAGAGAGGTTAGGGTTTCGCTTGAAACTACCGGCAAATCTCTTTGTCGTCTCAGCGGCTTCCGGTTTTCGATTTCCCCCCGATCCAGACTTCCTGGCTGTCGACAAACGTTCCCCAAACACTTTAATTACATTTGTAACGGTTGATTTGGCAACTTTTAGCGATTTTGCCAGGTTTGCGTGCGAGTAGCTCGGATTTTCGCGATGCGCGAGCAAAATTTTGATACGCTGCTCTTCTTGCTTGGACGGCATTTTGACAACTGAAGAGTGAATTCCAAAATCAAAATAGGAGCAACATTCTACACACACACACACCTTCAAAATGAGGGGTGTTCAGGTTTTTTAAATACAAAATTGAAAGAAATACGTCAAGTTTATATTGACTAAATTTTGACCGTATCACCCTTTAGTTTTTAGAAAATAAAAATTTCAATTTTGAGAAAATTATATTTATAGGAAATAAAGATTAAATTTTAAGAAAATTTCCTATAAAGATTAAATTGTCAAAAAATTTCCTAAAAAAATTAAATTTTCAGAGAATTCCTTACAGAAGTCAAATTTTCAAAGAATTTCAGAAAATTCTCTATTTAAGGTTAGGTTAGGTGGCAGCCCGATGTATCTGGCTCACTTAGACTATTCAGTCCCTTGTGATACCACATTGGTGAACTTCTCTCTTATCACTGAGTGCTGACCGATTCCATGTTAAGCTCAATGACAAGGGACCTCCTTTTTATAGCCGAGTCCGAACGGCGTTCCACATTGCAGTGAAACCACTTAGAGAAGCTTTGAACCGCTCAGAAATGTCACCAGCATTACTGAGGTGGGATAATCCACCGCTGAAAAACTTTTTGGTGTTCGGTCGAAGCAGGAATCGAACCCATGACCTTGCGTATGCAAGGCGGGCATGCTAACCATTGCACCACGGTGGCTCCCTTTCTCTATTTAAAAACATTTTCTGAGAATTTTCTATAAAAATTCAATTTTCAAAAAATTGTCTATAAAAATAAATTTTTCGGAGAATTTCCATTAGGAAAATTTCTAGCACTCAATCGTTCCTTAGTGTAATGTATACGTCTTTCGTTGTGACTAGTATTATAGCTATTCCTTCTGAGTATTATTATTTGTTATAAAAAAATGTCTCTACCACTCTGCTCTAAATATATTCCCCCGCAACATACGTTGAATTTCTTATGCTATTTTCTATATCTGCTGATGTTCCCGAATCTAAATCTTTGATTGTGGTTAGGGATTTTCAAGTGCGTTTCATTACATTTTGCGGCCTCAATGGATGATTAAAATGAATGTCCATTAAGGTTTTTTTTTTATTGTGTGACATTTGTATAAAGGAAAGTTGTCATTGTCCAAATAAATCGGCCTAACTCAAGTTAACTCTCTACGGCTCCCCTGGCTGGGTCAGCC
The DNA here is from genome assembly GCF_050003625.1 of Haematobia irritans. Classification (NCBI taxonomy): domain Eukaryota; kingdom Metazoa; phylum Arthropoda; class Insecta; order Diptera; family Muscidae; genus Haematobia; species Haematobia irritans. Next base: position 17,873,241 of record NC_134401.1, read on the forward strand.
AAAGGACCGCAATCAAGTTGGGCGAATTTGTTTAGAAAAATAAAATGGATTAAGTGCCATAACAAGTTGTTACAAACAAGTCACAGCGCCAACAATAACAGGGGGAAAATGTGAGACAGAAAATAAAAATGACAACAACCATAAATGAAAACAAATGAACAAAGAAAAAATGAATGAATGGAGCGAATACAAAAAAATGGAAAGCCAGACTGACTAGATGAATGGATGGAAAATTGATGTGAATAAATAAACGAAACGAAAAACTTTTTAAAAATCTATTTAAAATGATAATCAGGGTGGAGAAAGAAAGAGATCAAAACAATTGGAGTTTGTATTTGGGGTTAGTCTATCTACATTAAATCGCTAAGGATATTTCCTTCAAAAATTTGAGGGACAAAGGGCTGAGTGTATATATTTTATTCTTTAAATCATATTAAAATTTATGGGATAATATCTTGGTTAACGTTTTTGTGTTGTTGTAACTTCTTAACAAGGCTAAACAAAATTATATAAAGTTTTCTTTTTGCCATTTCTTTACAAGTCAAGAGTTTTTGTGAAAAAAAAATATGAAGGTCACAAGGATATAAGTAGCATGCCTAAAGGTCAGAAAGCGGCAAATGACAAAGACTTTAGATAAGACACAACTCTAGCAAAGGAAATTGATATCAGTTTCCCCACGAATACTATTCTTAATGGAGATATCTCTAGGATATTTTTTATTCAAAAGTAGCTTTTGTTTCTTATTTTTTGTTGCGAAAAAATAAAAATTAAGTCTAAAGTTTTTAGTATTAAGCTGCTTACGATTTGCATATAAAGAATAACTGGAATAGTAATCAATTTATTCCAAAATTTTCTATAGAAATGAAATTTAAAAAAAATTTACAAGAATAATATTTTGTTACAATTTTCTATAGAAATAAGGGTTTTCAAAAATTTCATTAAAATGAAAATTCATTAAAAAAAAAAAAATCATTAAAAATGAAATTTCATTACAATTTTTATAGAAATACATTTTTGACAAAATTTTTTCTGACAACATTTTCTCTAGAAATAAAATTTTTGTCACAATTTTCTATAATAATAAAATTTTAACAAAATTTTCTATAGAAATAAAATTTTGACAAAATTTTTTATTGCACTAAAATGTTGACAAAATTTTGTATAAAAATAAAATTTGGACAAAATTTTCAATAGAAATAAAACTTTGACAAAATTTTCTCTACAAATAAAATTTTGACAAAATTTTCTATAAAAATAAAATTTTAAGAAAATTTTCAATAGAAATAAAATTTTGACACAATTTTCAATAGAAATAAAATTTTGACAAAATTTTCTATAAAAATAAAATTTGGACACAAATTTCTATAGAAATAAAATTTTGACAAAATTTCCTATAGTAATCAGATTTTGACGAATTTTTTTACAGAAATCCAAATTTGGTAAAATTAAAAAAAAAAAATATTGCGAAATTTTTATATAAAAATAACATTTTGGGAAAATTTTTTATAGACATAAAGTTTTGCGAAAATTTTCTCGAAATTAACTTTTGTTAAAATTTTTTATAGAACAAACTTTTTGTTAGACAAAAAAAATATGAAAATTTCTCTACCAAACTAAAATTTTAACAAAACTTTCTATAGAAACAAAATTTTGACAAAATTTTCTCTGGAAATAAAAATTTCACAAAATTTTTCTATAGAAATAAAATTATAACAAAATTTTTTATTGAACAAAAATGTTGACAAAATTTTCTATAAAAATAAAATTTGGACACAAATTTCTATAGAAATAAAATTTTGACAAAATTTCCTATAGTAATAAAATTTTGATGAAATTTTTTATAGAAATCCAAATTGGGTAAAACTTTTTATAAAAAAAAATATTGCGAAATTTTTATATAAAAATAACATTTTGGGAAAATTTTTTATAGACATAAAGTTTTGCGAAAATTTTCTCGAAATTAACTTTTCTTAATTTTTTTTTTATAGAAAAAACTTTTTTTAGAAAAATATATGAAAATTTCTCTACCAAACTAAAATTTTAACAAAACTTTCTATAGAAACAAAATTTTGACAACATTTTCTCTGGAAATAAAAATTTCACAAAATTTTCTATAGAAATAAAATTATAACAAAATTTTTTATTGAACAAAAATGTTGACAAAATTTTCTATAAAAATAAAATTTGGACACAAATTTCTATAGAAATAAAATTTTGCCAAATTTCCTATAGTAATAAAGTTTTGAAGAAATTTTTTATAGAAATATAAATTTGGCAAAATTTTCTATAAAAAAAAAATATTCCGAAATTTTTATATAAGAATAACATTTTTGAAAAATTTTCTATAGACATAAGGTTTTGCGAAAATTTTCTCGAAATTAACTTTTGTTAAAATTTTTTATAGAAAAAACAAAATGACAAAATTTTCTACAAAAATAAAATTTTACCAAAATTTTCTATGTAAATAAAATTAGTGATAAAATTTTCTATAGAAACAAAATTTCGACAAAATTTTCTATAGAAATAAAAGTTTCACAACATTTTCTATAAAAATAAAATTTTGACAAAATGTTCTATAAAAATAAAATTTTGACAAAATGTTCTATAAAATTAAAATTTTGACAAAATGTTCTATAAAAATAAAATTTTGAAAAAAAATGTTTATAGAAAAAAACATATGATTTTTCTCGAAATTAACTTTTGTTAATTTTTTTTCTATAAAAATAAAATTTTACCAAAATTTTCTATATAAATAAAATTAATGACTAAATTTTCTATAAAAATAAAAATTTCACAACATTTTCTATAGAAATAAATTTTTGACAAAATTTTCTATAAAAATAAAATTTTGACAAAATTTTCTATAGAAATAAAATATTCACAAAATTTTCTATAGAAATAAAATTTACACAAAATTTTCTATAGAAATAAAATATTCACAAAATTTTCTATAGAAATAAAATTTTCACAAAATTTTCTATAGAAATAACATTTTGACAAAATTTCCTCTAGAAATAAAAATTTGACAAAACTTCTATAGAAATAAAATTTTGTTTTTAGCTTAGTTTAAAAAATGTCCATGCATATTGACCTAAAATGTTCATAATATCTTCAATGAAAATAAAATTTTGACAAAGTTTTCTATAGAAATAAAATGTTAACAAAATATCCTACGGTAATAAAATTTTGACAAAATTTTCTATAGAAATATAAATTTGGCAAAATTTTCTATAAAAATTACAATGTGTTAAAATTTTCTATAGACGTAAAGTTTTGCGAAAATTTTCTATAAATAAAATATTATAAAATTTTTTTATATATATATAAAATTTTGAAAAAATTTTCTGTAGAAATGAAATTTTGGCAAAATTTTTATAAAGAAAATATACGACAAAATTTTCTATAAAATTAACATTTTGACAAAATTTTCTATAGAAATAAAATATTCACAACATTTTCTATAGAAATAAAATTTTGAAAAAATTTTTTAAATAGATAAAATTGGTGACAAAATTTTCTATAGAAATAAAATATTCACAAAATTTTTTATAGAAATAAAATTTACACAAAATTTTCTATAGAAATAACATTTCGACAAAATTTTCTCTAGAAATAAACATTTGACAAAAGTTTATACAAAAGATAAAATTTTGCGAACATTTTCTATAGAAATAAAACTTTGTTTTTAGCTTAGTTTAAAAAATTGCTATGCATATTGACCTAAAATGTTCATAATATCTTCTATGAAAATAAAATTTTGACAAAGTTTTCTATAGATATGCAATTTTGACAAATTTTCAATAAAAATAAAATTTTGACAAAGTTTTCTATAGATATGAAATTTTTAAAAAAGTTTCTATAGAAATAAAATGTTAACAAAATATCCTACGGTAATAAAATTTTGACAAAATTTTCTATAGAAATAAAAATTTGGCAAAATTTTCTATAAAAATTACAATGTGTTAAAATTTTCTATAGACGTAAAGTTTTGCGAAAATTTTCTATAAATAAAATATTATAAAATTTTTTAATAGAAATAAAAATTTCACAAAATTTTCTGTAGAAATGAAATTTTGACAACATTTCTATAAAAATGAAATTTTGACAAAATTTTCTATTGAACTAAAATGTTGACCAGATTTTCTACAAAATAAAATTTTGACAAAGTTTTCTATAGATATGAAATTTTCACAAAATTTTCGATGGAAATAAAATTTTAACAAAATTGTGTATAGAATTAACATTTTGACATAATTTCCTATAGAAATAACATTTTGACAAAATTTCCTCTAAAAATAAAAATTTGACAAAAGTTTATACAAAAGATAAAATTTTGCGAAATTTTTCTATAGAAATAAAATTTTGTTTTTAGCTTAGTTTAAAAAATTGCCATGCATACTTTTAGGCGCTCGAATTTAGTATGCAATTTGGCAATGGAAAATTATCCATAATTTGACTTGCAAATATCGCTTGAGAAAAGGAATATTGTATATAGAGATTTTCTGGGTCGTGGTGAAGTTCTGAGTCGATCTGAGCATGGCCGTACGTCCATCCGTCTGTTGAAATCACGCTAACTTCCGAACGAAATAACCAATCGACTTGAAACTTGGCACAAGTAGTTGTTATTGATGTAGGTCGGATGGTATTGCAAATGGGCCATATAGGTCCACTTTTACGTATAGACCCCATATAAACGGATCCCCAAATTTGGCTTGCGGATCCTCTAAGAGAAGCAAATTTCATCCGATCCGGCTGAAATTCGGTACATGGTGTTAGTATATGGTCTCTAACAACCATGCAAAAATTGGTCCATATCGGTCCACTTTTACGTATAGCCCCCATATAAACGGACCCCCAAATTTGGCTTGCGATTGCTCTAAGAGAAGCAAATTTCATCCGATCAGGCTGAAATTTGGTACATGGTGTTAGTATATGGTCTCTAACAACCATGCAAAAATTTGTCCATATCGGTCCATAATTACATATAGTCCCCATATAAACCGATCCCCCGATTTGATTTACGGAGCCTTTACGAGAACCAAATTTCATCCGATCCGGCTGAAATTTGGTACATGATGTTAGCATATGGTCGCTAACAACCATGCAAAAATTGGTCCACATCGGTCCATAATTATATATAGCCCCCATATAAACCGATCCCCCGATTTGGCTTGCGGAGTCTCTAAGAGAAGCAAATTTCATCCGATCTGACTGAAATTTGGTACATGGTGTTAGTATATGGTCTCTAACAAACATGCAAAAATTGGTCCATATCGGTCCATAATTATATATAGCCCCCATATAAACCGATTCCCAGATTTGGCTTGCAGAGCCTCTAACAGAAAAAATTTTCATCCGATCTGGCTGAAATTTAGTACATGGTGTTAGTATTTGGTCTTTAACAACCATGCAAAAATTGGTCCATATCGGTCCATAATTATATATAGCCCCCATATAAACCGATCACCAGATTTGACCTTCGGAGCCTCTTGGAAGACCAAAATTTATCTGATGCAGTTGAAATTTGGTACGTGATGTTAATATATGGCCTTAAACACCCATGCAAAAATTGGTCGCTATCGGTCCATAATTATATATAGGCCCCATATAAACCGATCCCCAGATTTGACCTCCGGAGCACCTTGGAAGAGCAAAATTCTTCCCATTCGGTTGAAATTTGGTACGTGATGTTAGTATAGGGTATCCAACAACCATGCAGGAATTGATTCCTATCAGTCCATAATAATATATAGCTCCCATATAAACCGATCCCCAGATTTGACCTCCGGTGCCTTTTGGAGAAGCAAAATTCATCCGATCTGGTTGAAATTTGGTACGTGGTGGTAGTATATGATATTTAACAATCATGTGAGTTGAAATTTGTGGATGACAGTCTTTCGCAGAAGATTCGGCCTGGCCGAACTTACGGCCGTATATACTTGTTTTCTTCTATTGAACCAACCAGATTGTTCCAAAAACATTAGCAGACTACTTAAGTTAACGTTTTCCAGGTCCGCCAATAATCTAAAGCTATATGCCCCTAAAATTTGCTTACTCCTTACGCAAAATGCAGGACACTCACACAAGAGGTGTTTAATTGATTCCTTTTTCTCCGCATTATGACAGCTCATACAATAGTCATTACACTACGCGCCAATAGTTTTTGCAAAATCGCCTATCAGGCAGCGACCCGTTATAGCAGATATCAGGAGTGATATCTGACGTCTCGAGAACTCTAGCATATCTAGTGTGCGGTTTAAGTTTAAATGGGGCCATATGTGCTTAGTGTCGTTACAATCCTTGCAATTCTCCCATCGAACATTTGCCATCATAACAGCCTTCTCACGCAGTATGAGCTTGCAGATAGCCAGGGGCATACCAACTGATTCTAGTTCCCCTGGAATATGTAAGGTGGTCCCTAGCCTCGCCAACTCATCCGTTTCGCAGTTCCCCGGTATGTTCCTATGGCCAGGCACCCATATTAGGTGAATATTGTACTGCTCAGCCATCTCGTTGAGAGAGTGGCGGTAGTCGATGGCTGTTTTCGAGTTAAGGAACAGAGAGTCCAAGGATTTTATTGCAAGTTGACTGTCTGAGTATATATTAATACCAACATTTTTCGGAATATTACTTCTCAGCTTAGGTAATCTTTTCGCTATTCGAAGTTCCAGATCTGTAGTATATACTCCGAAACCCAATTGTCCATCCAATTTGGAGCCATCAGTGTAGAATGTATATATCGTTTGTTCCCCGGGGCCTATGTGCACCACGCCTCACTGTTGTCCCTAATACACGTACTACATACAAACATATTTATGTTTGTCGGCAATAATATGTAATATATTAACCGGCTTTCTCTTTTCAACCATAGCATTGAGCATTTTGCAAACAGTTTATCCTGAATGCATCCAATTTCCATTTAAAATGTCTATTACGTATCTTCTGTGTAGACAAAACTCACTGCACATGGATTTTGATTTTATGGCCTCAATAGAAGTTTCCAAAGCCTAGGAAATAAACAAAGTGCCAACAAAGCAAAGCCAGACTACTATAGTCCCATAATTTGATGGGGTCCATAAAACGCACTCATCCATTAGGTATTCATTTGACAAAGTAAGTTGTGGTAATAACTTGGATTTGTATCATAATTCATCCATTCCGAAGTTTTTTTTAAAGCTAATTTTATGAGGGCAAAAAAAACGATCCAGAAATGGAAAAAAATTGTATTGCTTCTACATTAAGTTAATTTAGATAAAATGCGAAATGAAAAAACTTGGCAAACAGAGAAGGTAATATTTTCATTTTTATTCCGTGAGCTAATGTTACAAAAAGATATTGGAAAATTTAGTATACAAAATATTTTTGCAGAATTTAAATTTAAATTCTTAATAAATTCACTATGTTTTTTGGGGGGTTATTTTGTGTATTTACAATAATCTCATCCCTCCATGGTTTTATAAAGCCAACTATAATATAAAAGATTAACACTCTTGGACTTTCGCTATTGCACTATTCCAGTTTTTAATAAAATCATGGATATCATTGTTCTCCATTTAACTGGCATTTATAAAATGACCACATAAAACTTTTGTATTTGTGACAATATTGTCCAAAGATTTTAATAAGAGTGCAACAAAATATTTCCCATGGAAATGTAAAACTATGTGGTAAATATTTCTATTGTTTGATCACAATCCCCTAATGTTTGTTCATTAGTAGAAAAATAAAATAAAAAAGTCAAAAGAAAACAAGTTGAAAATAATATTTTAAAGGAAAAAGAAATTAGATAGATTTTTTTTTACATACAAAAAAAAGTTGTTCAAATTATTTTTTTTCAAAATTTTATATTCATAAGCAATTTTGCCAAAATGTTATTACTATAAAGAATTGTGACAAATTTTTACTTCTCTCGAAAATTTTTTTCTAAACTTCATTTCTATAGAAAATTTTCGCAAAATGTTTTCTATGGAAATTTTTCGCAATTTTTTTCCTATAAAAAAATTTGACAAAATTTTACTCCCACAAAAAATTTTGTCAAAATTTTACCAAAATTTTATTCTGATAGAATATAAATATTAAATATTTATTATTGTAAATATTTATTTCTATTGTTTGATCACAATCCCCTAATGTTTGTTCCTTAGTAGAAAAATAAAATAAAAGAGTAAAAAAAAAACAATTTGAAAATAATTTTTGAATGTAAAAGAAATTAGATAGATTTTTTTTACATACAAAAAAAAAGTTGTTCAAATTAATTTTTTTTTTCAAAATTTTATATTCATACGAAATTTTGCCAAAATGTTATTACTATGAAGAATTGTGACAAATTTTTACTTCTATCGAAATTTTTTTTCTAAACTTCATTTCTATAGAAAATTTTCGCAAAATGTTTTCTATGGAAATTTTTCGCAATTTTTTTCCTATAAAAAAATTTGACAAAATTTTACTCCCACAGAAAATTTTGTCACAATTTTAGCAAAATTTTATTCTGATAGAATATAAATATTAAATATTTATTATTGTAAATATTTATTTCTATTGTTTGATCACAATCCCCTAATGTTTGTTTCTTAGTAGAAAAATTAAATAAATGAGTAAAAAAAAAACAATTTGAAAATAATTTTTGAATGTAAAAGAAATTAGATAGATTTTTTTTACATACAAAAAAAAGTTGTTCAAATTAATTTTTTTTTTTTTTCAAAATTTTATATTCATAAGAAATTTTGCCAAAATGTTATTACAATGAAGAATTGTGACAAATTTTTACTTCTATCGAAAATTTTTTTCTAAACTTCATTTCTATAGAAAATTTTCGCAAATTTTTTTCTATGGAAATTTTTCGCATTTTTTTTTCTATAGAAAATTTTGACAAAATTTTACTCCCAGAGAAAATTTTGTCAAAATTTTATTTACGTAGAATATTTTTGCAATATTTTACTTCTATAGAAAATTTTCGCAAAATTTTATTTCTATAGAAAATTTTCGCAAAATTTTATTTCTATAGAAAGTTTTTGGAAAATTTTATTTAAATAGAAAATTTTTGGAAAATTTTATTTCTATAGAAAACTTTTGCAAAAGTTTATTTTTTATTTCTATATAAATTATATTCCTATAGAAAATCTTATTTCTATAGAAAATTGTGTCAAAATTTTATTTCTATAGAAAATTATGTCAAAATTTTTTTTCTATAGAAATTTTTGTGAAAAATTTGTTTCTATAGAAAATTTTGTCAAAATTTTATTTCTATAGACAATTTTGTCAACATTTTATTCTATAGACAATTTTCGCAAAAATTGTATTTTTATAGAAAACCTATGCAAAAATTTTATTTCTATAGAAAATCTTCGCAAAGTTTATTTGTTATTTCTAAAATAAATGCTAAAATTGTACTCCTATAGAAAATTTTTGCAAAATTTTATTATTATTTCAAAATTTGTATTTCTAGCGAAAATTTTAGCAAAATTTTATTTCTATAGAAAATTTTGTTAAAATTTTATTTCTGTATGAAATTTTTGCAAAAATTTATTTCTATGGAATTTTTTGGCAAATTTTATTTCTATACAAAATTTTCGAAAAATTTTATTTCTATAGAAAATTTTAGCAAAATTTTATGTCTATTGAAAATTTTTGAAAAACATTTCCAAAAACCATCTTTATTTCTATAGAAAATTTGGTCAAAATTTTATTTCTAAAGAAAATTTGGTCAAAATTTTATTTCTATAGAAAATGTTGTCAATGTTTTATTTCTATAGAAAATTATGTCAAAATTTTATTTCTATAGAAAATTTTGTCAAAATTTTATTTCTATAGAAATAATTGTCTAGATTTTATATCAATAGAAAATTTTGTCAAAATTATATTTCTATAGAAAATTTTGTAAAAAATTTATTTAAAAAAAAAATTTGCCAACATTTTATTTCAATAGAAAATTTTGTCAAAATTTTACTCCCACTGAAAATTTTGTCAAAATTTTATTACCATAGAAAATTTTACAAAATTTTTATTCCCATAGAAAATTTTTGCAAAAGTTTATTTTTTATTTCTATAAAAAATGTTATAATTTTACCCCCATAAAAAATTTTGTCAAAATTTTATTTCTATAGAAAATGTTGTCAATGTTTCATTTCTATAGAACATTTTGTCAAAATTTTATTTCTATAGAAAATTTTTTTCAAAATTTTATTTCTATAGAAAGTTTGTCAAGATTTTATTTCTATAAAAATAATTGCCTAGATTTTATATCAATAGAAAATTTTGTCGAAATTATATTTCTATAGAAAATTTTGCCAACATTTTATTTCAATAGAAAATATTGTCAAAATTTTATTATTATTATAAAAAATTTTATAAAAATTTTATTCCCATAGAAAATTTTCGCAAAATTTTATTTCTGTAGAAAATTTTTTAAAAATTATGTTTCTATAGAAAATTTTGTCTAAATTTTATTTCTATAGAAAATTTTGCCAAACTTTTTTTCTATAGAAAATTTTGTCAAAAATTTTATTATAGAAAATTTTGTAAAAATTTTATTATAGAAAATTTTATGAAAATTTTATTCCCACAGAAGATTTTTGCAAAAGTTTATTTTTTATTTCTATAAAAAATGTCATAATTTTACCCCCATAGACAATTTTGACAAAACATTATTTCTATAGAAAATTTTGTCAAAATTGTATTTCTATAGAAAATGTTGTCAATGTTTTATTTCTATAGAAAATTTTGTCAAAATTTTATTTCTATAGAAAGCTTTGTCAAGATTTTATTTCTATAGAAATTTTTGTGAAAAATTTATTTCTATAGAAAATTTTGTCAAAATTTTATTTCTATAGACAATTTTGTCAACATTTTATTCTATAGACAATTTTCGCAAAAATTGTATTTTTATAGAAAACCTATGCAAAAATTTTATTTCTATAGGAAATCTTCGCAAAGTTTATTTGTTATTTCTAAAATAAATGCTAAAATTGTACTTCTATAGAAAATTTTCGCAAAATTTTATTATTATTTCAAAATTTGTATATCTAGCGAAAATTTTAGCAAAATTTTATTTCTATAGAAAATTTTGTTAAAATTTTATTTCTGTATGAAATTTTTGCAAAAATTTATTTCTATGGAATTTTTTGGCAAATTTTATTTCTACAGAAAATTTTAGCAAAATTTTTTGAAAAATTTTGAAAAACATTGTCAAAACTTTATTTCAATAGAAAATTGTGTCAAAATTTTATTTCTATAGGAAATTTTGTCAAAATTTTATTTCTATAGAAAATTTTGTCAAAATTTTATTTCTATAGAAATAATTGTCTAGATTTTATTTCTATAGAAATAATTATCTAGATTTTATATCAATAGAAAATTTTGTCAAAATTATATTTCTATAGAAAATTTTTTTAAAAAATTTATTTTAATAGAAAAATTTGCCAACATTTTATTTCAATAGAAAATTTTGTCAAAATTTTACTCCCACAGAATATTTTGTCAAAATTTTATTACTATAGAAAATGTTTATTCCCATAGAAAATTTTTGCAAAAGTTTATTTTTATTTCTATAAAAAGTGTCATAATTTTACCCCCATAGAAAATTTGGGAAAACGTTATTTCTATAGAAAATTTTGTCAAAATTTTATTTCTATAGAAAATGTTGTAATTGTTTTATTCCCATAGAAAATTTTCGCAAAATTTTATTTCTGTAGAATTTTTTTTTAAAAATTTTGTTTCTATAGAAAATTTTGTCAAAATTTTATTTATATAGAAAGCTTTGTCAAGTTTTTATTTCTATAGAAATAATTGCCTAGATTTTATATCAATAGAAAATTTTGTCAACATTATATTTTTGTAGAAAATTTTTCTTTTAGTAGAAAATTTTGCCAACATTTTATTTCAATGGAAAATTTTGTCAAAATTATACTCCCACAGAAAATTTTGTCAAAATTTTATTATTATTATAGAAAATTTTATAAAAATTTTATTCCCATAGAAAATTTTCGCAAAATTTTATTTCTGTAGAAAATTTTTTAAACATTATGTTTCTATAGAAAATTTTGTCTAAATTTTATTTCTGTAGAAAATTTTGTCAAAATTTTATTTCTATAGAAAATTTTGCCAAAATTTTTTTCTATAGAAAATTTTGTAAAAATTTTATTCCCACAGAAAATTTTTGATAAAGTTTATTTTTTATTTCTATAAAAAATGTCATAATTTTACCCCCATAGAAAATGTTGTCAAAATTTTACTGCCACAGAAAATTTTGTCAAAATTTTATTATTATAGAAAATTTTCGGAAAATGTTATTCCCATAGAAAATTTTCGCAAAATGTTATTTCTGTAGAAATTTTTTTAAAAATTTTGTTTCTATAGAAAATTTTGTCAAAATTTTATTTCATTCCGTTTTGTTTTATTATTGTTGGTTGTGTTCTTTAAGCATTGTTGCTGTTTTTTGATTTCAGCTTAAAACCATGCATTGACTAAACTACAAGTGTAGCTTAACCAACAGAGGTAAAGAAAGTTGGCTGCAAGTAGAGGATGCTGATGAGGAATGTGCTAATACCGAAACGTGCGTCCATCCAACCATCTTGCAGTCTATAGGGCTTTGCCCAAATAAATTTGACAAACATTGTTTTCCTCTGTTGGTTAAACTACACTTGTAGTTTAGTCAATGCATGGTTTTAAGCTGAAAACAAAAAACAACAAAATTTTATTTCTATAGAAAATTTTGTGAAAGATTTTATTTTTATAGAAAATTTTGCCAAGATTTTGTTCTATAGAAAATTTTGTAAAAATTTTATTTCCATACAAAATTTTATCAAAATTTTATTTCTATAGAAAATTTTGTCAAAATTCTATTTCTATAGAAAATTTTGTCAAAATTTTATTTCATAGAAAATTTTGTCAAAATTTTATTTCTATAGAAAATTTTGTCAAAATTTTATTTCTATAGAAAATTTTTTGAAAAATTTTATTTTTATAGAAAATTTCGCCAAGATTTTGTTTTATAGAAAATTTTGTAAAAATTTTATTTCTATACAAAATTTTATCAAAATTTTATTTCTATAGACAATTTTGTCAAAGATTTATTTCTATAGAAAATTTTGTCAAAATTCTATTTCTATAGAAAATTTTGTAAAAATTTTATTTCTAAAGAAAATTTTGCAAAGATTTTTTTCTATATAAAATTTTGTAGAAATTTTATATCTATACAAAATTTTGCCAAAATATTTTTTTTCTATATAAAATTTCCGCAAAATTTTATTTCTATAGAAAATTTTGTCGAAATGTTATTTCTATAGAAAATTGTAGTAAAACTTTATTTCTGTAGAACATTTCGTCAAAATTTTATTTCATTAAATTAACCAAGGGAGGGAAATTATATTTGTTAATCTTTTTGGGCAAAACCATTTAGACTGTAAGATGTTTGGATTGACGGCCGTTTCCCAACCTCCTTGTTCCTCAGCACGATCCTCTACTTGCAGCGAAACTACCAACCAATTATCTCACCGCCCGTGTAGCTGTCGAGTCTACGGCCGGGGCGGACACAAAGTTTTCAACCCTGTCCAAGGACTGCAAACCGCCATTTGGAGTGTGCCTATTTCCCGAAAAACTCGAAAATACCAACTACAAAGGGCTACAACAACAACAACCAATTATCTCACTCAATTCGGATAATTCACTAAGTCCAAAGTGAAGTTCAAGTGTAAGAACCTCCCGAAAAAAGATGGTTTGCTAGTCGACTTTGCCTCCATAAATTAAATAAACATATATAACTTTCCCTCTGCCAAAATTTTATTTTTATGTAAAATTTTGTCAAAATTTTATTTCTAAAGGAAATTTTCACAAAATTTTAGTTCGAATAGAGAATAGAATAGAGAATTTTCGCAAAATTTTATTCTGATAGAAAATTTTTGCAAAATTTTATTTCTATAGAAAATTTTGTCAAGATTTCTGTAAAGTTTTATCAAAATTTAATTTCTATATAAAATTTTGTAATAATTTTATTTCAATAGAAAATTATTTAACAAAAATTCATTTCTATAGAAAATTTTGTCAAAATTTTATTTATTTAAAAAATGTTGTCAACATTTTATTGCTATACTTTTCACAAAATTTTATTATTGTAGAAAATTTTTGCAAAATTTTATTTCGATAGAAAATTTTTGCAAAATTTTATTTCTATAGAAATTTTGTCAAAATTCAATTTCTATAGAAAATTTTGTCATATTTTTATTTCGATAGAAAATTTTTCAAATTTTATTTCTATAGAAAATTGTGCCAAAATTTTATTTCTATAGAAAATTTTGTCAAGGTTTCTGTAAAATTTTGTCAAAATTTTATTTCTCTAGAAAATTTTGTCATCATTTTATTTCAATAAAAAATTATTCAACAAAAGTTCATTTCTATAGAAAATTTTGCCAAAATTTTATTTCTATAGAAAATTTTGTCAAAATTTTATTTCTATAGTAAATTTTGTCAAAATTTTATTTCTATAAGAAATTTTCACAAAATTTTATTTCTTTAGAAAATGTTGTCAAGATTTCTGTAAAATTTTGTCAAAAATTCATTTCTGTAGAAAATTTTGCACAATTTTTTTCTATAGAAAATTTTGTCAAAATTTTATTTCGAAAGGAAATATTCACAAAATTTTAGTTCGATAGAGAATTTTCGCAAAATTTTATTCCGATAGAAAATTTTTGCAAAATTTTATTTCTATAGAAAATTTTGTCAAGATTTCTGTAAAATTTTGTCAAAATTTAATTTCTATAGAAAATTTTGTCATAATTTTATTTCAATAGAAAATTATTTAACAAAAATTCATTTCTATAGGAAATTTTGTCAAAATTTTATTTATTTAGAAAAGTTTGTCAACATTTAATTGCTATAATTTTCGCAAAATTTTATTTCGATAGAAAATTTTTGCAAAATTTTATTTCTATAGAAAATTTTGTCAAGGTTTCTATAAAAAATTTTGTCAAAATTTTATTTCTAAAGGAAATATTCACAAAATTTTAGTTCGATAGAGAATTTTCGCAAAATTTTATTCCGATAGCAAATTTTTGCAAAATTTTATTTCTATAGAAAATTTTGTCAAGATTTCTGTAAAATTTTGTCAAAATTTAATTTCTATAGAAAATTTTGTCATAATTTTATTTCAATAGAAAATTATTTAACAAAAATTCATTTCTATAGGAAATTTTGTCAAAATTTTATTTATTTAGAAAAGTTTGTCAACATTTAATTGCTACAATTTTCGCAAAATTTTATTTCGATAGAAAATTTTTGCAAAATTTTATTTCTATAGAAAATTTTGTCAAGGTTTCTGTAAAATTTTATTTCAATATTTCAATTTTATTCTAATAGAAAATTATTTAACAAAAATTCATTTTTGATAGAAAATTTTGCCAAAATTTCATTTCTATAGAAAATTTTGCCAAAATTTTATTTCTATAGAAAATTTTGTCAACATTTCCTTTCTATAATTTTCGCAAAATTTTATTTCTTTAGAGAATTTTCGCTAAATGTTAGTTTTATAGCCAGTCTTATTTAAATATTATTCCTGTAGAACATTTTGTGAAAATTTTATTTCTATACACAATTTTGCCAAAATTATATTCCTATGGAAATATTGTCATATTTCTATTTCTCTGAAGGTTAAAGTGGCAGCCCGATTTATTGTTAGGCTCACTTAGACTATTCAGTCCATTGTGATATTTCTATGAAAAATTTAAGCAAAATTTTCTTTCTATAAAAAAGTTTTTTTTTGTTTTAATTCTATTTTGTTTTACGATGAATTTAGTTAAATTTCGTGTAACTTTCATATTTTTTATTTGAAATATTTATCCTCACTCTTTACAAATTGTGCTTTTCGTAACATAAAACAAAAGGCTTCAAGTAAACATGGATGTTGTTAAATCATGTCAATGTCATAAACACACCTTTTTAAAATCCATCAAATACGCTTGATTTTCGAGGAATTTTGTGAGTTCTTTGTTTGGCTTTTTCGTTTCCCAATATTTCCTCTAAATTCCTCTAAAAGTACCTTGTGACAAATAAATTCTCTGAAATGCATGAGCATGAACATTTCTAATACCTCACATTGCTTGCTCCATTAAGTTTGTTCGAACGATTTACTTACACACCATGCATTTGCATATATCCATTTCCATTACTCCTACTTCGAGTCCTGTGAGATTTATTTAATAACAAACGGATCACACCTAAACCATGAGTCAAATGAAACCCCAGTGCGATGCAAAGAAAACACGTTTTATCTACAATCTGCAATGGTCTCTCTTTTGATTCCGTACGAACTTCGCCACCCACATAAGTATAGGGATACATTCTAGTAGGAATACAAAAATTGTTCCTCCTGCCAAGAAAATTTTCCGCGACAGCATCTGGTCTAATTAATATGCATGACAGCAGCAGCACTCCAAGGCACTTGTTTATATTCTCTAGCACATGTTTTGTTATTTGCTAGAGTAAGCAAAACGAATATCCATAGTACGTGGAATATTGGCAACAAAAAAAGTACCTAAAGTAATAGGAAATACAGATAGTACGGATATCTCGTTGGGTGGATGCTATTCGGAACACAAGTTTTCATATGCTAAACTATCCATGGAATTCACAGAATCGCAAATGCAATTGCCAAAAGTGATCCCACTATTGAAGGAATTTCCCCAAATGGGAATTTTTTAAAGCAAATTAACAAAAGAAATTTCGATAAAATTTCTTATGGAAATAAAATTTTGACAAAAATTTCCTAAGACAACAACATTTTCTATAGAAATGATTTTTTTTCAAAAAATTTCCTATAGAAATTTCAATTTTAAAAAAATGTTATATACAAATGAAATTTAAAAAAAAAAAAATCTACAGAAATGAATTTTTCCAAAAATTCCATATCGAAATGCAATTTTAAGAAAATTTTCTATAGACATGAAAATGTCAGAAATTTTCCTATAGGAATGAAATTTTTAGACAATTTCCTATAGGAATGAAATTTTCAGAAAATTTTCTATAGAAATCAAATTTTTAGACAATTTCCTATAGAAATTAAATTTTCCAAAAATGGTATATACAAATGAAATTTTCAAAAAATTTTCTACATAAATGAATTTTTCCAAAAATTTCATATCGAAATGCAATTTTAAGAAAATTTTCTATAGAAATTAAATTTTCCAAAAATTTTCTATAAAAAGGACATTTTCAGAAAATTTTCCATAGGAATGAAATTTTCAGAAAATTTTATATAGGAATGAAATTTTACAAAAAAAAAAAAATCCTGCAGAAATGTTATTTTGACAAATATTCATACAGAAACAACATTTTATAACATTTTCTATAGAAATTAAATTTTCAGAAAATTTTCTATAGAAATTAAATTTTTAGAAAATTTTCTATAGAAATTAAATTTTCAGAAAATTTCCTATATGAATGATATTTTCAAAAAAAAAAAAAATTCTGTAGAAATGTTATTTTGACAAATATTCCTACAGAAACAACATTTTATAACATTTTCTAAAGAAATGATTTTTTCAGAAAATTTCCTACAGTAATTAAATTTTCAGACAATTTCCTATAGAAATAAAATTTTCAAAAAATGTTCCATACAAATGAAATTTTCTAAACATTTTCTACAGAAATGAAGTTTTCCCAAAATTTTCTACCGAAATGATTTTTTTTTCAAAAATTTCTTATACAAATGCAATTTTAAAAGAATTTTCTATAAACATGAAATTTTCAGAAAATTTCCTATAGAAATGAAATTTCCAAAAAATTTTTTTAAAAATTAAATTTTCAGAAAATTCTCGATAGAAATGAAATTTTTATAAAATATAGCAATTTAAGAAAATTTTCAAAAAATTTGTTTAAGAGTTAAATTTTCAGAAAAATTCATATAGGAATGAAATTTCCAAAAAAAATCCTGTATTAATGTAATTTTGACAAATATTCCTATAGGAATGAAATTTTACAAAACTTTCTACAGAAATGAATTTTTCAGAAAATTTCCTACAAAAATGAATTTTTGGTCAAAATTTTTGCAATTTTAAGAAAATTTTCTATAGACATGAAATTTTCAGAAAATTTCCTATAAAAATAGAAATTTCCTATAGAAATGAAACTTTCAAAAAAAAAATGTTTTAAGAAAGAAATTTTCAGACAATTTGCTATACAGATGAAATTTTGAAAAAACTTTTTACAAAAATGAATTTTTGCTCAAAATTTCTTGTAGAAATGCAATTTTAAGAAAATTTTCTATAGACATGAAATTTTCAGGAAATTTCCTACCGAAATTGAAATTTCCTATAGAAGTGAAATTTAAAAAAAAAATCCTATACAAATGAAATTTTGAGAAAATTTTCTGTAGAAATTTTGGGAAATATTCCAATAGAAATTAAATTTTACAAAATTTTCTATTGACATGAATTTTTAAGAAGAATTTTTCAGAAAATTTCCTATAGAAAATAAATTAGAAAATAAACAGAAAATTTCCTATATAAATGAAATTTCGAGAAAATTTCCTGTAGAAATGGAATTTTGAGAAATATTCCTATAAAAGATAAATTTTACAAAATTTTCTATTGAAATGTTTCAGAAATTTTCCTTAAAGGGTGATACGGTCAAAATTTGGTCAATATAAACTTGACGTATTTCTTTCAATTTTGCATTTAAAAAACCTGAACACCCCTCATTTTGAAGGTGTGTGTGTGTAGAATGTTGCTCCTATTTTGATTTTGGAATTCACTCTTCAGTTGTCAAAATGCCGTCCAAGCAAGAAGAGCAGCGTATCAAAATTTTGCTCGCGCATCGCGAAAATCCGAGCTACTCGCACGCAAAGCTGGCAAAATCGCTAAAAGTTACCAAATCAACCGTTACAAATGTAATTAAAGTGTTTGGGGAACGTTTGTCGACAGCCAGGAAGTCTGGATCGGGGGGAAATCGAAAACCGGAAGGCGCTGAGACGACAAAGAGAGTTGCCGGTAGTTTCAAGCGAAACCCAAACCTCTCTCTCCGAGATGCCGCAAATAAGCTGGGTGTATTGTCTACAACCGTGCATCGAGCCAAAAAACGAGCCGGACTATCGACTAACAAGAAGGTAGTGACTCCAAATCGCGATGATAAACAAAATACGACGGCCAAAGCGCGATTTCCATAGAAATATAAATTTCAGAAATTTTCCTATAGAATTTAAATTTTCAAAAAACATTTTAAATGAAATTTTCATAAAAATTTGTATAGAAATTAAATTTGCTGAAAATTTGCGAAATGAAATTTTCAGAAAATTTCCTATAGAAATTAATAATACCCTTCACCATAAGACTTTGTCATTCCGTTTGTAACACGTCGAAATATTGCTCTAAGACCATATATTCTTGGTCGTGGTGAAATTCTAAGTCGATCTAAGCATGTCCGTCCGTCCGGCTGTTGAAATCACGATAACTTCCGAACGAAGCAAGCTATCAACTTGAAACTTAGTAGTTGTTATTGATGTATGTCGGATGGTTTTGCAAATGGGCCCTATTGGACCACTTTTACGTGGTGTCAGTATATGGTCTTTAATAACTATGCGAAAATTGGTCCATATCGGTCCATAATTATATATAGCTCCCATAAAAACCGATTCCCATATTTGAACTCCGGAGCCTCTTGAAATTTGGTACGTGGTGTTAGTATAGCTCCCATAAAAACCGATCCCCAGATTTGAACTCCGGAGCCACTTGATATTTGGTACGTGGTGTTAGTATATGGTCTCTAACAACCATGCGAAAATTGCTCCATATCGGTCCATAATTATATATAGCCTTCATATAAACCGATCCCCAGATTTGACCACCGGAGCATTTGGGAAGAGCAAAATCCATCCGATCCGGTTGAAATTTGGTACGGAGCATCTTGAAGGAGCAAAATTCATCCGATCTTACTGAAATTTGGTACATGGTGTTGGTATATGGTCTCTAAAAACCATGCGAAAATTGGTCCATATCGGTCCATAATTATATATAGCCCCCATATAACCCGATCCCCAAATTTGAACTCCGGAGCCTCTTGAAAAAGCAAAATGGATCCAATCTACTTGAAATTTGGTACGTGGTGTTAGTATATGATCTCTAACAACCATGCGAAAATTGGTCCATATCGATCCATAATTATATATAGCCCCCATATCAACCGATCCCCAGATTTGACCACCGGAGCCTGGGAGGAGCGAAGTTTATACGATTCGGTTGAAATTTTGTATGTTATGTTAGTATGTTGACACTAAGAACCATGCAAAAATTAGTCCATAACGGTCCATAATTATATATAGGCCCCATATAAACCGATCCCCAGATTTGAACTCCGTAGCCTCTTGAAGGAGCAAAATTCATCCGATCCACTTGAAATTTGGTACGTGGTGTTAGTATATGGTCCCTTACAACCATGCAAAAATTGGTCCATATCGGTCTATAATTATATATAGCCCCCATATCAACCGATCCCCAGATTTGGCTTGCGGAGCCTCAAATAGAAGCAAATTTCATCCGATCCGGCTGAAATTTGGTATATGGTGTTGATATATGGTCTCTAGGTTAGGTTAAAGTGGCAGCCCGATTAAGATTCAGGCTCACTTAGACTATTCAGTCCATTGTGATGGTATATGGTGTCTAACAACCATACAAAAATTGGTCCACATCGGTCCATAATTCTATATAGCCCCCATATAAACCGATCCCCAGATTTGACCACCGGAGCCTCTGGGAGGAATAAAATTCATCTGATTCACTTGAAATTTGGTACGTGGTGTTAGTATATGGTCTCTAACAACCATGCGAAAATTGGTTCATATCGGTCCATAATTATATATTATATATCAATCGATCCCCAGATTTGACCACCGGAGCCTCTGGGAGGAGCACAGTTCATACGATTCGGTTGACATTTTGTATGTTATGTTAGTATGTCGACACTAACAACCGTGCAAAAATTTGTCCATATGGGTCCATAATTGTATAAAGCCCCCATATAAAAAAATTCCTAGATTTGACTTCCGGAGCTTCTTGGAGAAGCAAAATTCATCCGATCCACTTGAAATTTGGCACGTGGTGTTAGTATATGGTCTCCAACAACCATGCGAAAATTGTTCCATATCGGTCCATAATTGTAAATAGCCCCCATATCCACCGATCCCCAGATTTGATACAACCCCCACAGAAATCGACCCTCAATCAAACAAAAATTGGTCCATATCGGTTCATAATTATATATAGGCCCCATATAAAGCCACCCCCATATTTCACTTCTGGCTCTCTAATTACCACGGAACAGTTCATATATGTTCGTAATTATTTATAGACTTTCTATATATACCAATCAAGAAATAAATTATATATATATATATATATATATATATATATATATATATATATATATATATATATATATATATATATATATATATATATATATATATATATATATATATATATATATATATATATATATATATATATATATATATATATATATATATATATATATATATATATATATATATATATATATATATATATATATATATATATATATATATATATATATATATATATATATATATATATATATAGATACCTTGCCATCGCTAAGTATTACCACAACCCAAGTTATTCGAGTGTGATTGGCAGTTTTTAGTTGAAGGAGCTACCGTGGTGCAATGGTTAGCATGCCCACCTTGCATACACAAGGTCGTGGGTTCGATTCCTGCTTCGACCGAACACCAAAAAGTTTTTATCCCACCTCAGTAATGCTGGCGACATTTCTGAGGGTTTCAAAGCTTCTCTAAGTGGTTTCACTGCAATGTGGAACGCCGTTCGGACTCGGCTATAAAAAGGAGGTTCCTTGTCATTGAGCTTAACATGGAATCGGGCAGCACTCAGTGATAAGAGAGAAGTTCACCAATGTGGTATCACAATGGACTGAATAGTCTAAGTGAGCCTGATACATCGGGCTGCTACCTAACCTAACCTAGTTGAACTTTCTACACAATCCATGGAAGATTCGGTTTGGCCGAACTTACGTCCGTATATACTTGTTTTGTTATAAAATTTCCTTAGAAATTAAATTTTCAGAAAATTTGCTATAGAAATTTAGTTTCTTATATAAAATTTCCTATAGATATGAAATTTTTAGAAAAATTCCTGTAAAAATTAAATTTTCGGAAAATTTCCTACTATTTGAAGAATACAAAAATTAATATCTTTTTGTGGGAATATTATTATCTCTTAGTGCATACTTTTAGGCGACTTCCAATTAAAGCTAATCTTGGTTTTTTGACAGCAGGGATCTGAAACTTTGTACAATTATACTAAATTTGGTACATTTTTTTATAGCAAAGTGGTTCAACTTTAATTTTCAGTGAGTTGAGGACAATTATATTTTTATGCAAGTCTGAAAATTGAAATTGAGAAATACCCAAGGTCACAAGATAGACTGGTTCTTGTAAAATGCTATCGGAATATTGCCCTTCTACTATTTCAAGTAAAATTATTATTTGATATTTCATTAATTTCCTTTTGTAAACTGGTACAATTTGAACATAAAAAGTACGATTTAGTTATTCTTTTTGGAACAAATGAAAATTTTGATTTTTCATTCCCTGACTCATAGAACGGAAAATTATGACACAATAAAGGATCAATGAAAGACTATTATTCATTTTGCAAATTTCTATTGTCTACAAAGAAAATGGACGGATATAGTACAAAAGGTTATTAATCATGGAATCATTTCAATAGATGAGTTGGTCATGATAACGATAGGCGACAATGGCAAGGAGAAGGGAGATGCAAACCTAATGGAAACAAAAACAATTTCTTAATCTAACGACATGAGAAATTAAGCATTTTGTAGAACAAAGGAGGTATAGTGTTAGCGTTTGATTCTAGGTTAAAATATTAGAGGATGACTACAATGCTGGGCAAAAAATTAAGAAAGAAAATAAAAATACAAAAATTTCGAAACTATGGCCATGAAAATCATTGACAGCCATTGTCTAACCGACAATCCTATGCATCCTCCTTTATAGACCCTCCTTTGGTTATTGTACGATGGCAAGGTTAGAGTAACCATTATTGAGGATATTGCTTTACGATTGCCCTGCTTTATATTTTCCCGAAGAGATTAGAAACCAATTAATATTTGCCTACAAATGAACTTTGCTTATTTAAATAAGCATAGCTATTCTTCGTTTTGATTCGTTTGGCTCTATACCTTAATTGGATTTTATTGTTGTTTGGCTGTAATAGCTTTAATTTTTATTTGGTGGAAATAAATTTGAGGCTCTTTATAATTAACTTTGTCTAGAGGCCGAGATATCGTATAGATTTGGGCAAAGGAAATGTCCAATTAATTCTTCCAATTTATGCAATGTGTTTTTGTGTGTGTTTGGGATTGTTCCTCGTGGCTTTTTAGACTTTTAAAACGTGACATAATTACTTTTGTAGATTGTTGGATAATTGGAAATCGATGGAGACATTTAAATTAAATGTAAAAGTTTTTTTGTTTTTTTGTAACATTTGTTTGGTTTGGAAGCAACAATTTGTTTCACTTCAAATGAATTGCAAAACGGGAATGGTGAATATGTTAGTCGTATATTTTTGGTAAATGTAAATTGCCTGCAGCAAGGAACAAGAAAAAGATAAAACAAATAGGGAACACCTACGAATTATCCTTAGTTTGGTTAGATACAAATTTATAAAAAATCTTTTAGCACAAAAATATGGGGACCATGGGACAGATTGACAGAAAATTTTCCTATAGAAATGAAATTTTGACAATATTTGTATAATAATAAAATCTGGACAAGATTTCCAAAGAAAATGAAATTTTGACAAAATTTTCCAAAGAAAATGAAATTTTGACAAAATTCTCTATAGAAATGAAATTTTGACAAAATTTCGAATAGAAATGAAATTTTCAGAAATTTTCCTATAGATTTTGACCAAATTTCCTATAAAAATGAAATTTTGACGAAATTTTCTATAGAAATGAAATTTTGACAAAATTTTGACAAAACTTCCCATAAAAATAAAATTTTGACAACATTTTTCCATAAAAAAAAAAATTCTGGCAAAATTTCCTATAGAATTGATTGCCTTATAGAAATTTTCCTACAAAAATGAAATTTTCAGAAAATTCCCTATAGCAATTAAGTTTTGACAAAATTCCTATAGAAATTAAGTTTTGACAAAATTTCTTGTAGAAATGAAATTTTGACAAAATTTCCTATAGAAATGAAATTTTGACAAATGAAATTTTGACAAAATTTCCCAAAGAAACTACATTTTGACAAAATTTCCGATAGATTTGAAATTTTAAAAAAATTTCGTATAGAAAAGAAATTTTCAGAAATTTTCCTATAGAAATGCAATTTTGACCAAATTTCCTATAGAAATGAAATTTTGACGAAATTTTCTATAGAAATGAAATTTTAACAAAACTTCCTATAAAAATGAAATTTTGACAAATTTTCCTATAGAAATTAAATTTGGTAAAATTTTCTATAGAAATGAAATTTTCAGAAATTTTCCCATAGAAATTAAATTTTGACAAAATTTTCTATAGAAATGAAATTTTAACAAAATTTCCTATAAAAATGAAATTCTCAGAAATTTTCCTATAGAAATGAAATTTGAACAAAATTTCCTATAGAAATGCTATTTTGACAAAATTTCCTATAGAAATGAAATTTTGCCAAAATTTCCTATAGAATTGAAATTTTAACAAAATTTCGTATAGAAAAGAAATTTTCAGAAATTTTCCTATAGAAATGAAATTTGAACAAAATTTCCTATAGAAATGCTATTTTGACAAAATTTCCTATAGAAATGAAATTTTGACAAAATTTCCTATAGAAATCAAGTTTTAAGAACATTTTCTATAGAAATGAAATTTTTATAAAATTTGCTATGGAAATGAAATTTTGACAAAATTTCCTATGTAAATGAATTTTTGCAAAATTTTCTATAGAAAAAATTTTGCGATTTTGACAAAATTTCCTATAGAAATGAAATTTTAACAAATATTCCCGCAGCAATAATATCTTGACAAAATTTTCTATAGAAATGGAATTTTGACAAATTTTCCTATACAAATGAATTTTTAACAAAATTTCCTATAGAAATAAAATTTTGACAAGATTTCCTATAGAAATGAAATTTTGACAAAATTTCATATAGTATTAAATTTTGACAAAATTTTCCATAGAAATGAAATTTTGACAAAATTTCCTATAGAAATTTTTGAGAAATATACCTATAGGAATTAAATTTTGACAAATATACCTATAGAAATAAACTTTTAACAAAATTTCCTATAGAAATGAAATTTCCTATAGAAATGAAATTTTAAAAAAAATCCGGTTTTCCGAAATTTCCAATATTATTAAATTTTGACAAAATTTTCCACAGAAATGAAATTAAAAAAAAAAAAAAAATCCTATAGAAATAAAATTTTGAAAAAATTTCCTATAGAAATGAAATTATGAGAAAATTTTCTATAGAAATGAAATTTTGATAAAATTTTCTATGGAAATGAAATATAAAAAAAATCCTATAGAAATGAAACTTGGACAAAAGTTTAAATAGAAATGAAATTTTGACAAAAAATCCTATAGAAATGAAATTTTGACAAAAATTCCTATAGAAACAAAATTTTCAGTAAATTTCCTATTTTGACAAATTTTCCTATAGAAATGAAATTTTGACAAATATAGCTACAGAAATGCAATTTTGACAAACTTTTCTATAGAAATTAAATTTTCAGAAATGTTCCTATAGAAATGAAATTATGACAAAAAATTAAATTTTGACAAAATTTCCTATAGTATTAAATTTTGACAAAATTTTCCATAGAAATGAAATTTTGACAAAATTTCATATAGAAACAAAATTTTCAGTAATTTTCCTATTTTGATAAAATTTTCCTACAGAAATGAAATTTTGACAAATATACCTACAGAAATGAAATTTTGACAAACTTTTCTATAGAAATTAAATTTTCAGAAATGTTCCTATAGAAATGAAATGAAATAGTATTAGATTTTGACAACATTTTCCATAGAAATGAAATTTTGACAAAAATTCCTGTAGATATTTTTAAGAAATATACCTATAGAATTTAAATTTTTACAAATATACCTATAGAAATAAACGTTTAACAAAATTTCCTATAGAAATGAAATTTTGACAAAATTCCGATTCCGAATTTCGGAACATGGGAGAATATAAAATCTGTTTCCGTACGAAATTTTGCTGGAATTTTATTTTGTTTAAATTGTATTTCTATAAAAAGTTTTCTGAAATTTTCTATAGGAAATTTTCTGAAGTTTCATTTCTATAGAAAATTTTCTGAAAATTTTTATTTCTGTGTGATATTTTCAAAAATTTTCATTTCTATAGAAAATTTTCTGAAGATTTAATTTCTATGGGAAATTTTTATTCATATAAAAAATTTTCAGAAAATTTCATTTCTATAACAAAATTTCTGAAGATTTAATTTCTATAAAAATGTTCTGAAACTTAGGAAATTTTCTGAAAATTTCAATTGTATAGGAAACTTTCTGAAAACTTAATTTCTACAGAAAATTTTCAGAAAATTTCATTTCTTTAGGAATTTTCTGAAAACTTAATTTCAATAGGAAATTTTCTGAAACTTTCATTTCTGTAGTATTTACTGAAACTTTCATTGCTATAGGAAAATTTTATGAAAATTTTCGTTTCTATCGCAAATTTATTGAATATTTCATTACTGTAGGAAATGTTTTTAAAAATTTCATTTCCTTAGGGTATTTTCTAAAAATTTAGTTTCTATACGAAATTTTCTCTGAAGTTCTCTGAAAGTTTAATTCCTCAAAATTTCGTTTCTTTCGTCAGTTTTCTCATGTAATTTCTTTAGGAATTTCTTTTTTGATTTTTTCATAATATCTTTTTTAAAAAATTTGTCTCAAAATTTTACTTCTACAGAAACCTTGCATTTATTTAATTAAAATTTTGAAAAGTTTACTTTTTCATCTAAATTTGTCCCTCTGGTTCCTATTCTAGGCATGTTTATCCACTTCAAATAAACTGTTTGAACAGAAATTCGCATAGATTCTCCCACCTAAGCTGAGGGAATGAGAAATTTTACTTTTGAAATATCAACCCACACACCACTCACCATCCCATTTAATGCTTTAATTTGTTTACCTTTTGTAGAAGTTTACTAATTCATTTTGAGACTTTTATTTACTTCGTGAATGTGGTCGCAAAACAAAGGTGTTGTAATCAAAAACACAAAATGAGAATAAACTTCCTACCGTCGATGTTGTCGCCAAATTTCTAACACAAACCTGTTGCTTAAAGTTTGAAATTGTTATGTCGGTGACCATGGAGCTTTATACCACACACACACATACACAGCCACATAGGAAGAATTTCATTCAATAAAGCATCCAACCCCCTAAGTCTTGTTACTTCAAATGCTTTTAGTGGGAGTACTCTGTGAGTTGGTGTTGGATAATTGATGGTGCAAATTATTGCCTAAGGCTCCATTGAAAAAAATTCAATTAAACTCTGTAAGGAACTAAATTTAAATTACGAACTAAACGAGTTAAGAAACTTTTACAAAGTTTTTTAATGAAATTTAATACTTGGCAAAAAATTTTCAGATGTTTCCTTTGAGCCTTCGATTTTTCAAGTCAAAGGAAAGAAACTAAATTAAGGGATGGGAGCCTTTGATCGTAGTTTAATTTTAAATAGAAAACAAAATACGATTTGGGCATAGAAATAAATAAGGAAATTAAGATAAGCAGTAATGAAAATGTAGTAAGAAAACAGTACCTCTTTAAAATACCCCAAACTAAGACATATGGCACAAGATAAAACTTAGGAAAATGTCATTTTTATAGGAAATTTTCTACAAATTTCAATTCTATTGGAAATTTTGTCAAAATTTCATTTCTATAGGAAATTTTGTCAAAATTTAATTTCTATAGAAAGTTTTGGCAAATTTTCATTTCTATAGGAAATTTTGGCAAAATTTAATTTCTATAGTAAATTTTGTCAAAATTTAATTTCTATAGGAAATTTTATCAAAATTTCATTTGTATTGAAAATTTTGTCAAAGTTTTATTTCTTTACAAAATTTTGTCAAAATTTTATTTTTATGGAAACTTTTGCCAAAATTTTAGTTTTATAGAAAATTTTGTCAAAATTTCATTTCTATAGGAAATTTTGTCATTATTTCATTTCTATAGGAAATTTTATCAAAATTTCATTTCTATACAAAATTTTGTCAAAATTCCATTTCTATAGGAAATTTTGTCAAAATTTCATTTCTATAGGAAATTTTATCAAAATTTCATTTATATAGGAAATTTTGTCAAAATTTCATTTCTATAGGAAATTTTATCAAAATTTCATTTCTATTGAAAATTTTGTCAAAATTTCATTTCTATAGGAAATTTTGTCAAAATTTAATTTCTATAGAAAATTTTGTCAAAATTTCATTTCTATAGGAAATTTTGGCAAAATTTCATTTCTATAGGATATTTTGGCAAAATTTAATTTCTATAGGAAATTCTGTCTAAATTTCATTTCTATTGAAAATTTTGTTAAAGTTTTATTTCTATACCAAATTTTGTCAAAATTTTGTTTTTATGGAAAATTTTGCCAAAATTTTATTTTTATAGAAAATTTTGTCAAAATTTCATTTCTATCGAAAATTTTGTCAAAATTTCATTTCTATAGGAAAGTTTATCAAAATGTCATTTCTATAGGAAATTTTATTAAAATTTCATTTCTATGGGGAGTTTTGGCAAATTTCATTTCTATAGGAAATTTTGTCAAAATTTTATTTTTATAGGAAATTTTGTCAAAGTTTCATTTCTATAGGAAATTTTGTCAAAATTTCATTTCTATAGGAAATTTTGTCAAAATTTCATTTCTATAGGAAATTTTGTCAAAATTTCATTTCTATAGGAAATTTTGTCAAAATTTCATTTCTATAGGAAATTTTGTCAAAATTTCATTTCTTTAGGAAATTTTGTCAAAATTTCATTTCTATAGGAAATTTTGCCAAAATTTCATTTCTATAGGAAATTTTGTCAAAATTTCATTTCTATTGGAAATTTTGTCAAAATTTTGTTTTTATGGAAAATTTTGCCAAAATTTTATTTTTATAGAAAATTTTGTCAAAATTTCATTTCTATAGGAAGTTTTATCAAAATTTCATTTCTATAGGAAATTTGGCAAAATTTAATTTCTATAGGAAATTTTGTCTAAATTTCATTTCAATTGAAAATTTTGTTAAAGTTTTATTTCTATACAAAATGTTGTCAAAATTTTGATTTTATGGAAAATTTTGTCAAAATTTCATTTCTATAGGAAATTTTGTCAAAATTTCATTTTTATAGGAAATTTTATCAAAATGTCATTTCTATAGGAAATTTTGTCAAAATTTCATTTATATAGGAAATTTTGTCAAAATTTCATTTCTATAGGAAATTTTGGCAAAATTTAATTTCTATAGGAAATTTTGTCTAAATTTCATTTCTATAGAAATTTTGTCGAAATTTCATTTCTATAGGTAATTTTGTCAAAGTTTCATTTCAATTGAAAATTTTGTCAAAGTTTTATTTCTATACAAATTTTTGTCAAAATTTTGTTTTTGTGGAAAAATTTTGCCAAAATTTTATTTTTATAGAAAATGTTGTCAAAATTTCATTTCTATAGGAAATTTTTCAAAATTTCATTTCTATGGAAAATTTTGCCAAAATTTCATCTCTATAGAAAATTTTGTCAAAATTTCATTTCTATAGGAAATTTTATCAAAATTTCATTTCTATAGGAAATTTTGTCAAAATTTCATTCTATTGGAAATTTTGTCAAAATTTAATTTCTATAAAAAATTTTGTCAAAATTTAATTTCTTTGGGAAATTTTGTCAAAATTTAATTTCTATAGAAAATTTTGTCAAAATTTCATTTCTATAGGAAATTTTATCAAAATTTCATTTATATAGGAAATTTTGTCAAAATTTCATTTCTATAGGAAATTTTATCAAAATTTCATTTCTATTGAAAATTTTGTCAAAGTTTTATTTCTTTACAAAATTTTGTCAAAATTTTATTTTTATGGAAAATTTTGCCAAAATTTTACTTTTATAGAGAATTTTGTCCAAATTTCATTTCTATAGGAAATTTTGTCATTATTTCATTTCTATAGGAAATTTTATCAAAATTTCATTTATGTAGGAAATTTTGTCAAAATTTCATTTCTATAGGAAATTTTATCAAAATTTCATTTCTATTGAAAATTTTGTCAAAGTTTAATTTCTTTGGGAAATTTTGTCAAAATTTAATTTCTTTAGAAAATTTTGTCAAAATTTCATTTCTATAGGAAATTTTATCAAAATTTCATTTATATAGGAAATTTTGTCAAAATTTCATTTCTATAGGAAATTTTATCAAAATTTCATTTCTATTGAAAATTTTGTCAAAGTTTTATTTCTTTACAAAATTTTGTCAAAATTTTATTTTTGTGGAAAATTTTGCCAAAATTTTATTTTTATAGAGAATTTTGTCAAAATTTCATTTCTATAGGAAATTTTGTCATTATTTCATTTCTATAGGAAATTTTATCAAATTTTCATTTCTATAGGAAATTTTGTCAAAATTTCATTCTATTGGAAATTTTGTCAAAATTTAATTTCTATAAAAAATTTTGTCAAAATTTAATTTCTATAGACAATTTTGTCAAAATTTTGTTTTTATGGAAAATTTTGCCAAAATTTTATTTTTATAGAAAATTTTGTCATAAAATTTCATTTTATAGAAATTTTGTCAAAATTTCATTTTCATAGGAAATTTTGTCAAAATTTCATTTCTATAGGAGATTTTGTCAAAATTTCATTTCCATAGGGAATTTTGTCAAAATTTATTTTAACCCTGAATCTTTAAAACTTAAATCTTGGTAATATCGTTCTCTTTAATGAGAAGTTCAAATTAAAATTGTATTGAAGGCCTAGGGCATATCTATTTATTCGTAAAAAGGGAAAATAAATTGTTGCGAGTTGCGTTCCCAAATTTCGTAACATGGGGAATTAACTAGAATTTTTAAGAAAATTTCGTGATATAAACCGCATTTTATTGATTTTTTTTTTTAAATAAAATTTATCTTCGTAAGTTAGATGACCACCATTGGCATTATTTACCGAGATTAATGTCCATACAAAAGTACTCTTTAAAAAACTGATAGTCCTAACATAGCCGAGGGGCTTTGGCGTTTAAATTTAATGGCTATTGTTTGGTTAAAATATTGCCACTTATTTATTGTGCTTTTTTTTACTCGTCCAAGCATTTCCATAAAATTTACAGCGGTGGTAGTTTACAATGAAATCCTAAATTGCCATTGTTTCGAGAGATTGTTTTTTTTTTTTGTTTTGCACACGAACTGGAGACAAACATATTTAGGACAAGATGAGGAACTCAAGAGGGCATATAGCGGTGATGGCCATACAGACTACGCGGCGTTTTGCTCTTACTATCCAAACTATTCTCTCACTCAGTTAATGCTAAAAATGGTTTATAACACAAGATGTCTTCCAGTTAGTTTTTGGATGAATGCACTTGTAGAACGTGTAATTTGGCTCCATCTTATTTATCGGGTAATGGCCTCTCGGCAGTCACTAATTTCTTCGAGGACAACAGCCACAACAAGAACATTGGATCAATTGTGTATAGACATTTTTTAAAGAGATTGAGAGAGAAGAGGTAGTAAAATTGAGAAAATATAATGATTGTGTCTTTTACCCATTTGATAGAAAATGTGAGTAACTTGAATGTACTCTCATACAAAGTCTAACCTCACACAAACACACAGCCACACAGTAAACATGCCAAATTAAATGGGGACGTTATTTAAGCAAATTGAAAAACAAAAACATTTTGCACACTGCCAATATAAAGCTATAACTGTACCTGAGTTTAACATGAATCTCAAATAACATATAACAAACAGTATACATTTACTGGATAATTTTGGTAAATTAATAGAATTGCAAATACTCGGTATGAAATCAAATTGCAAACTCAAACACGACAACAAAACAAATTTTATTGCTTACAAACACAAACACTCTATAATGTACCAAATACATACCTAATTGTATCCGCTTGTGTATTTAAGTTCACTAAAATTAATCTTGAATTTAGCATTGTTACTATCTTTTGCCATTATCTGTCTATTCTTATTTATTAACAAAAAGCAAAAATATATAAATACATATACATAACACACACATTAAACACAAATAAATATATAAAGTGATCACGGTCACAGTATTGAAACAACAAATCAACCGCTCAGCTAAAGATCAAACCCGGAACTAACTGCGTCGATGTGTATGCATCAAATTAAAAAGTTTGCAAATGGAGACGGAAACTCACTCTCCCAAATTTTGAGAAACTCTCTCTCCCAAATTGCAAGAAACTCTCTCAATAGAGAACGCAAAATAAGTAATACTCCAAACTCTACAAAGGTTT
Source organism: Haematobia irritans (assembly GCF_050003625.1). Classification (NCBI taxonomy): domain Eukaryota; kingdom Metazoa; phylum Arthropoda; class Insecta; order Diptera; family Muscidae; genus Haematobia; species Haematobia irritans. Next base: position 17,905,791 of record NC_134401.1, read on the forward strand.
TGCAAATTCATTGAGAGCACAAAATCTTATACTCTCGGAATGTTTTTGTTGTGGTTCTAACGGTTCTGGCTTATTATGTGTTAGTATGGTATATGCATTGATATCATGTGTTTTGCAAACGCAAAACAGGGAACATCAATTATAAGAAATGCCCATTAGAATCCTATAAACCATTACTCGTCGAATGGATTTGCCAGCAAATGCACTGTGACTGAAACAAAAACAACAATCGACAAGTTTTTTGTTATTAATGGTTTATTGAGCATAAGTGCATATACCATATATGTGTAAACACAACCATGGCGAAAAGCGGTAGACGGATACTTGTTAACGTAAATGTATAGATGATAAATTTTTAAAAGCTGATTTTGTAAGTGTACACAGAGAAAAAATAGGATCTTTATTTTTCAAATTTAGTTGATTCGAATATTCAACACACAAATATTAATTGGATCAATTGCAAATATTAACTGGATCAATTAATTTTTGTAATTTTTGATACTATGATATTTGAATTAAAAGGCATAATGCAGCCGGGCCGAATTTTTAAAATAACCACCATCAATCATGATTAAAGGGAAAATATTTCTTTTGAAAACCACACGAAATACGAGAATTTTCGCCGTAAAGTCCGGGAAGAAAAGTCACATTTGAGTTTCAATTTCATATTTTTTTTCAAGTAAAACAAAAACATAACAGTCTATTTTTATACCCACCACCATAGAATGGTGACAGGGGTATAATAAGTTTGTCATTCCGTTTGTAACACATCGAAATATCGATTTGCGACAATATAAAGTATATATATTCTTGATCAGGGAGAAATTCTAAGACGATTTAACCATGTCCGTCTGTCTGTTGTAATCACGCTACAGTCTTCAATAATGAAGCAATCATGCTGAAATTTTGCACAAACTTGTCTTTTGTCTGCAGGCAGGTCAAGTTCGAAGATGGGCTATATCGGTCCAGGTTTTGATATAGTCACCATCATTAACGTAGCTAGACAATTTTCCTAAGGGGGGCTATAGCCCCCCTGCTAAAAATTAATAGACTGAAGCTAAAGGCAAAATTAATATTTTATTTTATAAAAATGAATAAAAAATCGGACTTCAACATACATAACTAGACAATTAATTTATAAAAAAGCAACTAAAAGTAGTTCCACACTTTTTCCCAGAAAAAATGGATGTTGTTCTAAGGGCACAACCATAAAAGCACTTCCAAAAATATCTTCACAAAGAAGTTAATTATTTTACCTACGTAGGAAGTTGTTTTAATTAAATTTTTTATAACTCTTTTTTTTGTATTTTTCATGGCTATTTTTATACCCTCCACCATAGGATGGGGGGTATATTAACTTTGTCATTCCGTTTGTAACACATCGAAATATTGCTCTAAGACCCCATAAAGTATATATATTCTGGGTCGTGGTGAAATTCTGAGTCGATCTGAGCATGTCCGTCCGTCCGTCCGTCCGTCTGTTGAAATCACGCTAACTTCCGAACGAAACAAGCTATCGACTTGAAACTTGGCACAAGTAGTTATTATTGATGTAGGTCGGATGGTATTGCAAATGGGCCGTATCGGTCTACTTTTACGTATAGCCCCCATATAAACGGACCCCCAAATTTGGCTTGCCGATCCTCTAAGAGAAGCAAATTTCATCCGATCCGGCTGAAATTTGGTACATGGTGTAAGTATATGGTCTCTAACAACCATCCTAAAATTGGTTCACATCGGTCTATAATTATATATAGCCCCCATATAAACCGATCCCCCGATTTGGCTTGCGGAGCCTCTAAGAGAAGCAAATTTCATACGATCCGGCTGAAATTTGGTATATGGTGTTAGAATATGGACTCTAAGGACCATGCAAAAAATTGATCCACATCGGTCCATAATTATATATAGCCCCCATATAAACCGATTACCAGATTTGTCCTCCGGAACCTCTTGAAAGACCAAAATGCATCTGATTCAATTGAAATTTGGTACGTGATGTTAATATATGGCCTCAAACACTCATGCAAAAATTGGTCGAAATCGGTCAATAATTATATATAGGCCCCATATAAATTGATTCCCAGATTTGAACTCCGGAGCCTCTTAGAGGAGCAAAATTCATCCGATTCGGTTGAAATTTGGTACGTGATGTTAGCATATGGTCTCTAACAACTATGCAAAAATTGGTCCACATCGGTCCATAATTATATATAGCCCCCATATAAACCGATCCCGGGATTTGGTTTTGGAGACTCTTGGAGGAGCAAATTTCATCCGAGTCACTTCAAATTTGGTACATTGTGCTAGTATATGGCCGTTAACAACCATGCCTAACTAGGTCCATCCATATCAGTTATATATAGCCCTCAGATAAATCGATCCCCAATCACACAAAAATCAAGTTCATAATTGTATATAGCCCCCATATAAGCGACCCCCATACTTCAATTCTGGCTCTCTACGTACCGGGCAAAAGTCCATGTCGATTCGTAATTATTTTTAGACTTACCTATACATAACTTTTTTGTCTAATATATACCACGTATGGACTAACTCACAATTTAGAAAACGATGTTAAGAAGTTTTAAGATACCCCAACCCAAGTAGTTCGATTGTGGATGACAGTCTTTCGTAGAAGTTTCTACGCAATCCATGGTGGAGGGTACATAAGATTAGCCCCCCTAGCTAAAAATTAATAGACTGAAGTTAGATGTAAAATTAATGTTTTATTTTATAAAAATGAATAAAAAAATCGGACTTCAACATACATAACTAGACAATTAATTTATAAAAAAGCGACTAAAAGTAGTTCCACACTTTTTCCCAGAAAAAATTGGGTGTTGTTCTAAGGACACAACCTTAAAAGCACTTCCAAAAATATCTTTACAAAGAAGTTAATTATTTTACCTACGTAGGAAGTTATTTTAATTAAAAAAGTGATAAATCCATTCTAGAAAACATGAATATTTTTATAAGTTTTGAAAATATTCAACGTCAATAGTTTCAGACAAACGTTATAATGCATTCAAAATCAAAAAAACATAAAAAAATTTATTCGGCCAAATATCACAAACTTTTTTAATTCACCTTATAATAAAGAAACTACATACAATTTAGAAACTACATAGATTTCCCCGATTTGGACCCCAAATCGGGGAAATCTAGAGGTATCTTAGGACTACAAAGAGCTGTGCCAAAAATGATGAGTATCGGTTCATGTTGTGGTATAGCACCCATATAGACCGATCTCCCGATTTTACTTCTTGGGTTTATAAAAATCGTAGTATTTTTGTTCAATTTGTCTCAAATTGAAAATCTAGAGGTATTGTGTGTTGAATATTCGAATTAACTAAATTCGAAAAATAAAGATCCTATTTTTTTCTGTGTGCACTTACAACATTGGCTTTTAAAATTTTATCACCTATACATCTACGTTAACAAGTATCCGTCTACCGCTATTCGCTGTGGTTGTGTTTAAACATATATGGTATATGCACTTATGATCAATAAACCATTAACAACAAAAAACTTGTCGATTGTTGTTTTTGTTTTAGTCAGAGTGCATTTGCTGGCAAATCTATTCGATGAATTTTTGTTATTTTCGGATTCTAGAGGGCATTTCATAAATTTGATGTTCCCTGTTTTGCGTTTGCAAGACACATGTTACCAATGCGTATACCATACTACCACATAATAAGCCAAAACCGATAGAACCATAAAAACCCACTCCGAGAGTGTAAGATTTTGTGCTCTCAGTGAATTTGCAAAACCTTTGTAGAGTTTGGAGAGTTACTTATTTTGCGTTCTCTATTAAGAGAGTTTATTGCAATTTGGGTGAGAGAGAGTTTCTTGCAATTTTGGAGAGTGAGTTTCCGTCTCCATTTGGAAGCTTTTTAATTTGATGCATACACATCGACACAGTTAGTTTCGGGTTTGATCTTTTGCTGTGCAGTTGGTTTTTTGTTTCTATACAGTGACCGTGATCACTTTATATATTTATTTGTGTGAAATCTGTGTTTAATGTGTGTTATGTATATGCATTTCATTTTCGTTTTGCATTTTGTTAATAAAATAGAATAGACAGATAATGGCAAAAGATAGTAACAAAGCTAAATTCAAGATTAATTTTAGTGAACTTAAATACACAAGCGGATACAATTAGGTATGTATTTGGTACATTATAGAGTGTTTGTAAGTAATAAAATTTGTTTTCTATCGTGTGTGAGTTTGCAATTTGATTTCATACCGAGTGTTTACAATTCTATTCATTTACCAAATTATCGAGTAAATGTAAACTGTTTGTTATGTGTTATTTGAGATTCATGTTAAACTCAGGTACAGTTATAGATTTATATTGGGAGTGTGCAAAATGTTTTTGTTTTTCAATTTGCTTAAATAACGTCCCCATTTAATTTGGCATGTTTACTGTGTGGTTGTGTGTTTATGTGTTTGTGTGGGCTAAGACTTTGTATGAGAGTACATTCAAGTTACTCACATTTTCTATCAAATGGGCAAAAACCACACTCATTATATTTTCTCAAGTTGACTCCCTCTTCTCTCTCAATCTCTTTCTCATTCAATTTCTATACTCAATTGATCCAATGTTGTTGTTGTGGCTGTGGATGTTGTCCTCGAAGAAATTAGTGACTGCCGAAAGGCCATTACCTTATAAATAAGAAAGAGACACATTACACGTTCTAAAAGTGCATTCATCCAAAAACTAAATGAAAGGCATATAATGTAAATACAAAGTTCTTTTTTTGTGAAGTTATGAGTTATAATACAGTCATTGGCAGCCAATGACTGTATTATTTTGAATTTATTCTCTATATAAGTATATTCACTCTCCCTCTCTGTCATTTTTTGCTTTTGTGAAGACAGCGTGGAAGTGTTTGTGTTATGTTATGTTGTTAGTATGGTCTGATTGCCTACAGCATTCTAAGAAAGAGGAAATACAATTTCTATGCTTTGTGGATACCAGGGATGGAAAATACAATTTTTAAGAAAGTACAAAAATGTATTTTTTCGAGCCAAAAAGTACTTTTTACTAAATAAAATTTGGTTTGTCAAATCCCCGACTTTAAATATTTTTTTTAGTTTTATATCCGCTTACCACAGTTGGAAGAATTCTACCATAAATGGTATTTTTTTACTGTTCATACATTTTCTATAGATAAATAAAAATAACTTGTTGATAAAATTTTCTATAGAAATAAATATTTACAAAATTTTTCGTAGAAATACAATTTTGACAACATTTTCTATAGAAATAAAATTTTGACAAAATTTGCTGTAAAACTAAAATATTGACAATATTTTCTATAAAAATAAAATTTTGACAGAAGTTGCTATATGACTAAAATATTGACAAAATTTTCTATAGAAATAAAATTTAAAGAATTTTTTTTTTATAGAAATAAAATTTTGACTAAATTTTGTATAGAAATAAATTATTATTTATTTATTGTTTATTTTAATAAATAGTAAAAAAACAGTAAATTAGCTGCTAAGGTCATCGACTAAGAAATAATTGTGGGCTTGAAATATGGGAAAATATTTTCTATAGAAATAAAATTGTGATAAAATTTTCTATAGAAATAAAATTTTGACAAAATTTTTTATAGAAGTAAAATTTTGACAAAATTTTCTATAGAAATGAAATTTTGATATAATTTTCTATAGAAATAAAATTTTGACAAAATTTTCTATAGAAATAAAATTTTGACAAAATTTTCTATAGAAAAAGAATTTTGACAAAATTTTCTATAGAAATAAAATTTTAAGAAAAATATTTTAAGAAAATTTTCTATAAAATAAAATTTTTTAAAGATGTTCTATAGAAATAAAATTATCATAAAATTTTCTATAGAAATAAAATTGTGACAAAATTTTCTGTAGAAAAAAAAAAATGAAAAATGTTTCAAAAGAAAAAGTTCTTATCTAAAAAGTGTTCGTGTGGAAGCGTAATATAGAATCACATGCTTTCTCTAACCAAAACATTCTTAAAATTCAGAAAATCTTAGTTTTGACACTGGCTTTAACAAAATCGAGATTTTCTTCCCGAATGCTATATGACTAAAATATTGACAAAATTTTCTATAGAAATAAAATTTTAAGAAAATTTTTTATAGAAATAGAATTTTGACAAAATTTTCTATAGAAAAAAAATTATTATTTATTTATTGTTTATTTTAATTATATAGTAAATGTATGATAAAAACAGAAAAGTAGCATTGGCTGCTAAGGCCATTAGCTAAGATATTATTGTGGGCTTGAAATATGGGAAAATATTTTCTATAGAAATAAAATTTTGACAAAATTTTCTATAGAAATAAAATATTGACAAAATTTTCTATAGAAATAAAATTTTGACAAAATTTTCTATAGAAATAGAATTTTGACAAAACTTTCTATAGAAATAAAATTTTAAGAAAATTTTTTTATAAAATAAAATTTTAAGAAAATTTTCTATAAAATACAATTTTTACAAAATTTTCTATAGAAATAAAATTTTGACAAAATTTTCTATAGAAAAAAATTATTATTTATTTATTGTTTTTTTTTTAATTATACAGTAAATGTATGATAAAAAGAGAAAAGTAGCATTGGCTGCTAAGGCCATTAGCTAAGATATTATTGTGGGCTTGAAATATGGGAAAATATTTTCTATAGAAATAAAATATTGACAAAATTTTCTATAGAAATAAAATTTTGAAAAAATTTTCTATAGAATTAGAATTTTGACAAAATTTTCTATAGAAATAAAATGTTGACAAAATTTTCTATAGAAATAAAATTTTAAGAATTCTTTTTTAAATAAAATTTTAAGAAAATTTTCTATAAAATAAAATTTTTACAAAATGTTCTATAGAAATGATATTTTGACAACATTTTCTATAGAAAAAAAAAATATTATTTATTTATTGTTTATTTTAATTATACAGTAAATGTATGATAGAAAGAGAAAAATTAGCATTGGCTGCTAAGGTCATCAGCTAAGAAATAATTGTGGGCTTGAAATATGGGAAAATATTTTCTATAGAAATAAAATTTTGACAAAATTTTCTATAGAAATAAAATATTGACAAAATTTTCTATAGAAATAAAATTTTGACTAAATTTGCTATAGAAATAAAATTTTAAGAAAATTTTTTATAAAATAAAATTTTAAGAAAATTTTCTATAAAATACAATTTTTACAAAATGTTTTATAGAAATAAAATTTTGACAAAATTTTCTATAGAAAAAAATTTGAAAAATTTTTCAAAAGAAAAAAGTTGATGGATAAATTCTTATCTAAAAAGTCAAAGACCGTTATCAAATAAGTTTGTTAAAGACTTTCAAATATTAAAATATTTTGTCAAAACTATTGTTCCATAAATCTGATATCGGCCCAAAACGGTATACAGAAAAGGTACTAAATCATGCGCGGGGGTACTACGGTACTGAGCAGAATGAAAAAGTATTAAAAAAGGTACTATAGTACTACATTTTCCATCCCTGGTGGATACTCATGTGTCAAGAGTATGAATGTGTGTGAGTGTGTACTTAAGAATTCTTCGTTATGCAAGTGCGGATTTCTGGTTTACTTATATTTTAAAGTCCTCTCTCTCTTACTATTAAGAGTTCTTACTGGTTGAAATCATATTTTCTTTGGTTTCTTTTGTGTAAATTTAATTTCCTTTTATTGTTGAACATACAAAAGCAAAAATATGCATACAAAATTTCTTAAAAATATCCGGGGTTTCCTTGAATTCCTACTTTGGTGTTTGGTGTTTGGAAAATGACAAAGATAATGTCTAGTTTATTGTGTTCTGGTTACAAGACCCTACGGGCTTTAGGTTTTTGTTCTTGTTTTGCAAAGGTAAGACATCAACTCAATTATTTGCTAAAGATCACTGCACATGAAAGACATGATAGACCAGAATGATATGAAGTGTCCGTCACAGACGAAAAAGTTTTAAAGAAATTTAAAGCGAGACAAATTTCTGAGAAAATACTAAAAAAAAAACCAGTGTGAGACAGTGTTGAAGTGCAGACGTGTTTTGTAAAAACTCCTAGAAAAAAAGCTATAATTGAGAAAATAAGCTTTGAACATAGTGCAAAAAGTGAAAAGTATATTTGTCTTTAGTACGTATCAATGTTTTATGGTAACTTTAACCATAAAACATTGATACGTACTAAAGACAGTTTAAAGTGTTTCGGATATTAACATAATTTCATAAAATATATCAACACTCAGTTCAACCAACGAACGAAGTGCATAAATAAACAAAATAAACCAAGAGAGTGCACTTGGTGAGACATAATTGTCAAAAACCTTTTGTTTTCTGCATGATTAGTAAATACACATTGATACTAGAAATCCGTTACGATAAAAAAAAAAAATAACTAGCGAATTCTTATAAATAGCACCGTGTTTAGTTAGTTAGTTTTTTAATTAAAAGCCTAAAAGTATGCACTCTAATTAAAACTCTCAGGTTTTTGAATCGGCTAATAACACACAACATACACACACACTATAAAACTATTCGCATTAATTGCAAAGCCTAAAAGTATACACCGTATTCAAATACTATATAAAGCATTTGTTTGTTGAATCTGCAAATACCACCCTGTTCATTAATCCAGCAAAGTGTGAAACTTTTGCAACAACAATATAAACCCAACAAACATTTCAAAAACATTAAATTAATTTTTAATAACCATAAATAATAAAACCAAAATGGAAACAACAACCACTTCAACGTGAAGGAGAAGAAAGTCTAGAAAAATCATCAAAGTCCCCTAGGCTCGTCGTGTCTCCATTCCAATTGATAAAAATAATGGATAACAAATTGGAAAAACAACGCGTGCTTTTAGAGGAAGTTATGAAATCTCAGTGAAGGTGTTTGAAGTTCACCACGATGCAGATATATACTTTATGGGGTCTGAGGCCAGTTTTTTGATGTGTTATGGTGGTGGGTAAAATAATACACAAAATATATAAAAGTTTTATAAAACAAATTTTAATAAAGTCTGATATAAAAGGTATTTTGAAACAAATTCAATCATTAAATTAAAAAAAAAAAAATCAAGCCCTAATAAAGGAACAAGAGTTAAGAACTTTTTTCTAATACTTTTTTTTTTGGTTTTAACATCATTTGATATTGTGATTTGTTGTTGTTGTTGTAGTTTTTTGTTCACAAAATTCAATTTCACAGTAAAAGCTCAATCCAACAGACTCGTCTATTTGCATTGCCTTAAAGCTGTAATTAACTAATTAAATGAAGTCATTTGCGAAAGAGTGGTATCTCTCATACCCACTTGTCGCCAGCATTATTCACATTAAGCAGAGCTAGAGCAAAGCAATTTGCCACATTTACGCTATCAAATCGGATTACTTGTGGAACGATGTGCCCGGGAAACTCTGGACAGACATTGACATTCAAATGAAATAGACATTGTGCAGGCTCTCAACATATTCGTATACAGGGAGATATATATTAGTAGTATATCCATTGTGTATCTTTCTCTCTATCTTCCTCTCTTGCTTATTTACTCTCAAGCAAATACAAAACCAATAACGATTGTGCATTCTAAGTACAAAAAAACCAAGGATATGTAAATAAACGTTTATTTCATATGTGACCTTACTTATCTAAAGATTTTCAGTTTGTTTTAATGTAAATGAGTGCCCACCACTGTTGCCACAGTTGTTAGAATTCTATCACAAATGGTAGATTTTTTTTTGCCGTTTGGTGGAATTCTTGGTGTTTTGGTAGATTTTACAAAACATTTCTCTTCAATTCATATTTACTTTTATTTTTTATATAAATTAAATTTTCTATTGAAATACAAATTTAACCAAATTTCCTGTAGACATGTGAAATTTTTTTCTTTACAAATAAAATTTTGGAAACACTTCTAATATGAAAAAATGTTGACCAAATTTTCTATAGAAATAAAATTTTGACCAAATTTCCTATGAAACTAAAATTTTGAAAAAATTTTATATATAAAAATAAAATGTTGACCAAATTTTCTATAGAAATAAAATGTTGACCAAATTTTTTTGTAGAAATCAAAGGTTGACCAAATTTTCTAGAGATATAAAAATTTGGAAAAATTTTCTCTAGAAATAAAATGTTGGCAAAATTTTCTACAGAAATAAAATTTTGAAAAAATTTTCTATAGAAATAAAATTTTGACCAAATTTTCTATAAAAATAAAATTTTGATAAAATTTTCTACAGAAATAAAATTTTGAAAACATTTTCTATAGAAATAAAATTTTGACAAAAATTTCTATAGAAATAAAATGTTGACAAAATTTTCTATAGAAATAAAATTTTGACCAACCTTTCTATAAAAATAAAATTTTGATAAAATTTTCTATAGAAATAAAATTTTGACAAAATTTTCTATAAAAATAAAATTTTTGACAAAATTTTCTATAGAAAGAAAATTTTGACAAAGTTTTCTATAAAATAAAATTTTAACCAAAACCTTCTATAGAAATAAAAATTTTGACCAAATTTTCTATGGAAATAAAATTTTAACCTAATTTTCTATAGAAATAAAATTTTGACCAAATTCTCCAAAGTAATAAAACTTTGACAACATTTTCTACAGAAATAACATTTTGAAAAACAAAATTCCATAGAAATGAAATATTGACAAATTTCTATAGAAATAAAATGTTGATCAAAATTTCTGTAGATATAAAAAATGAAAATTTTGAAAAAATTCTATAGAAATAAAATTTTGACCAAATTTTCTGTAGGAAAAAAAAAATTCTGCAAAATAAAATTATAGAAATAAAATTTTGATAAAATTTTCTATAGAAATAAAATTTTGACAAAATTTTCTATAGAAATAAAATTTTGACAAAATTTTTCATAGAAATAAAATTTTGACAAAATTTTTCATAGAAATAAAATTTTGACAAAATTTTCTATAGAAATAAAATTTTGACAAAATTTTCTATAGAAATAAAATTTTGACAAAATTTTCTATAGAAATAAAATTTTGACAAAATTTTCTATAGAAATAAAATTTTGACAACATTTTCTATAGAAAGAAATTTTTGACAAAATTTTCTATAAAGTAAAATTTTGACCAAACCTTCTATAGAAAAAAAATTTTGACCAAATTTTTTATAGAAATACTATTTTGACAAAATTCTCAAAAGAAATAAAACTTTGACAAAATTTTCTACAGAAATAACATTTTGAAGAACAAAATTTCATAGAAATGAAATATTGACATATTACTATAGAAATAAATTGTTGACCAAATTTCTGTAGATATAAAAAATGAAAATTTTGAAAAAATTCCATAGAAATAAAATTTTGACCAAATTTTCTGTAGAAAAACAAAAAATTCTATAAAAAAATTATAAAAGTAAAATTTTTAAAAAAATGTTCAATAGAAAAATAATTCTATAAAAATAAAATTTTGATAAAATTTTTTATAGAAATAACATTTTGACAAAATTTTTCATAGAAATAAAATGTTTACAAAACTTTCTATAGAAATAACAATTTTACAAAAACTGATAGAGAAAGAAAATTTTGACAAAATGTTCTATTGAAATAAAAATTTTAAACAAATTTTCTATAGAAATAAAATTTTGACCAATTTCTCAAAAAATTTTTTTTTTTACCATATTTCCTGTAGTTGTAACATTTTTAAAAAATTCTACGGAAATAAAATTTTGAAAAAAAATGTTGAGAAAATTTTCTATAGAAATAACATTTTGAACAAATTTTTTATAGAAATTAAATTTTGACAAAACTTCCTATAGAAGTAACAATTGTAAAAAAATTCTATAGATATAAAATGTTGAAATTTTTTATAGAAAACAACTTTTGACCCAATTATCATAGAAATAACATTTTGACAAAATTTTCTATAAAAGAAAATTGCGGCACAATTTTCTATAGAAATAAAATTTTAACAAAATTTTCCATAGAACTACAATTTTGAAAAATTTTATATAGAATTAACATTTTAATAAAATGTTCTATAGAAATAACATTTTAACGAAATGTTCTATAAAAATAAAATTTTAACAGAATGTTCTATAGAAATAAAATTTTGACATAATTTTGTATATCCATAAAATTTTGACGAAATGTTCTGTAGAAATAAAGTTTTGATAAGATACAGAAATAAAAATTTTGTCAAAATTTTCTATTCAAATAAACTTTTGAAAAAAAATTCTATAATATAAAATTTTTACCAAATTTTCTATAGAAATAAAATTTTGTCAAAATTTTAGACAGGAATAAAATTTTTACCACATTTCCAGTAGAATTAAAATTTTTGAAAATAAATCTATGGAAATAAAAGTAGAAATAAAAATTTGAGACAATTTTCCAAAGAAATAAAGTTTTGACCAAATTTTCTACAGAAATAAAAAATTTGGTAAAAATTTTCTTTAGCAAATTTCTTTAGAAAAATGCTATATAAAAATAAAATTTTGAGAAAATTTTCTTTAGAAATAAAATTGTACCAAATTTTCTATATAAATAAAATTTTGAAAAAATGTTCTATAAAAAAAAAAAAAATTCTATAGAAATAAGATTGTGTCGAAATTTTCTATAAACATAAAATGTTGATCAAATTTTCCAAATGAATAACATTTTTATCAAATTTTCTATAAATGCAAAATTTTTACCAAATTTCCCGTAATTCTAATTTGGCTAAACTAAAATACGAATTTGGCAGATTGTGGTAAAACTTTCTTAAAATTTTGGTAGATTATTTTTGGTACGAGTGGCAACTGTCGTGCCCATACATATATGCGTAGTAGAGGATCTACAAATTAAAGAGAATGAGTATAATTCGAATAGGCTTAGATAAGTGTGGGAGTGTGTGTGTTTGTGTGTTGGTATGTTTTTATAATTTGCTCATTACGTATGGACATTCTACATTATTGTCTGTTTATATGCACACCTTGTTATCGTAAATAGACCATTCATTCATTTACTCATTCATTCATTCATTAAATCTTTCATTTAGATGTCCGTACTTTTGTTAGTTCACCTACTATGTATAGACATTTTAATTTACCAAAAAAAAAAGATTTAGGTTTGTACAGAATCTATTTACGGGGATTGAATGTGGTACTCGTGCTATACTTTATAAAGAAAAATTAAACTTACAAAAATTGATAAACATTAAAGACATGATGGTTTATCTTTCATGCGGCTCTTGTATGTCTTTTGAAACGCCTGTTGTGAAGCATTTGTACGCGAATTTCAGGTTGATGTGATGCCAGATACTCTTCCAAGCAAGCTTATATACCAAAACATGGAGATTGGTCTATTTGAGAGATATAACAAAAAATGGACCTATTCACAATATATTCGCCACACCTATTTAAGGACCTAAAATACCTTTGGATTTTGAATTTCATGCAAATAGGATAGTGTCCAGAACACAGCTGCCACTAGAGCCAAATATTATCTACAAAATTATTGAGAAAATGTTACCAAAAAAACTACCAATTCAAAACGAAAATATTTTGTCAAGATTTTATTTCTATAGAAAATTTTGTAAATTTTTTTTCTATACTATTCAGTTCATTGTAATTTTGCCAACATTTTATTTCTATAGAAATTTAGTCAAAATTTTATATCTATTGGAAATTTTGTCAGAATTTAATTTCTATAGAAAATTTTGTCAAAGTTTTATTTGTATAGAAAATTTTGTTAAAATTTTATTACTATAGAAAATATTGCCAACATTTTATTTCTACAGGAAATTTTGTCAAAATTTTATTTCTATAGGAAATTTTGTCAAAATTTTATTTCTATAGAAAATTTTGCCAAAATTTTATTTCTATAGGAAATTTTGTCAAAATTTTATTTCTATAGAAGATTTTGTCAAAATTTTATTTCTATAGAAAATTTTGTCAAAATTTTATTTCTATAAAAAATTTTGTCAAAATTTTATTTCTATAGAAAATTTTGTCAAAATTTTATTTCTATAGAAAATTTTGTCAAAATTTTATTTCTATAGAAAATTTTGTCAAAATTTTATTTCTATAGAAAATTTTGCCAACATTTAATATCTAAAGAAATTTAGTCAAAATTTTGTTTCTATAGGAAATTTTGTCAGAATTTAATTTCTATAGAAAATTTTGTCAAAATTTTATTTCTATAGAAAATTTTGTCAAAATGTTATTTCTATAGAATTTTTTGCCAACATTTTATATCTATAGAAGTTTAGTCAACATTTTATTTCTATAGGAAAATTTGTCAGAATTTAATTTCTATAGAAAATTTTGTCAAAATTTTATTTCTTTAGAAAATTTTGTCAAAATTTTATTTCTATAGAAAATTTTATCAAAATTTTATTTCTATAGAAAATTTTGTCAAAATTTTATTTTAATAGACAATTTTGACATAATTTTATTTCTGTACAAAATTTTATTTCTGTAGAAAATTTTGTCAAAATTTTATTTCAATAGAAAATTTTGCCAACATTTTATTTTTATAGAATTTTATTTCTATAGAATTTTTTGCCAACATTTTATTTCTATAGAAATTTAGTCAAAATTTTATTTCTATAGAAAATTTTGTCAAAATTTTATTTCTATAGAAAATATTTTCAAAATTTTATTTCTATAGGAAATTTTGTCAAAATTTTATTTCTATAGAAAGTTTTGTCAAAATTTTATTTCTATAGGAAATTTTGTCAGAATTTAATTTTTATAGGAAATTTTGTCAGATTCTAATTTCTATAGAATATTTTGTCAAAATTTTATTTCTATAGAATTTTTTGCCAACATTTTATTTCTATAGCAATTTAGTCAAAATTTTATTCCTATAGGAAATTTTGTCAGAATTTAATTTCTATAGAAAATTTTGTCAAAATTTTATTTTTTTCATTCGTTTTGTTTTGTTATTATTGGTTTTGTTCTTTAAGCATTGTTGTTGTTTTTTGATTTCAGCTTAAAACCATGCATTGACAAAACTACAAGTGTAGTTAACAACAGAGAAAAAGAATGTTTGTCAAATTTATTTGGGCAAAGCCCTATAGACTGCAAGATGGTTGGATGGACGCACGTTTCGATATTACCACATTCCTCATCAGCATCCTCTACTTGCAGCAAAACTATCAACCAATTATTAGAATAAATTGTTGGTTAAGCTACACTTGTAGTTTAGTCAATGCATGGTTTTAAGCTGAAATCAAAAAACAATAACAAATTTTATTTCTATAGGCAATTTTCTCAGAATTTGATTTCTATCGAAAATTTTGTCAAAATTTTATTTCTATAGAAAATTTTGTCAAAATTTTATTTCTATAGAAAATTTTGTCAAATTTTTATTTCTATAGAAAATTTTGTCAAAATTTTATTTCTATAGAAAATTTTGCCAACATTTAATATCTATAGAAATTTAGTCAAAATTTTATTTCTATAGGAAATTTTGTCAAAATTTTATTTCTATAGAAAATTTTGTCAAAATTTTATTTCTATAGGAAATTTTGTCAGAATTTAATTTCTATAGAAAATTTTGTCAAAATTTTATTTCTATAGAAAATTTTTTCAAAATTTTATTTCTATAGGAAATTTTGTCAAAATTTTATTTCTATAGAAAATTTTGTCAAAATTTTATTTCTATAGAAGGTTTTGTCAAAATTTTATTTCTATAGAAAATTTTAGAGAAAATTTAATTTCTATAGAGAATCTTGTCAAAATTTTATATCTATAGAAAATTTTGTTAAAATTTTATTTCTATAGAACATTTTGTCAAAATGTTATTTCTATAGAAAATTTTGTCAAAATTTTATTTCTATAGAAAATTTTGTCAAAATTTTATTTCTATAGAAAATTTTATCAAAATTTTATTTCTATAGAAAATTTTGTCAAAATTTTATTTCTATAAAAAATTTTGTCAAAATTTTATTTCTATAGAAATTTCTGTCAAAATTTTATTTCTATAGGAAATTTTGTCAGAATTTAATTTCGTTTTGTTTGTTATTGTTGGCTTCTCTTCATTCGTTATTGTTGTTTTTGATCTCAGCTTAAAGCCATGCATTGACTAAAATACAAGTGTAGCTTAACCAAAAGAGGAAAAGTATGCTTGTCAAATTTATTTGGGCAAAGCCCTATAGACTACAAGATGGTTGGATATACAGCTGTTTCGGAATTACCACATTCCTCATCAGCATCCTCTACTTGCAGCAAAACTATCAACCAATTATCAGAATAAATTCGGGTAATTCACTCAACCCAAAGTGAATTACACTTGAACCTTCCGAAAAATTTAATTTCTATAGAAAATTTTGTCAAAATTTTTTTCTATGGAAAATTTTGTCAAAATTTTATTTCTATAGAATATTTTTTGAAAATTTTATTTCTATAGAAAATTTTGTCAAAATTTTATTTCTATAGAAAATTTTTTCAAAATTTTATTTCTATAGAAAATTTTGTCAAAATGTTATTTCTACAGAAAATCTTGTCAAAATTTTATATCTATAGAAAATTTTGCCAAAATTTTATTTCTATAGAAGTTTAAACAACATTTTATTTCTATAGGAATTTTTTTCAGAATTTAATTTCTATAGAAAATTTTATCTAAATTTTATTTCTTTAGAAATTTTTGCCAAAATTTTATTTCTATAGAATTTTTTGCCAACATTTTATTTCTATAGAAGTTTAGTCAACATTTTATTTCTATAGGAAATTTTTTCAGAATTTAATTTCTATAGAAAATTTTATCAAAATTTTATTTCTGTAGAAAATTTTGCCAAAATTTTATTTCTATAGAATTTTTTGCCAACATTTTATTTCTATAGAAATTTAGTCAAGATTTTATTTCTATAGGAACTTTTGTCAGTATTTAATTTCTATAGAAAATTTTGTCAAAATTTTATTTCTATAGAAAATATTGTAAAAACTTTATTTCTATAGAAAATTTTATTAAAATTTTATTTCTAAAGAAAATTTTGTCAAAATTTTCTACAGAAATGGGAGCCACCGTGGTGCACTGGTTAGCATACCCGCCTTGCATACACAAGTTCGTGGGTTCGATTCGATTATTTTTACAGATAATTTTGTTAAAGTTTTATTTTTGTAGAAAATTTTGCTAACATTTTATTTTTATAGAAATTTTGTCAAAATTTTATTTCTATAGAAAATTTTGTCAAAATTTTATTTCTACTGAAAATTTTGTCAAAACTTTGATTTTATAAAACATTTTGTCAAAATCTTATTTCTATAGAACATTTTGTTAAAATTTTATTTCCATAGAAAATTTTGTCAAAATTTTATTTCTAAAGAAAATTTTGTCGAAATTTTATTAAAATTTTATTTCTAAAGAAAATTTTGTCAAAATTTTCTACAGAAATGGGAGCCACCGTGGTGCACTGGTTAGCATGCCCGCCTGGCATACACAAGTTCGTGGGTTCGATTCGATTATTTTTATAGAAAATTTAGTTAAAATTTTATTTTTGTGGAAAATTTTGCTAACATTTTATTTTTATAGAAATTTTGTCAAAATTTTATTTCTATAGAAAATTTTGTCAAAATTTTATCTCTACTGAAAATTTTGTCAAAACTTTGATTATATAAAACATTTTGTCAAAATCTTATTTCTATAGAACATTTTGTTAAAATTTTATTTCCATAGAAAATTTTGTCAAAATTTTATTTCTAAAGAAAATTTTGTCGAAATTTTATTTCTATAGAAAGTTTTGCCAAATTTAATTTAATTTAAAATTTTGTCAAAAATTTTATTTCTATAGAAAATATTGTCAAAATTTTGTTTTTATAGAAAGTTTTGCCAAATTTAATTTAATTTAAAATTTTGTCAAAAATTTTATTTCTATAGAAAATATTGTCAAAATTTTGTTTTTATAGAAAATTTTGTAAAATTTTATTTTTATAGAAAATTTTGTCAAAATTTTATTTTTTAGAACATTTCGTTCAAATTTTATTTCTCGTTGATTATCGTCGACCTGTTTATTTATTTTTAAGAATTACGTTTCTTAGTTTCGGCTATAGGTCGATTAAAAAACATAACATTGGTGTTTTTTTTCTTTTATGTTTATTTCCAATATTTCGATTGATTTGGGGACTTGCATTCTTTGTGGGTCCTTCGTACTGCAATGAACGACACAAAATCAAGTATAAAATTATTATTATTATTCAAGTTTATATTCACTTCTCTGAAACTGAGAATGGAACTTTATGGAAATTGCTATTAGCCTTTGAAAACATTCAATTACGTATACATCCAAGAACTCCAAAGGATATTACATACTGCGATAGCCAATGTCTAAAGTAAACACAGTTTCTTCGTCAGAATTAAATTTACTCCTTAAATGTTTAATTTTGTTTGTTTTGAAAAATAATTTATTTTATTGATTTAAATTACCATAAAATTAATCAAAAAATCGAAATGATGAATGGCAATAGATTTCATAAGATTTTTCAAAAAGACAGAGTTGAGTTTCATTTCTATGCATGGCATTCGCTTATCTCAAACTGTGAATGGAATTGTGTACAAATTGCTTTTATCCTTTGGAAAATCTAATTAATTTCTGGTATTCCTTTAACTAATCTTTGCTCATGCAAAGAAAGCCAAAGGTTTAGATAGGCAATATTATGTAGGTTTCCCTGAAATTCGACTATCAAAGCCAAAGTTCGCAGTCCCACACTGCACAAAGACACAAAGTAAAATATTTCAAAGCTATGCCATTTATTGTGGTAGGCCAAGAAGTGTTTTTGGTTAATGTGAGGGGGGGTGTGGCTGCTAGGGAAATGAATCACTGTGGATGTTCAATATTTGGACAAGAGGGCTATTGGTTGGTTGGCACAGTGGATTAAAATAACAAAAAACAAACATTTCTTTTATGAAATTTAATTAGGAAAAGGGAGAGAATAATCAAAAAATGCTACTAGTGGGAAAAAATTTTTCGGCCCGCCGAATTTTATGTATTACCAAATATTGTTATCTTCAAACAAATTAATTACATTGTGGTAACACTTCCAAGTTAGTCCCCATATAAGCTTCATTTCAACCAATTCCAGGTTAGATGGTAGCCCGATGTATCGGGCTCACTTAGACTATTCAGTCCATTGTGATACCACATTGGTGAACTTCTCTCTTCTCCCAATTTCAGGTTGCTATCATTTCTAAGTTGCTCGTCTGACAGCTGACATATTTATTCTAATGACAGTTTATTTTATTGTTTACAAGCATATAGAAGCACCTTGAGCTATAACATTCAGTAGTAAACTTCTTAATGATGGAATTGATGATTGCTTTATATTTGGCTGGAAAAACAACAAAAGGGTATCGTAAGACCTCTCTAGCAATTAAAGTTGGCAACCCTGTGAGTGAACGAACGTGTTTTTAGTGACTTTCCGAGCGCAGTGAGAAAATAACAAAATTTAATAAATTTTATTAAATATTTTACTTGAACTGTAAATTCACTGAGAAAGTATAAGAAAAGGTCATCTCAAATCTGTTAAAATATGGCAATGACATGTCGTAGAAGTCTCACAGCAATGAAATTGATTTGTGGGCAATGTAAGCTGGAGATAAATGAAAACAAAGATGGATTTATAGAGTGCGACAAGTGTGGTAAAGCTCTTCATTCTGAGTGTACAAAGCTCAACAAACGTCAATTTGCCCATTTGCTGAAAAATACAGACATCACGTTTACTTGTCATTTTTGCGAGTCGGTTGGAGGTGGCGAAGAGGGAGTAAAAAGCGAGTTGAAAGAGATGAGAAAACAATTGACTGATATACAAGAAACCATGCGATTTATGTCTAAACAATATGATGACATACTGAAGGGAGTATCAGAAAATAAGAAGAAGATTTCAATTATTGAAAAGGAGAATATCTTGTTAAAGAAAGAGATCTCTAACCTTAACAAGACTGTGAAAACTCTTAATGATTTTAGAGTAAGAAACGATTGTGTACTCAGTGGGTTGGCTGTTGATGATGGAGTTACTGCTGCGGAAGCTGTGGTGAAT
Source organism: Haematobia irritans (assembly GCF_050003625.1). NCBI lineage: Eukaryota > Metazoa > Arthropoda > Insecta > Diptera > Muscidae > Haematobia > Haematobia irritans. The sequence goes on from NC_134401.1 coordinate 17,925,780, forward strand.
TTTGCCAAAAGCTTCAATGTTGATATTAATCGTGACAACATAGATGAAGCTTTTTTTGTATCCAACAACAAAGCTGATACTCATAAGAAGAAAGCTATAATAAAATTCTCTAACAAGTCAACAAGAGATGCTTTTATGGGTGTAAAGCCAAAATTGAAAGCGGATGAGAAAATGAAAAATGTATTTATTAATGAATATCTGAGCAAGGAGACTTTGGAGTTGCTAAATTATGCTAAATCAATTAAAAAAGTTGGATTCCAACATGTTTTTGTAAAGAATGGGAAAGTTTTCTACAAACGGAGCGATATATCCAAAATGCAAGTTATTCATTCGTCGGAAGATGTTGATCATATTTTGTTGAGTGCCACTACCTCTAAGCCATGGGAGCGCAATAAAACCAAAAATAAAAGAGTAGTAGAAGTTCTTGATGATGATGATGATTCTAATGTTGATGATGATGATGTGCATAACTATGTCTCACTTAACTAGTTGAATGACTTTTTATGTAGTTATATATTCTTTTAATGTATTAATAATATTAATTAAATGAATACAAATCAATATTTTCATAATATCTCAGAGTACAATCAAAATGCAAGTCGAGTTAATTACAAATGTTTAAGTATCTTATCGATTAATGTTAGAAGTATCTCAGCTATTGTTAAATTTAATGTGCTCAAATCAATGATTGCTTCGTTTTCGACTATTCCCGACATCATTTCTGTACAGGAAACTTGGTTTCGTGAGGAACTTTTGGAAATTTACAACATACCCGGTTATACGGCGGTTCACTGTTGTCGTCATGACGGTTTTGGGGGAACCTCTTTATACATCAATGATAAATTTAAATTTTCAGTTGAATTTTGTATGAGTTCTAACTTTTTGGATGTAGTGGGAGTCTCTTTTAGGAATATTTGGATAGGATCAAGGCCTTTGAAAATTATTTCATACTACCGTTCCCAGAAATGTCTAGAATCAAGTTTTATTTCCAGTCTTGAGGAATTGTTGCACAATAGTGGCAATTGCATGATTTTTCTTGTTGGTGATTCTAATATTGATCAGTATAAAACTGAGGACTTTAGTGAGCTTCGAAGAACACTTTTGAATTATGATTGCCACAGTTGCCATAACCTAATAACTCGTCCAAGTTCATCTACCTCTATAGATCACATTTTTAGCAATGCATATGATTTGATCACTGTAGGATCTATCGAGTGTTGTTTTTCGGATCACAATATGTTGTTTTGTAGGATTAAAACAGTTCATGAGCCACGGCGATTTGTTGAGAAATCCAAATTTGTGTGTGATATATCCAAGGTCAATCGGTGTTTAGAGAGTAATATGGAAAATTTGAACTTGTGCGATGGGACTGACTACACGCAGAGTTTCCTTGACATATTGACTACTTCTGTGAACAGTGCGACATATGAAATCAAGCATAAAAAGTTATTGAAATTTGAATTGATGCCCTGGGTAAATTTGAATCTTCAAAATTTAATATTATTTAAAGAGAGTTTGCTGGCTAGGAGAAGGAAATATAGAACGGATGAGAATGAAAAGCAACTGAAGCTAGTGAGCAGGATTATAAAAAAAGCGATGCGAATTTGTAGAGAGAATTACTTTTATGATAATTTGTCAAGAGTTGGTGGGGATGCAACGAAAACATGGCGATTCGTTAATAAAGTTCTAGGTAGGAGGAACAAGAGTACTATACCTGACTTTGTCCATGATGGCCAGTCAGTGAATAACAACAGGGCGAAAGCTAATCTTTTAAACGATTTCTTCTTAAATTCTGTAGAGGATCTGAGAGGGGCAATAGAAACTATTCCTGGTGATGATTGTAATAATCTCAGGACGATGTGCCGCACTGTGAGCAGATTTGTGCTAGATCGTGTCGAGGTTCAGGAAATTGATGAAGTTGTGAGGAATTTGAAGCGGAACACTTCTGCAGGATATGATGGAATTTCGGCAGACATTTTGGTTGAATGCCGGGGGTTGTTGGCCCCATCCTTAGTGTCAATCTTTAACAATATTGTAGATAGCAGCAGCTACCCCGATTGTTTAAAAATAAGCAAAGTTACACCGATTCCAAAAGTGCCAAATTCTACGCAACTTCATCAATTTCGACCTATATCTGTGTTGCCAGTAGTGGATCTTGTTGTCGAGAAATTGATTCAAGCCAGGATAATGAAATATCTTGAGGAAAACGATATCATTTATAAATATCAGTTTGGTTTTAGGAGAGGTTGCGGGACAGATGAAGCAGTGCTAAATGTGTTGAATTATATATACTGTAATATAGATCATGGTTATAGAGGTGTAGGTGCCCTATTTTTAGATTTGACAAAAGCCTTCGATATTGTAGATCATCACGTACTTCTTCGGAAGTTGTCATATTATGGTATTCGAGGTGATGAATTACAATTGTTTAGAAGTTTTTTGACAAATCGGAGGCAGTATGTGGTAGTATCTGGAGAGGAAAGTAATGTATCAGTCGTAAGGCATGGAATTCCGCAGGGAAGTTGCTTAGGTCCACTACTTTTCCTTATCTATATAAATGATTTATCCAATCTGGGGTTAGATGGCCGGATGTATATGTTTGCAGATGATATATGTCTGCTTTACCCTTATAGAAACGACGTGGCATTAAAAAACGCTATGGAAAGGGATATGGCCTTGATCCTTGAATATACGAGGTTAAATAAGTTAGTATTAAGTTCGTCGAAGACGAAATTGGTGCGTTTTAGACCGACATCGAACCAAGCTGTTAGTGAGTTTTCAATATCCATCAATGGTGTTGTAGTTAACGAAGTCAAGGAAGTGAAATATTTAGGTATATTACTTCAGCATAATTTATCTTGGGACTCTCATATATCTAGTCTGAAGAACAAAGTAGCTCCAGCGTTAGGAATTCTTTTTAAGATGAGGTACCTTTTGGACTCCAAAACTAAGATGATGCTATATCAGTCATTGGTGCAGAGTCATCTTGGTTATTTGGCAGTCATTTTTGGATGGAAGAATACCTCAGCTCTACGTTCCTTACAACGCATTCAGAATAAAGCCCTCAAGGCCGTCTTTAACTTGCCCATGAGGTTTTCAACGATACCACTATACGCGGAAATTTCAAAAAATATTTTGCCTGTACATGGTTTGTATAGATATCAGTTGTTGCTATATATTTATAAGACTGAGAAAAATATCGGCTATTCTACGTTAAAATTTTCCAGGAATCAATCTGCTTTTAACACTAGAAACAGAACATCTTTAAGGGTAGTGAGGTGTAGATTGGAAATTACCAAACAGAGAATTGAGTTCATTGGTACTTCCCTATTTAATGCATTACCCCATGATGTGAAGCATGCATCTAATATATCGCTGTTTAAGACCAAACTTAAGAAATATTTGCTTGAAAATGTTGAGATACTTCTAGCTTAAATTACATTCAAAATTTATAGTTTATGGTATGGATTAATTTTTGTAATTTCTTTTTATTATTTTTTTTTTCTCTTTCTTTTTGATTTTTTAATTTCGTACTTATATTTTTAAAATTATAATATATTAAAAACATTTATCTTTGTCACATATTTGCCAACTTGCCTCAAAAATGCCTTAAGGCGCTGAGGCCTTAACATAATTGTAAAGTTTTTAATAGAATAACAAATAATATTAATAAAAAAAAAAAAAAAAAAAAAAAATCGAAGAAATTTTTTGTTACTCGTACTAGTAATTATTACCGTGAAACGGTTGCCGGTAGAATTCTACCAAAATGGGTTGATTTTTTATTGTTTGGTATACTGATAGAATTTTAGATTTTTGAAAGAATTTGCAAAATAATCCCAAAAGGTACTTTACAAATTTTTATAAAAATAAAATTTTGAGAAAAATTTTTATAGAAATAAAATTTCGAGAAAATTTTCTATAGAAATAAAATTTTGAGAAAAATTTCTATGGCAATAAAACATTGAGAACATTTCTTAGAGAAATACAATTTTGAGAATATTTTCTATAGAAATAAAATAATTAGAAAATATTTTATTTTTTGAGAGAATTTTCTTTAGAAATAAAATTTTGACAAGATTTCAATAAAATTTTGTGAAAATTTTCTTAAGAAAAAAAAATTTGCGAAAATTTTATATAGAAATAGAATATTGAGAACATTTTCCACAGAAAAAAAAATTTTTTGTTTGGTAGTTTTTGGTAAAGTTTTATCCAAGTTTTGATAGATTATTTTTTCTATAGAAATAAAATTTTGAGCACATTTCCTATAGAACTAAAATTTTGTAAAAATTTTCTATAGTAATAAAATTTTGAGAAAATTTATATGGAAATAAAATTTTGACAAAAATTTCTATAAAAATAAAATTTTGAGAAATGTTTCAAATGAAATAAAATTTTGATAAAATCTTGTATAGAAATAAATTCTTGAGAAAATATTCTATAGAAATAAAATGTTGACAAAATCATTTGTTACTAGTGATCTTCATGGTAATGAAGTGTTGCATACAGAGTTGCAACATTTAATAGAATTCCACCAAAATTTTAGATTTTTTCAAGAATTTGCAAAATATTCCTATCTAAATAAAATTTTGAGAAAAGTTTCTATAGAAAAAAAAATTTGGGAAAATTTTCTATAGAAAACGTATTCGAGACAATTTTCTACGGAAATAAAATTTGGATAATAATTTCTATGGAAATAAAATTTTGAGAAAAATTTCTATGGAAATAAAATTTGGAGAAAATTTTCTATGGAAATAAAATTTGGAAAAAAAATTTTGTAGCAATAAAATGTTGACAAAATTTTCTACAGAAATGAAGTTTTGACAAAATTTTCTATAGATATAACATATTGACAAAATATTCTATTCTTTAAAAAAAAAATTGGGCAAATTTTTCCATAGAAATAACATTTTGACAAGACTTTCTATGGAAATAAAATTTTGAGAAAAATTTCTATGGGAAAAAAAAATTTGCGAAAATTTTCTATGGGGAAAAATGTGGAAAATTTAATTTTTTGGTGGTAGTTTTTGGTAAAATTTTTTCCAAATGTTGATAGATTATTTTTTCTATAGAAATAAAATTTTGACAAAATTTTCTATAGAAATACAATTTTGACAAAATTTTCTATAGAAATAAAATTTCGAAAAAAATTTTCTATAAGAATTTGCAAATTATTCCTAAGAGGTACTTTATACATTTTTATGTAAGTAACATTTTGAGAAAAGTTTCTACAGGGAAAAAATTTTGGGAAAAATTTCCATGGAAATAACATTTTGAAAAAAAAAATCTGTAGAAATAAAATGTTGACAAAATTTTCTATAGAAATGAAGTCTTTGACAAGATTTTCTATAGAAAATAAAATTTTGAGAAAAATTTCTATAAGAAAAAAAATCCGAAAATTTTCTATGGGAAAAAAATTTGGAAACTAAATTTTCTATAGAAATAAAATTTCCACAAAATTTTCTATGGGGATAAAATTTTGTCAAAATTTTCTATAAGAATTTGCAAAATATTCCTAGAAGGTACTTTATAAATTTTTATGTAAATAAAAATTTGAGAAAAGTTTCTAAAATAAAAAAAAAAATCTGTAGAAATAAAATGTTGACTAAATTTTCTATTGAAATGAAATTGTGACAACGTTTTCTATAGATATAAAACTTTGACAAAATATTCTATATAAATAAAATTTGGACAAAATTTTCGATAGAAATAATATTTTGACAAGAGTTTCTATAGAAATAAAATTTTGAGAAAAATTTATATAGAGATTAATTCGTGAGAGAATTTTCTATAAAAATAAATTCTTGAGAATATTTTCCTAGAGAAATAAAATCTTAAAAAAAAATCTCTATAGAAATAAAATTTCGACAAAATTTTCTATAGAAATGACATTTTGACAAAATTTTCTATAGAAAAAAATGTTGACACAATTTTCTTTAGAAATAAATTGTTGACAAAATTTTCAATAGAAATAAAGTTTTGACAAAATTTTCCATAGAAATAACATTTTGACAAGATTTTCCATAGAAATAAAATTTTGAGAAAAATTTCGATAGGAAAAAAAAATTTTGCGAAAATTTTCTATGGGAATAAATTTGGAAAATAAAATTTTTTGTTTGGTAGTTTTTGGTAATTTTTTTTCCAAATTTTGATAGGTTAAACAAATTTGCGAAAATTTTCTATAGAAATAAGATTTTGACAAAATTTTCTATAGGACAAAATTTTCCATTGAAATAATATTTTGACAAGATTTTCTATAGAAATAAAATTTTGAGAAAAATTTCTATAGAGATTAATTCGTGAGAGAATTTTCAATAAAAATAAATTCTTGAGAACATTTTCTATAGAAAAATAATTTTTATAGGATTTCCTAGAGAAATAAAATCTTAAAAAAAAATATCTCTATAAAAATAAAATTTCGACAAAATTTTCTATAGAAATAAAATTTTGACAAAATTTTCTATAGAAATAAAATTTTGACAAAATTTTCTAAAGAAATAAAATTTTGACAAAATTTTCTATAGAAATAAAATTTTGACAAAATTTTCTATAGAAATAAAATTTTCTAAAGAAATAAGATTTTGTGAAAATTTCTATTCCATAGAAAATTTTATTCCCATAGAAAATATTGTCAAAATTTTATTTTTATAGAAAATTTTGTCAAAATTTTATTTCTTCATTGTAAAAATTTTATTTCTATAAAAAATTTTGCCAAAATATTATTTTTATAGAAAATTTTTTCAAAATTTTATTTTTATAGAAAATTTTGTCAAAATGTTATTTCCATAGAAAATATTTTCTATAAAAATAAAATTTTGAGATAATTTTCTATAGAAATAAAATTTTGAGAGAATTTTCTATAGACATTTATTCTTGAAAGAATTTTCTATAAAAATAAATCCTTGAGAAAATTTTGTATAGAAAAACAATTTTGAGAGAATTTTAAAAAATTCTCTATAGAAATAAAATTTTAACAAAATTTCCTATAGAAATGAAATTTTGACAAAAATTTCTATAGAAATGAAAATTTCACAAAATTGTCTATAGATATAAAATTGTTACAAAATTTTCTGTAGAAATAAAATCTTGAGAACTTTTTCTAGTGAAATAAAATCTTGAGAACATTTTCTGTTGAAATAAAATTTTGACATAATTTTCTATAGAAATAAAATTTTGACAAAATTTTATTTCTACATTGTAAAAATTTGTGAAAGTTTTATTTTGATAGAAAATTTTGCCAAAATTTTATTTTTTTAGAAAATTTTGCCAAAATTTTATTTCCATAGAAAATATTTTTATAGAAAATTTTGTCAAAATTTTATTTTTATAGAAAATTTTGTCAAGATTTTATTTTCATAGAAAATTTTGTCAAAATGGCTTTAAAAGAGGATTCTCAATGGCCCGCCTGAGCTTTTTTGGTGATTTTTTTGGCAAAATTTTATTTCTACATTGTAAAAATTTTATTTCTATAAAAAATTTTGTCAAAATTTTATTTCTATAGGAAATTTTGTCAAAATTTTATTTTTATAGAAAATTTTGTCAAAGTTTTATTTTTATAAAAAATTTTGTCAAAATTTTATTTTTATAGAAAATTTTGTCAAAATTTTATTTTCATAGAAAATTTTGTGAAAAATGACTTAAAAAGAGGATTCTTAATGGCCCGCCTGAGCCATTTTGGTGAGTAAGTTTGGCAATAAAAAATGCCAAAGTGTCAATCATCTCAATACCGCGAATCGTTGGGAATGGGTCAAAATTAACAGAACCACTTTCGTGCAGTGTGTTATGGCTTTGACGGCCATTTGAAGGCCAGATAGCTAATTATGGTCTGATATAAAGTAATTTTCCCATGGTTTGTAGAAAACATATAATAACACCATGAAATAATTTTAATCGGATCGGATGATATTTACTCTTCTAAAATGCTACGGATGACAAAGATGGGGATCGGAATATATGGCGGCTATATAAACCGAAGTTTACCAATTTTTGCATAATTATTGGAGGCCATGAACTAACACCGGATGATATGAAGTTTGCTCCTCCAAGAGGCTTCACAAGCCAAATATGGGGATCGGTTATATGGGGGCTATACCTATATGCATCAATATCCAACCTCAATAATGGCTACATACGTTAATTTTCAAGCCGATAGATGATTTCGTTCGGAAATTAGCGTGATTTTAACAAACGGATAGATGGGTATCGCTAGATCGACTTGGAAGATTTATCCTTAGCTCATGAGCCAGATTTATCCTTAACTTGTGAGGAAGAGTGTACCCTAAATTTGTGAGATGGAGTTTTACTCTCTATTTGTTAGGAAGATTTACCCTCAACTTTGGGAAGAGGAATGTATCGGCAACTTGTGAGGAAGATTTACCCTCAGTTCGTGAGGAAGATTTAGCATCAATTCATGATTCAACAAACGGAAGGACGGACTTTGCTAGATCGATTAAGAATTTCACCACGAAATATATTTCTCATCGAAATAGTGACCTGAAATCAATATTCTAAACGGTGTGACAATCTTCGAAAACCACCGCAAATCCTATGATGTTTATACCCTCCATCATAGGATTTGCGGTGGTTTGTTACTTAATTTTTTCGATAAATTAGGAACCTAAATTCCGCTCGCTCCACATTTTGAAAAACGACATAACCAGTTGTTGTTGCATAAACACCATTTAATTTTCTTGGTAATATCCTTAGCTCTCATTTGTTTTTATTATACTCATGTAGTTCTCTCTCTGAACTTTGTATTTTCCTAGAAGTTTAAGTAGTTTTTTAAATCTTATTTGCCTTTTTGTGGCACTGTTTCCTCTACACCGAAGATACAAAGAGATTGAGTGTCATGTCAATTCTTTGAGTTTAAAGGTTAATATCTTTGGCCTGTAAAAATCTTTTGAAGTTAATTGTTGCCATGGTAAACAGTTTTTTTTTGCCTTTGCCACTTTATTCACAGGCACTTAAAAAAGCACATAAGTTTTGCTGGTTAAGAAAGAATTTTTTTTTAAATTTTCCTTTTGTGCCTTCACAAGTAAGTTTTCACCATATTCCATTACTAGAGCAATTTGTTGAGCAGCAAAAAAAAAACCAAAAGTTTTTGATATTAATCTTGTTATGAATAGTTATGACAAAGAGTGAGAGAAAGAGAGTTCGAAAATGTTTCTTAAAATTCTATGAATATTTATTTAGAGAACATAAAAGGAAAATGCCATAAACTGTTTCATAACTTAATGGAATATTTTTATTTTGTTTTTTCACTTGTTTCCAAGTGAAATTAAAATTGAACATTTCAGTAACCAGGAAAACAAGCGTATAGTTTATAATGAGTTGTGAAGGTCTATTAAAACAAATCGAAAATTGTATGAAGTTTGGTGTTAGAGAATATTTTAAGCTATGGAAAACTCTGAATTGAAAAATTAAACGGATTTGAAATTAAGTTTGCAAGTTTACAATTAAACAAGTATATACGGCCGTAAGTTCGACCAGGCCGAATCTTATGTACCCTCCACCATGGATTGCGTAGAAACTTCTACGAAAGACTGTCATCCACAATCGAAATACTTTGGTTGGGTATCTTAAAACATCTTAACATCGTTTTCTAAATTGTGAGTTAGTCCATACGTGGTATATATTAGACAAAAAAGTTATATATAGTTAAGTCTACAAATAATTACGAATCGATATGGACTTTTTGCACGGTACGTAGAGAGCCAGAATTGAAATATGGGGGCTATATACAATTATGAACTTGCTATGGAGCAATTTTTGTGTGATTGGAAATCGATTTATCTGAGGGATATATATAACTATAGACCGATATGGACCTAGTTAGGCATGGTTGTTAACGACCATATACTAGCACAATGTACCAAATTTCAGCTCACTCGGATGAAATTTGCTCCTCCAAGAGGCTCCAAAACCAAATCTCGGGATCGGTTTATATGGGGCTATATATGAATATGGACTGATATGGACCACTTATGGTATGGTTGTTAAATATCATATACGATCACCACGTACCCAATTTCAAGCAGATCGGATGCATTTTGCTTCTCCAAAAGGCACCGGAGGTCAAATCTGGGGATCGGTTTATATGGGTGCTATATATAATTATGGGCTGATAGGAACCAATTCCTGCATGGTTGTTGGATACCATATACTAACATCACGTACCAAATTTCAACCGAATGGGAAGAATTTTGCTCTTCCAAGGGTCTCTGGAGGTCAAATCTGGAGATCGGTTTATATGGGGCCTATATATAATTATGGGCCGATTTCGACCAATTTTTGCATGGGAGTTTGAGGGTATATATTAATACCACGTACCAAATTTCAACTGAATCAAATGAATTTTGGTCTTCCAAGATGCTCCAGAGGTCACATCTGGTGATCGGTTTATATGGGGGCTTTATATAATTATGAACCGATGTGGACCAATTTTTGCATGGTTGTTAGAGACCATATACTAACACCATGGGCCGATTTCGACCAATTTTTGCATGGGAGTTTGAGGCCATATATTAACACCACGTACCAAATTTCAACTGAATCAAATGAATTTTGGTCTTCCAAGATGCTCCAGAGGTCAAATCTGGTGATCGGTTTATATGGGGGCTTTATATAATTATGGACCGATGTGGACCAATTTTTGCATGGATGTTAGAGACCATATACTAACACCATGTACCAAATTTCAGCCGGATCGGATGAAATTTGCTTCTCTTAGTGGCCTCGCAAGCCAAATCGGGGGATCGGTTTATATGGGGGCTATATATAATTATGGACCGATGTCGACCAATTTTTGCATGGTTGTTAGAGACCATATACTGGGTTAGGTTAGGTTAGGTGGCAGCCCGATGTATCAGGCTCACTTAGACTATTCAGTCCATTGTGATACCACATTGGTGAACTTCTCTCTTATCACTGAGTGCTGCCCGATTCCATGTTAAGCTCAATGACTAGGGACCTCCTTTTTATAGCCGAGTCCGAACGGCGTTTCACATTACAGTGAAACCACTTAGAGAAGCTTTGAAACCCTCTGAAATGTCACCAGCATTACTGAGGTGGGATAATCCACCGCTGAAAAACACGACCTCGTGTATGCAAGGCGGGCATGCTAAACATTGCACCACGGTGGCTCGAGACCATTTACCATACCATGTACCAAATTTAAGCCGGATCGGATGAAATTTGCTTCTCTTAGAGGCCTCGCTAGCCAAATTTGGGGGTCCGTTTATATGGGGCCTATACGTAAAAGTGGACCGATATGGCCCATTTGCAATACCATCCGACCTACATCAATAACAACTACTTGTGCCAAGTTTCAAGTCGATAGCTTGTTTCGTTCGGAAGCTAGCGTGATTTCAACAGACGGACGGACGGACATGCTCAGATCGACTCAGAATTTCACCACGACCCAGAATATATATACTTTATGGGGTCTTAGAGCAATATTTCGATGTGTTACAAACGGAATGACAAAGTTAATATACTCCCCATCCAATGGTGGAGGGTATAAAAAATCAAACAAGTCTGCATAAGCCAAGTGAATGGTTGGTGGTAGTTTATGCCCAGGTTCTTATCAGTCGGTTGAACGATTTTGAGTTTATCGTGAACTTTGGTTGTGGCGATTTATAGATGGATGTTAACTTTATAAATATGATTTAAAGATTATCGTGAACTTGGTGATGTTAGGCTGTAGCCGGTTGTACAATTACTGATGCAAGATGTCAGAGCCGTTGGTTGAATCATTTTTTGTCTGGAGCGATCAGTAATCGCGTTCGGTTATACAGCTCCGTCGGATGTGATGGTTTTGATGCTGACTTCGGTGATTTTAGGAAGAGTTGTCCCTCAACTCATGAAGTAGATTACCTTCAGCTTGTAAGAAAGAATGTGCCATCGAATTGAGAGGAAGACCTACACCTACTTACGGGAAGATTTACCCTTAACTTCTGAAAAGATTTATCCTCAACTTATAAAGGAGAGTGTTTCTCCGACATGTGATGAAGATTAACCTTCAACTTGTGAAGAAAAGTTTATCGTCAACTTGTGATGAAGAAATATATCTCCAACTTTTGAGGAAGATTAACCCTCCACTCACGAGGAAGATTTACTCAAACTTCAGGAGGAAGAGTGTGGATTTGGGTACTGACTTCGGCCTTCGTTGATTTTAGGAAGAGTTTACCCTCAACTCGTGAAGATGATTTACCTTGTGAGGAAAAATCACCCTTAACTTGTGAGAAGATTTACCCTCAACTCATAGGGAAGAGTGTCCCCCGACTTGTGAGGACAACTAACCTTCAACTTGTGAAGAAGATCTACCCTTAACTAGTGGGGGAATAATGTACCCTAACCTCATGAGGAAGAGTGTAACGGGTGAGGACGAGTTGTAGTTGCAACTAGTGAGTACGATTAACCATTAACTCTTGTCGAAGATTTACCCCCAAATTTAAGAATTACCCTCATTTTTTGTCTGGAGCGATCAGTAATCGCGTTCGGTTATACAGCTCCGTCGGATGTGCTGGGTTTGGTGCTGACTTCGGTGATTTTAGGAAGAGTTTACGCTCAACTCATGAAGTAGATTACCTTCAACTTGTAAGGAAGAATGTGCCATCGAATTGAGAGGAAGACTTACACCAACTTGTGGGGAAGATTTACCCTTAACTTGTGAAAAGATTTATCCTCAACTTATAAGAAAGAGTGTTTCTCCGACATTTGACGAAGATTAACCTTCAACTTGTGAAGAAAAGTTTATCGTCAACTTGTGATGAAGAAATACATCTCCAACTTGTGAGGAAGATTACCCCTCCACTCGCGAGGAAGATTTACTCAAACCTTAGGAGGAAGAGTGCGGATTTGGGTACTGACTTTGGCCTTCGTTGATTTTAGGAAGAGTTTACCCTCAACTCGTGAAGATGATTTACCTTGTGAGGAAAAATCACCCTTAACTTGTGAGAAGATTTACCCTCAACTCATAGGGAGGAGTGTCCCCCGACTTGTGAGGACAACTAACCTTCAACTTGTGAAGAAGATCTACCCTCAACTAGTGGGGAATAATGTACCCTAACCTCATGAGGAAGAGTGTAACGCGTGAGGACGAGTTGTAGTTACAACTAGTGAGTACGATTAACCATTAACTCTTGTCGAAGATTTACCCCCAAATTTAAGATTTACCCCCATTTTTTGTCTGGAGCGATCAGTAATCGCGTTCGGTTATACAGCTCCGTCGGATGTGCTGGGTTTGGTGCTGACTTCGGTGATTTTAGGAAGAGTTTGCCCTCAACTCATGAAGTAGATTACCTTCAACTTGTAAGGAAGAATGTGCCATCGAATTGAGAGGAAGACTTACACCAACTTGTGGGGAAGATTTACCCTTAACTTTTGAGAAGATTTATCCTCAACTTATAAGGAAGAGTGTTTCTCCGACATGTGACGAAGATTAACCTTCAACCTGTGAAGAAAAGTTTATCGTCAACTTGTGACGAAAAAATATATCTCCAACTTGTGAGGAAGATTAACCCTCCACTCGCGAGGAAGATTTACTCAATCCTCAGGAGGAAGAGTGCGGATTTGGGTACTGACTTCGGCCTTCGTTGATTTTAGGAAGAGTTTACCCTCAACTCGTGAAGATGATTTACCTTCAACTTGTAAGGAAGAAGACTTACACCAACTTGTGAGGAAAAATTACCCTTAACTTGTGAGAAGATTTACCCTCAACTCATAGGGAAGAGTGTCCCCCGACTTGTGAGGACAACTAACCTTCAACTTGTGAAGAAAAGTGTTACGTCAATATGTGACGAAGAAGTATACCTTCAACTTGTGAAGAAGATCTACCCTCAACTAGTGGAGAAGAATGTACCCTAACCTCATGAGGAAGAGTGTAACGGATGAGGACGAGTTGTAGTTGCAACTAGTGATAGACGATAACCATTAACTCTTGTGGAAGATTTACCCCCAAATTTAAGAGGACGATTTACCTTTAACTTATCCTCATCTCTTGACGATTTTCCTCCAACTTGTGCGGCAGTAGGTATCCTCAACTCATGAGGAGATTTACCTTCCAGTTGTGAAAAAAACTGTATACTCAATTTGTGAGGAAGATTTTCCTTCAACTTTTGAAGAAATTTTTGCCTGAACTCGTGAGGAAAATTTATTTTTAACTTTTGTGAAAATTTCTCCTCAACTTGTGAGGAATATTTACTACAGCTTGTGATTAGAATTTACCCTCAACTCATGAGGAAGATTGGACCCTCAACTTGTGAGGAATAATGTACCCCCTACTTGTGAGGAAGACTTAACCTTAACTTGTGAAGAAGAATGAAGAGAAATGTATTTCGAAGTGATCCACCTTCGACTAGTGAAGCATTTTATCCTCAACTTGTGATGAAGAATGTACCCTCAACTTGTGAGGAGAATTTACCTCCACCTCATGAGGGGATTTACTATCAACTAGTGAAGAGAATTTATTCTCACCTCATGAGGAATAGTGGTGTATCCTCAACTTGCTAGGATGATTGACTGGACTGTAGAAATATACTCGTATTTTGTGAGGAAGAATTACCCTCAAGTCGTAAGAAGAATTTACTTTCACCTCATAAGAAAGATTTGTCTTCACCTTGTGAATAAGAAGATTTATCCTCAACTTTTTTGAAAGAATATATGCTCTACTTGCGAAGAAGATTTACGCCCAACTTGTGAGATTAATTTATCCCACCTCACAAGGAAGAGTGTACTCTCAATTTGTGAGGAAGTGTTTTAGCCTAAACTTGCGAGAATGATTTATCTTCAACTCGTGAGAAAAATTTACCTTCAATGTTTGATGAAAAAGATTTACCCTCAGCTTATGAAAAATAATGTAGACTCACCCTATGAGGAAGAATGCAGCTACAACTTGTGAGGAAGACTTGCTCTCAGCTTTCGAAGAAGAATGTATCCTCAACTTGTGAGGAGAATGTAGCTCCATCTAATGAGCAAGAGTTTATCCTTAAGAATGTACTCTCAACTCATGAGTAGATTTACCTTCAACTTGTAAATAATTTGTATCCTCAACTCCCGAGGAAGAATGTACCCCCACCTTGTGAGGAGTATTTACTTTCACCGCATGAGGAAGAGTGTATCCTTAACTTGTGGGAGTGATTTACCTCTACTCGTCAGGAAGATTTGCCTTCACAATGTGAATCAGAAAGATACCCTACAGGTATCTTTCTGATTATTGCGGCAAAAAAACGTTTCGTCTTCTAACTCAAGCCGTATATCGATACTACTTTTGGCTCCTCAGAAGAATGAAAGTGCTGGTCAGCCAATTCATGCGTCATCAATAGGAATAAATGACAATCATGGTCTTATTTGCAATATATGGTCATGATGCAAAATCTTTTACTTCTATAGAAAATTCTGTCAAAATTTTATGGTTTTTGCCAAAATTTTATTCCTATAGAAAATTTTGCCAAAATTTTATTTCTATAGAAAATTTTGCCAAAATTTTATATCTATAGAAAATTTTGCCAAAATTTTATTTCTACAGAAAATTTTGCCAACATTTTTATGGAAAAATTTGTAAAAAATTTTATTGCTATAGAAAATTTTGTCAAAATTTTATTTCTATAGAAAAATTTGTCAAAATTTTATTTCTATAGAAAATTTTGCCAAAATTTTATTTCCATAGAAAGTTTTGTTAAAATTGTATTTCTATAGAAAATTTTGTCAAAATTTTATTTATATAGAAAATTTTGTCGAAATTTTATTTCTATAGAACATTTTGCCCAAATTTTATTTGTATAGAAAATTTTATCAACATTTTATTTCTATGGGAAATTTTATCAAAATTTTATTTATAAAAAAATTTTGTCAAAATTTTATTTCTATAAAAAATTTTGTCGAAATATTATTTCTATAGAACATTTTGTCAAAATTTTATTTCTATAGAAAATTTTGTCTAAATTTTATTTTCATAGAGAATTTTGTCAAAATTTTATTTCTATAAAAATTTTGTCGAAATATTATTTCTATAGAACATTTTGTCAACATTTTATTTCTATAGAAAATTTTGTCAAAATTTTATTTCTATAGAAAATTTTGTCAAAATTTTATTTCTATAGAAAATTTTGTCAAAATTTTATTTCTATAGAAAATTTTGTCAAAATTTTATTTCTATAGAAAAATTTGTCAAAAATTTATTTCTATAGAAAATTTTGCCAAAATTTTATTTCCATAGAAAATTTTTGGAAAATTTTATTTCTATAGAAAATTTTGTTGAAATTTTATTAAAAATTTTATTGCTATAGAAAATTTTGTCAACATTTTATTTCTATAGAAAAATTTGTCAAAATTTTATTTCTATACAAAATTTTGCCAAGATTTTATTTCTATAAAGAATTTTGTCAAAATTTTATTTCTGTAGGATATTATGTCAAAACTTTATTTCTATAGAAAATTTTGTTAACATTTTATTTCTATAGAAAATTTTGTAAAAATTTCTATGGAAAATTTGTCAAAATTTTATTTCCATAGAAAATTTTGTCAAAATTTTATTTCTATAGAAAAATTTGTCAAAAATTTATTTCTATAGAAAATTTTGCCAAAATTTTATTTCCATAGAAAATTTTTGGAAAATTTTATTTCTATAGAAAATTTTGTCGAAATTTTATTTCTATAGAACATTTTGTTATAGAAAATTTTGTCAAAATTTTATTTCTCTATAAAAATTTTTGTTAAAATTTTATTTCTATAGAAAATTTTATCAAAATTTTATTTATATCAAAAATTTTGCCAAAATTTTATTTCTATAAAGAATTTTGTCAAAATTTGATTTCTATAGAATATTATATCAAAACTTTATTTCTATAGAAAATTTTGTTAAAATTTTATTTCTATAGAAAATTTTGTCAAAATTTCTATGGAAAATTTTGTAAAAAATTTTATTGCTATAGCAAATTTTGTCAAAATTTTATTTCTATAGAAAAATTTGTCAAAATGTTATTTCTATACAAAATCTTGTCAAAAGTTTATTTGCATAGAAAATTTTTAAAAATTTTATTTCTATAGAAAATTTGTCAAAATTTTTTTTCTATAGAAAATTTTGTCGAAATTTTATTTAATTTTTTTATTTTTTATATTCATTTTGTTATAAAAAAATTTATTTCTCTTGAAAAATGTTTGTCAAAATTTTATTTCTATAGAAAATTTTGTCAAAATTTTATTTCTCTAGAAAAATTTTTGTCAAAATTTTATTTCTATAGAAAATTTTGTCAAAATTTTATTTATATCAAAAATTTTGCCAAAATTTTATTTCTATAAAGAATTTTGTCAAAATTTTATTTCTATAGAATATTATGTCAAAACTTTATTTCTATAGAAAATTTTATTAAAATTTTATTTCTATAGAAAATTTTGTCAAAATTTCTATGGAAAATTTTGTAAAAAATTTTAGTGCTAAGAAAATTTTGTCAAAAATTTATTTCTATAGAAAAATTTGTCAAAATTTTATTTCTATACAAAATTTTGTCAAAAGTTTATTTCCATAGAAAATTTTGTCAAAATTTTATTTCTATAGAAAATTCTGTCAAAATTTTATTTATATAAAAAATTTTGCCAAAATTTTATTTCTATAAAGAATTTTGTCAAATTTTATTTCTGTAGGATATTATGTCAAAACTTTATTTCTATAGAAAATTTTGTTAAAATTTTATTTCTATAGAAAATTTTGTCAAAACTTCTATAGAAAATTTTGTAAAAAAATTTTATTGCTATAGAAAATTCTGCCAAAATTTAATTTTGTACAAATTTTATTTTTATAGAAGATCTCTTCAAAATTTTATTTTTTATAGCAAATTTTGTCAAAATTTAATGTTTAAAGAGAATTCTGTCAAAATTTCTACGGAAATTTTTGTAAAAAAATTTATTTCTATAGAAAATTGTGTCAACATTTTATTTCTATGGAAAATTTTGTCGAAATTTTATTTCTATAGAAAATTTTGTTAAGATTTTTGTTCTATAGAAAATTTTGTTTCTATAGAAGATTTTGTCAAAATTTTATTTCTATAGGAAATTTTGTCGGAATTTTATTTCTCTACAAATTGTTGCCAAAATTTTATTTCTAAAGAAAATTTTATCAAAATTTTATATCTATAGAAAATTTTATAAACATTTTATTTTTTATGGAAAATTTTGTCAAAATTTTATTTCTATAGAAAATTTCGTCAAAATTTTATTTCTATAGAAGATCTGTTCAAAATTTTATTTCTATAGAAAATTTTGTCAAAATTTAATTTTGAAAGAGAATTTTGTCACAACGTCTATGGAGAATTTTGCAAAAAATTTTATTGCCATAGAAAACTATAGAAAACACACTTTTATTTCTATAGAACATTTTGTCCAAATTTTATTTCTATGGAAAATGTTGTTAAAATTTTATTTCTATAGAAAATTTTATCAACATTTTATTTTTTGTGGAAAATTTTGTCAACATTTTATTTCTATAGAAGATCTTGCCAAAATTTTATTTCTATAGAAGATCTTGTCAAAATTTTATTTCTGTAGAAAATTTATTTCTATAGAAGATTTTGTCAATAAATTTGACAAACATTCTTTTCCTCTGTTGGTTAAGCTACACTTGTAGTTTAGTCAATGTATGGTTTTAAGCTGCAATAAAAAACAACAAAGATGTTATTTCTATAAAAAATTGTATTAAAATTTTATTTCTATAGAAGTAATATAATATTGTCTGACACGTATATCCCGAACTAAGTCATCTGTTGTCAATCCCTCGTTACGTACCCAATAATATTATAATATTAAATGTCTCATAAATATTTAACATATTTAAGATTTATTTCATTTTCGAAGTGTCCAAGTTTTAGAGACTTCACTGTATATTCATAGATCTTGGAAAATTCGTCGCCTTAATCTTTTGCATTTACTACGGTTTTGATGTATGTTAGTTGCATATCTTAATGTGGCAGTGATTGCAACATCTTATTATCATAAAGAAGTCAATGATAATGGTAATGCCATGAAACATGAGTCTGTTAAAGAGCGTACTGTTAACTCATTTCTCTTTCTTCGTCTAACAGAAATTTTAAAACTCCCACTAACAGAAACCTTAACACTCGCAATACTTGCTGGTTCTCTTAACTGTTACATGATAATGCTGGGTTACAGTACAGAGTTAGAGAGGAGTACCATAACGTAAACATAACACAACTAAATAACTTTAACTAAGTTAACATTACCATTCATTGAGTAATGTTATGGCCAATGGTAATGTAAAGCTGATATAGACCTGATTGTTATGTATGCCACACATATGATATCACAGCATCCTTTGTGATAACTATGTATGGGGTCCATATAAATGGCTGTTATTTTGTTTGGTGGATACTCTGCTAAAATTTCCCAAAACATTGTTAAAGTATCGGTTATTCGAATGATGTAAATCTTTAGTATTTCGCGTTACTTTAAAGCGTTCAAACGTTTATGTATTCAAATCGGTGGCAAAAATTTGTTAATCCGGCGAAATCAAAGTTTCAAAACTGAATAGTAAATTATTAGTGATATTTTAACGAGAATGTGAAATGTTGAAATAATAGAAAAAATGGGTTATACATTTTGTGAAATAGTGGAAAATGTTGAAAAAAAAAAAATAATTATAATAAAAATGAAGTAAAAATATAAAAAAATAAATTAAAAAATCTATGTGAAAAATCAAGAAAAATTTATTAAAAAAAACTTTGTATTTGATGAGAGTGCTGTGTCTTATAAATTAACATAAATAAATTTAATCTTTAAAATTCAATCGGTGCCAAACAAAAGTAAGGATAACTTGTAACATAATTTTTAATTTGTAGATGAATGAAGGCCACTGTATCACACATCTGTAAGGGTGAGTGATGATCCGACGGGCTATGAGGACAATACATGTTTCATGTTTGCTTTTTTTCAAAATTGTATTTCTATAGAAAATTTTCCCCAAATTTTATTTCTATAAAAAATTTTGTCCAAATGCTGTCAAAATTTCATTTCTATAGAAAATTTTGCGAAAATTTTATTTCTATAGAAAATTGTGTCAAAATTTTATTTCTATAGAAAATTTTGTCAAAATTTTATTTCTACAGAAAATTTTGTCAAAATTTTATTTCTATAGAAAATTTGATCAAAGTATTATTTCTATAGAAAATTTTTTCCAAATTTTATTTCTATAGAAAATTTTGTCCAAATTTTATTTCTATAGAAAATTTAGTCCAAATTTTATTTCTATAGAAAATTGTGTTAAAATTTCAATTCTATTGAAAATTTTGTCAAAATTTCAATTCTATTGAAAATTTTGTCAAAATTTTATTTCTACAGAAAATTTTGTCAAAATTTTATTTCTATAGAAAATTTGGTCAAAGTATTAATTTTATAGAAAATTTTCTCCAAATTTTATTTCTATAAAAAATGTTGTCCAAATTTTGCGAAAATTTCATTTCTATAGAAAATTTTGCGAAAATTTTATTTCTATAGAAAATTGTGTCAAAATTTTATTTCTATAGAAAAAATTGTGTCAACATTTTATTTCTATAGAAAATTTTGTCAAGATTTTATTTATATAGAAAATTTTGTCAAAATTTTATTTGTATAGAAAATATTGTCAAAATTTTATTTCTATAGAAAATTTTGTCAAAATTTTATTTCTACAGAAAATTTTGTTCAAATTTTATTTCTATAGAAAATTTTGCTAAAATGTTATTTCTATAGAAAATTTTGTCAAAATTTTATTTCTATAGAAAATGTTGTCCAAATTTTATTTCTATAGAAAATTTTGTGAAAATTTTATTTCTATAGAAAATTTTGTCAAAATTTTATTTCTATAGAAAATTTTCTCCAAATTTAATTTCTACAGAAATTTTTGTCAAAATTTTATTTATATAGAAAATTTTGTCGGAATTTTTATTCTATAGAAATTTTTGTCAAAACTTTATTTCTATAGAAAATTTTGTCCAAATTTTATTTCTATAGAAAATTTTGTCGAAATCTTTGTCAAAATTTTGTTTATATAGAAAATTTTGTCGGAATTTTTATTCTATAGAAATTTTTGTCAAAACTTTATTTCTATAGAAAATTTTGTCCAAATTTTATTTCTATAGAAAATTTTGTCGAAATTTTATTTCTATAGAAAATTTTTTTCACAATTTTATTTCTATAGAAAATTTTGTCAAAATTTTATTTCTGTAGAAAATTTTATTTCTATAGAAAGTTTTGTCAAAAGTTTATTTCTAAAGAAATTTTTGTCAGAATTTTATTTCTATAGAAAATTTTCTCCAAATTTAATTTCTATAGAAATTTTGTCAAAATTGTTATTCTATTGAAAATTTGGTCAAAGTATTATTTCTATAAAAAATTTTGTCCAAATTTTATTTCTATAGAAAATTTGTTCCAAATTTTATTTCTATAGAAACTTTTGTCAAAATTTTATTTCTATAGAAAATTTTCTCCAAATTTTATTTCTATAGAAAATTTTCTCCAAATTTAATTTCTATAGAAAATGTTGTCAAAATTTAATTTCTATAGAAGATTGTGTCGAAATTTTATTTCTATAGAAAATGTTGTCAAAATTTTATTTCTATAGAAAATTTTGTCAAAATTTTATTTCTATAGAAAAATTTGACAAAATTTTATTTCTATAGAAATTTTTTTTCAAAATTTTATTTCTATAGAAAATTTTGTCAAAATATTTTTTCTATAGAAAGTTTTGTCAAAAGTTTATTTCTAGATAAATTTTTGTCAGAATTTTATTTCTTTTGAAAATTTTGTCCAAATTTTCTTTCTAGGATAAATTTGCGAAGTACTTCTTAGTTGGTGGTGAATATTTTGCAATATCTACCTAAATATCAAGAATCCTACCAAACAGTAAAAAATCTACAATTTGTGGTATAATTCTAACGTCGCTTGGTAGCGTCCATCAGACGTTACGGCGGCCCGTAATGACATCAAAAATCCTACTAATCTACCAAACAGTAGGTTAGTTAGGTTAGGTTAGATGGCAGCTCGATATATCAGGCTCACTTAGACTATTCAGTCCATTGTGATACCACATTGGTGAACTTCGCTCTTATCACTGAGTGCTGTCCGATTCCTGTTTAAGCTCAATGACAGGGGACCTCCTTTTTATAGCCGTGTCCGAGCGGCGTTCCACATTGCAGTGAAACCACTTAGAGAAGCTTTGAAATCCTTAGAAAGCTTTGAAATCCTAAGGTGGGATAATCCAACGCTGAAAAACTTCTTGGTGTTCGGTCGAAGCAGGACTCGAACCCACGACCTTGTGTATGCAAGGCGGGCATACTAACCATTGCACCAGGGTGGCTCCCACCAAACAGTAAAAACATCTACCCTTTTTTGTTTAGAATTCTACCAACCGTGGCCGGGAGCGACCATCGGACATTACGGCAGCCCATAATTGTGGGGGCCGTTCGTATTCATTGACCGTGGAATTACTGTGAATAACGTATATTATAGGAAGAATATCCTAAGAACAGTATTAAAATCTTGGACAGAAAAACATTTTGGCCGCTGGCCATGGACACTGCAAAAGAACTCAACGAGCGTCAACCACAAATGACTTAAAAAAATTGGTCTTCTCTCCATTTCTACCGCACAATGGCCACCAATACGTATGACTTTTGTGCCGTCAGATTTTAGAAGAGCCATATTTGCTCTAAAAAACATCAAGGTGTCAATCATCTTAAAACGGTACTTCACCGCAGAGCCACTTTTGTGAAGCTTGTGATAGCTTTGTCTGCCTGATGAAGGTCATAATTCGTGCCAAAGGTAGACAAATCGAACAAATCTAAACTGATTGAGAAATTTTAAAACCACTTAGTGGTCAGGGTATAATAACTTTGATCTGCTAAAAAAATGTGCCTACCATAAATTTATAAAAGACCCCATAAAATATATACCGATCGATTCAGAATCACTTCCAGGGAGCCACCGTGGTGCAATAGTTAGCATGCCCGTCTTGCATACACAAGGTAGTGGGTTCGATTCCTGCTACGACCGAACACCAAAAAGTTTTTCAGCGGTGGATTATCCCACCTCAGTAATGCTGGTGACATTTCTGAGGTTTTCAAAGCTTCTCTAAGTGGTTTCACTGGAATGTGGAACGCCGTTCGGACTCGGCTATAAAAAGGAGGTCCCTTGTCATTGAGCTTAACATGGAATCGGGCAGCCTCAGTGATAAGAGAGAAGTTCACCACTGCGGTATCACAATGGACTGAATAGTCTAAGTGAGCCTGATACATCGGGCTGCCACATAACCTAACCTAACCTAACCTGAGTCAATCTAGCCCTTGGTGTCCGTCCTTCCGTCCATCCATCCATCCATCTGCCCATGTATTTGTTGTAGGCAGAACGAACGCTAATAAATTTGGAAGAAGTGGGATCAAATTTAGATATTGCTCCCATATATATGTATCGCCCGATTTCGATAAATGGGGTCAAGTTGCGCTTTTTTACTAACCGATCGTCGTCAAATTTGGCACAAAGTAATCCAATATACTACAATTTAAGTTGCCAAATTGCACCGAAATCGGTTCAGATTCAGATATAACTCCCATACATGTATCACTCGATTTTTCCAAATGTGCTCATAAAACCATTATTTATTGCAGAATTTCTTCGAATTCGGTTCAGATTTAAATATAGCAACCATAAATTTTAAAGAAATTTTCTGAGAATTTCATTTCTATAGAAAATTTTCCGAAAATTTCATTTCTATTGGAAATTTTCTGAAATTTTCATTTCTATAGGAAAATTTTCTGAAAATTTCATTTCTATAGGAGTTTTTCTGAAAATTTCATTTCTATAATTTTTTTTTTGGAAAATTTCATTCTATAAACTTTGTTTTTGAAAATTTCATTTCTATAGGAAATTTTCTAAAAATTTCATTTTTATAAATTTATTTTTGAAAATTTAATATCTATAGAAAATGTTCTAAGAATTTCATTTCTATAAAAAAATTTTCTGAAAATTTCATTTCTATAGAAAATTTCTTGAAAATTTCATTTCTATAGGAAATTTTCTGAAAATTTCATTTCTATAATTTTTTTTTTTTAAATTTAATATTTATAGAAAATTTTCTAAAAATTTCATTTCTATAGGAAAATTTTCTGAAAATTTCATTTCTACAGAAAATTTTCTGAAAATTTCATTTCTATAGAAAATTTCTTGAAAATTTCATTTCTATAGAAAATTTCTTGAAAATTTCATTTCTATAGGAAATTTTTTTGAAAATTTATTTTCTATAGGAAATTTTTTGAAAAATTCATTTTTATAGGAAATTTTCTGAAAATTTCTAGTGAACTCGTTTATTTGTTAAGAATCCAATCATATTTAAAATCTTAAAGCTATTTGCAATCGAAATCTGTAAAATATATTAGAGTATAAATTAGTGTATATAAAAAGTGGCACCGTATGACAAAAAAAGTATCACATTTAGTGGCACAAAAAAAAGGTTGCACAAAAGTATCATCTTTTGAAAGAAAAGTGGCAAATTTTCCACAAAAGTTGGACAACGGTAACACTGCTGGTACTATAAATGCAGTAAGTAGCTCAACCTTCAACTGCTGTGGGTTTGTGATGTTTGTCTGTTTTTTTTTCTTTTTTATACCCTCCATCATAAGATGGGGGTATATTAACTTTGTCATTCCGTTTGTAACACATCGAAATATTGCTCTAAGACCCCATAAAGTATATATATTCTGGGTCGTGGTGAAATTCTGAGTCGATCTAAGTATGTCCGTCCGTCCGTCCGTCCGTCAGTCTGTTGAAATCACGCTAACTTCCGAACGAAACAAGCTATCGACTTGAAACTTGGCACAAGTAGTTGTTATCGATGTAGGTCGGACGGTATTGAAAATGGGCCATATCGGTCCACTTTTACGTATAGCCCCCATATAAAGGAACCCTCAGATTTGGCTTGTGGAGCCTCTAACAGAAGCATATTTCATCCGATCCGGCTGAAATATGCTTCTGTTAGACCATGCAAAAATTGGTCCACATCGGTCCATAATTATATATAGCCCCCATATAAATTGATCCCCAGATTTGGCTTGCGGAGCCTAAAAGAGAAGCAAATTTCATCCGATCCGGCTGAAATTTGGTACATGGTGTTGGTATATGGTCTCTAACAACCGTGCAAAAATTGGTCCACATCGGTCCATAATTATATATAGCGCCCATATAAACCGATCCCCAGATTTGGGTTGCGGAGCCTCAAAGATAAGCAAATTTCATCCGATCCGCCTGAAATTTGGTACATGATATTTGTATGTGGTCTCTAACATTGGTCCACATCGGTTCATAATTATATATAGCCCCCATATAAAGCGATCCCCAGATTTGGCTTGCGAAGTCTCCAAGAGAAGCAAATTTCATCCAATCCGGTTGTAATTTGGAACATGGTCCATATCGGTCCATAATTATATATAGCCCCCATATAAAACGTTCTCCAGATTTGACCTCCGGAGCCTCTTGGAGGAGCAAAATTCATCCGATCCGGTTCAAATTAGGAACGTGGTGTTGGTATATGGTCGCTAACAACCATACCAAAATTGGTCCAATCACACAAAAATTGGTCCATATCGGTTCATAATCATGGTTGCCACTAGAGCCAAAAATAATCTGCCAAAATTTTATTTCTATAGAAAATTTTGTCAAAATTTTATTTCTAGAGAATATTTTGTTAAAATTTTATTCAGTTCATAATAAAATTTTCATCATTGTCAAAATTTTATTTCTATAGAAAATTTTGTCAAAATTTTATTTCTATAGAAAATTTTGTTCAAATTTTATTCGGTTCATAATCATAGTTGCCACTCGAGCCAAAAATAATCGACCAAGATTTTATTTCTATAGAAAATTTTGTCAAAAGTTTATTTCTATAGAAAATTTTGTTAAAATTTTATTTCCGTAGAAATTTTTGTCAAAATTTTCTTTCTATAGAAAATTTTGTCAAAATTGTTAGTTCTATAGAAAATTTTGTGAAAATTTTATTTCTGTAGAAAATTTTGTCAAAATTGTATGTCTACTTTGTCAAACTGAATTATATACGTATTGGATCGATCTTTTTTGATTTAATATATACCATTTAGAAGATGGTGTTAGGAGGTTTTAAGATACCTTGCCATCGGCAAGCGTTACCGCAACTTAAGTAATTCGATTTTGGATGGCAGTGTTTAGAAGAAGTTTCAATCCATGATGGAGGGTACATAAGCTTCGGCCTGGCCGAACTTACGGCCGTATATAAAGGGTGATTCTTTTGAGGTTAGGATTTTCATGCATTAGTATTTGACAGATCACGTGGGATTTCAGACATGGTGTCAAAGAGAAAGATGCTCAGTATGCTTTGACATTTCATCATGAATAGCCGAACGATCTGCCACAACGTCGAATTTTCAGTGAATGGGCCCTAGAAAAGTTGGCAGAAAATCCGCTTTTTTATCGACAAATTTTGTTCAGCGATGAGGCTCATTTCTGGTTGAATGGCTACGTAAATAAGCAAAATTGCCGCATTTGGAGTGAAGAGCAACCAGAAGCCGTTCAAGAACTGCCCATGCATCCCGAAAAATGCACTGTTTGGTGTGGTTTGTACGCTGGTGGAATCATTGGACCGTATTTTTTCAAAGATGCTGTTGGACGCAACGTTACGGTGAATGGCGATCGCTATCGTTCGATGCTAACAAACTTTTTGTTGCCAAAAATGGAAGAACTGAACTTGGTTGACATGTGGTTTCAACAAGATGGCGCTACATGCCACACAGCTCGCGATTCTATGGCCATTTTGAGGGAAAACTTCGGAGAACAATTCATCTCAAGAAATGGACCGGTAAGTTGGCCACCAAGATCATGCGATTTGACGCCTTTAGACTATTTTTTGTGGGGCTACGTCAAGTCTAAAGTCTACAGAAATAAGCCAGCAACTATTCCAGCTTTGGAAGACAACATTTCCGAAGAAATTCGGGCTATTCCGGCCGAAATGCTCGAAAAAGTTGCCCAAAATTGGACTTTCCGAATGGACCACCTAAGACGCAGCCGCGGTCAACATTTAAATGAAATTATCTTCAAAAAGTAAATGTCATGGACCAATCTAACGTTTCAAATAAAGAACCGATGAGATTTTGCAAATTTTATGCGTTTTTTTTAAAAAAAAAGTTATCAAGCTCTTAACAAATCACCCTTTACTTGTTTTTTTTTGTTGTGTTAACTGAACATTATTGGCTGCAGTTTCCTTATGTCCATAAAAAATAAAATCTTTATTTTTTTTTTTAAATCGTTAACACGTCCAATGTTTTATTTACATTCATTTTATCACTTCATATTGCATATTTGAGCGCCGTAGCAAATAAGCAATTTATTGGAAATCGAATTGAATCTTCAGCAAATGACATAAACAAATATTTCATATTTAATGTACGATTTTTGTATATATATTGAAAATTTTTATTTATCGACAAACAACATCTGGAATAAAGAAATATATTGAAAAACAGTTAATGGTCCATATTCATTGATGAAATGGCCTCATTTTAATTTATTTATTTTTGTTTTTAATTATTTTCCAATTTATATATGCATAATAATCGTATGAGAGATACCCTTATCCCCTAGGCACTTTATACATCACTTCTGCAATTAAAATGTATTTTATTTAACGAATAATGGTGAATTATAATTAACAAGGAGATCGTGATTTAAGAGCCATAATTTGTTTTATTGGTAACTTTAAATGATAATGCGATTGTTTGTAATTTTTAAAACAATATTAAATACATATTAGTGGTTTGCGAATGGAATGACAGACATTAGTAGACTCCAGGGTGGGAGGGAACATAAACTTCGATGTATATTTGGTGTTTTTTGGTTTTGTTGGAATAATTAATTCTTATCTCCATTATTTATTTCACTCTATAGTTATTTATTCATATATCGAAACTTTTTTTTGTATTTCATAATACTCGTACAGACGAAAAATTTCCAATAATCTTCATTAATGCCAATAAAAATTCCATGTCACTTTAAGGGATTATAGTGAAATTCAATGAAATATGTAATTTCACAGCGATATATATATTTTATTTTATTTTCGTTTTTAGTCACATAATTCTCCTCTATTTTGATTGTTTTTAGAAACCATTAATTTGTTTTTTTTCTTTCCGCTATTGTGGGACTATTGCACGAACAATAAAATAAATTTGTTTCATATTTTTATGTTTTTTAATTTAAATTGCCTGTTTTGCCCAATATTCAGTAAGAATAAAAGATTTGTAGTCTGTGTTTATTTTTAATGGCACCTATTATTGTATCAATTTCCATTTAAGCAGAAAAATAGACCTTATGTTTGGTATTTTATTTTCATATAAATCTTTGCTTGACACAGTTTGTTTTAATGGGAAAAACATGACTGTCAATATGAGTTAATTTTTTGCAGCCCATCACAAAATATGTTGGGAAAAATTACATCCATATTTTGTTAAATTATTTGAACGTGCACGAAAACTTCTAAGCATTATTTTTTGTGATAGCCACCATAGAATGCTGGCTATCACACCTTTGTCATTCCGTTTGTAATGCATTGATATAGAAATTCCAAAAATATCATTTCTATAGGAATTTTTCTGAAAATTTCTTTTCTATAGGAAATTTTCAAAAAACTTCATTTCTATAGGAAATTTTCGTAAAATTTATTTTCTATAGTAAATTTTTAAAAATTTTTATTTCTATAGGAAATTTTCTGAAAATTTCATTCCTATAGGAAATTTTCTGAAAATTTCATTTCCAAAAGAAATTTTCTAAAAATTTCACATCTAAAGGAAATTTTCTGAAAATTTCATTTCTATAGCATTTTTTTTAAATTTCATTCTATATGAAATATTCTGAAAATTTAATTTCTATAGGAAATTTCCTGAAAATTTCATTTCTATAGGAAATTTTCTGAAAATTTCATTTTTATAGGAAAATTTTGAAATTTTCATTTTTGTAGGAAAATTCCTGAAAATTTCATTTCCATAGGAAATCTTCTGAAAATTTCATTTTTATAAGAAATTTTCTGAAAATTTCATTTCTATAGGAAAATTTTCTGAAAATTCCCTTTGTGTAGGAAATTTTCTAAAAATTTCATTTCTATGGGAATTTTTCTGAAAATTTCATTTCTATAAGAATTTTTCGGAAATTTTCATTTCTACAGGAAATTTTCAAAAAATTTCATTGCTATAGGAAATTTTCTGAAAATTTCATTTCTATAGAAATTTTTTTGAAAATTTCATTTATATAGGAAAATTTTCTGAAAATTTCATTTTTGTTTGAAATTGACAAGCATACTTTTCCTCTGTTGGTTAAGCTACACTTGTAGTTTAGTCAATGCATAATGGCTTTAAGCTGAGATCAAAAAAAAAAAAAAAAAAAACAACAATAACGATTGAAGAGAAGCCAACAATAACAAACAAAACGAATTTTCTGAAAATTTCATTTTTATAGATAATTTTCTGAAATTTTCATTTTTATAGGTAATTTTCTGAAAATTTCAATTCTGTAGGAAAATATCTAAAATATTATTTCTAATGGAAATTTTTTGAATAACTCACTTCTATAGGAAATTTTCTGAAAATTTCATTTCTATAGAAATTTTCTGAAAATTTCATCTTTAAATCTTCTTTAAAATCTTTAAAAAATTTTCATTTCTATAGGAAATTTTCTGAAAATTTGATTTCTGTAGGAAATCAAATTTGGAAATTTCGTATATATAGGAAATTTTCTGAGAATTTCATTTCTGCAGGAAAATTTTCTGAAAATTTCATTTGTGTAAAAAATTTTCTAAAAATTTCATTTCTATAGGAAATTTTCTGAAAAATTCATTTCTATAGGAAATTTTCAAAAATTTCATTTCTATAGAAGATTTTTTTAAAATTTCATTTACATAGGAAATTTTCTGAGAATTTCATTTCTACAGGAAAATTTTGTGAAATTTTCATTTTTGTAGGAAATTTTCTGAAAATTTAATTTTTATAGGTAATTTTCTGTAAATTTCATTTCTATTTGAAATTTTCGGAAAATATCAATTCTATAGGAAATTTTCTAAAATATTATTTCTAATGGAAATTTTTTGAATAACTCACTTCTATAGGAAATTTTCTGAAAATTTCATTTCTATAGGAAATTTTCTGAAAATTTCATTTCTATAGGAAATTTTCATAAAATTTCGTTTCTATAGGAAATTTTACAAAAAATTTAATTTAAATAGGAAATTTTCTGAGAATTTCATTTCTACAGGAAAATTTTCTGAGAATTTCATTTTTGTAGGAAATTTTCTGAAAATTTCATTTTTATGGATAATTTTCTGAAAATGTCAATTCTACAGGAAATTTTCTACAATATTATTTCTAATGGAGACTTTTTAAATAACTCACTTCAATAGAAAATTTTCTGAAAATTTCATTTTTAAAGGAAATTTTCTGAAAATTTCATTTTTAAAGGAAATTTTCTGAAAATTTCATTTATATAGGAAATTTTCTGAGAATTTCATTTCTACAGGAAAATTTTCTGAAAATTTCATTTTTGTAGGAAATTTTCTGATAATGTTATTTCTATGGAAAACTTTTTGAAAATTTCATTTTTATATGTAATTTTCTGAAAATTTCTTTTCTATAGGAAATTTTCTGAAAATTTCTTTTCTATAAGAAATTTTCACAAAATTTCATTTCTATAGGAAATTTTTTGAAAATTTCATTTCTATAGGAAATTTTCTGAAAATTTCATTTTTAAAGGAAATTTTCTGAAAATATCATTTATATAGGAAATTTTCTGAGAATTTCATTTCTACAGGAAAATTTTCTGAAAATGTTATTTCTATGATAATGTTATTTCTATGGAAAACTTTTTGAAAATTTCATTGTTAAAGGAAATTTTCTGAAAATTTCATTTCTATAGGAAATTTTCTGAAAATTTCTTTTCTATAGGAAATTTTCTGAAAATTTCTTTTCTATTGGAAATTTTCACAAAATTTCATTTCTATAGCAAATTTTCTGAGAATTTCATTTCTACAGGAAAATTTTCTGAAAATTTCATTTGTGTAGGAAATTTTCTGAAAATTTCGTTTTTATGGATAATTTTCTTAAAATTTCATTTCTAATGGAAATTTTCTGAAAATGTATATTCTATAGGAAATTTTCTAAAATATTATTTCTAATGGAAACTTTTTAAATAACTCACTTCTATAGGAAATTTTCTGAAAATTAGAGAAATCTAGGAAATTTTCTGAAAATTTCATTTCTCTAGGAAATTTTCTGAAAATTTGATTTCTAAAGGAAATTTTCTGAAAATTTCATTTCTGTAGGAAATTTTCTGAAAATTTCAATTCTATAAGAATTTTTCAGAAATTTTCATTTCTACAGGAAAATTTTCTGAAAATTTCATTTTTGTAGGAAAATTTCTGAAAAATTCATTTTTATAGGAAAATTTTCTGAAAATTTCATTTGTGTAGGAAATTTTCTAAAAATTTCATTTCTATGGGAATTTTTCTGAAAATTTCATTTTTGTAAAAAATTTTCTGAAAATTTAATTTTTATAGGTAATTTTCTGAAAATTTCATTTCTGTTTGAAATTTTTTGAAAATGTCAATTCTATAGGAAATTTTCTAAAATATAATTTCTGATGGAAATTTTTTGAATAACTCACCTCTATAGGAAATTTTCTGAAAATTTCATATCTCTAGGAAATTTTCTGAAAATTTCATTTCTATAGGAAATTTTCTGAAAATTTAATTTCTAAAGGAAATTTTCTGAAAGTTTCATTTCTAAAGGAAATTTTTTGAAAATTTCATTTCTCTAGGATATTTTTTGAAAATTTCGTTTCTATAAGAAATTTTCTGAAAATTTCATTTTTATAGGAAATTTTCCAAAATTTTCATTTCTATAGGAAAGTAGCCAAAAATTTCAGAAAATTTCTTTTCATAGAAAATTTTCTGCAAATTTCATTTTTACAGAAAGTTTTGTGAAAATTTCATTTCTACAAGAAGCTTTCGAATAATTTCATTTAAATAAACAATTTTCGGAAAATTGTATTTCTATAGGAAATTTTCTAGAAATTTAATTTTTATAGGAAATTTTCTGAAAATTTCATGTCTCTAGGAAATTTTCTGAAAATTTCATTTCTAAAGGAAATTTTCTGAAAATTTTAATTCCATGGGAAATTTTCCAAAAATTTCATTTCTATAGTAAATTTTGTGAAAATTTCGTTTCTATAGGAAATTTTCTAAAAATTTCATTTCTATAAGAAATTTTATGAAAATTTCGTTTCTATGGGAAACTTTCTAAAAATTTCATTTCTATAAGATATTTTATGAAAATTTCATTTTTTAAGAATTTTTTCTTTTAAATTTCATTTCTATCAGAAATTTTCTGAAAATTTAATTTCTATTTGAAATATTCTCAAAATGAAATTTCTATAGCAAATTTTCTGTACCACAGTGTGACCTAGGGTATATAAAAAGCCTACTTGTTATTTTTTTAAATATTCATTTCATTATTCTGAATGCATCATGATTATGAAAACAAATGTTTTTTTTTTTCAAACCTCTGTTCTTACTTTGCACTCTAGTAATGTATTCATTTGGATGCATTATGCTAGTCATTAAAACGGTGATGCTAATATACCAACCGAATTTCCAACTAATTTATTTGTATTATGAAGCAACACCCTATGAAAAAACTAAAAAAAAAAAAACATATCAAATTCTAAAAGTTCATATGGATCCAAAGCAAAACCCCATGTCCACTCATTTCGCTCACATTCAAGCATACCCCCTTAACACATGTACATGTCCGTATAAACATTCATGTAGAGAGGAAGTGTTCATTTGTAAATGAATTAGAAAATGCCACGTTTCCCTCGGAGCATTAAACGTATAAGTGTAACATATGTTCACTGTTTCACTACATATTGGAGAGGGTGTACAATTTTGTTCTATAAATTCAAGGATACATATCCGCCAGCATTGCATTAAATTTTAAAGTAACTTTAACAAAATGAAATGGAATTCAAATATTCTGCACTGAATATTCAATGTTAGCATCTATCACATGGATGGATGGCAAATTTTGGCTAGACTATAAGCATGCAATTAAAAGTTCTATAAATTATAAAGATAGTAATGAAAATTATGTATTAATATCTTGAAGACATTTTTCATAAGTTATTTTTATTTAATTGTATTTTAAGCCTTATTATCTGAAAATTGAGTTATCAAAGTTTTATTGTATATGGTTTGGATCGCAAAAACATTTGCCACAGTTGGTAGAATTCTACCAAAAATGGTAGAATTTTTTCTGATTGGTAGATCAAATTTCAATAAAAATTGACAAAATTTTCTATAGAAAAAAATTTTTTTGAGAAAATTTTCTGTAGAAAAAAAATTTCTATTGAAATTACATTTTGACAAAATTTTCTATAAAAATATTTGTTTTATAGAAATAACATTTTGATAAAAATTTCTATAGAAATACAATTTTGAGCAAATTTTCTATAGAAATAAAATTTTGAGAAAATTTTCTATAAAAAAAGAAAATGTTGACAAAATTTTCTATAGAAATAAAATTTTGCAAAATTTTTTTTATAGAAATAAAATTTTGAAAAAATTTTTTGTAGAAATAAAATTTTGACAAAATTTTCTGTAGACAAAAAATTTTGAGAAAATTTTCTATAAAAAAAAATTTTTTGAGAAATTTTTCTATAAAAAAATTAAATTTTGAGAACATTTTCTATAAAAAATAAAATTCTGAGAAAATTTTCTATAGAAATAATATTTTGACAAAATTGTCTATTGAAATAATATTTTAACAAAATTGACTATTGAAATAAAATTTTGACAAAATTTTCTATAGAAATAAAATGTTGAGAAAATTTTCTATAGAAATAATATTTTGACAAAATTGACTATTGAAATAAAATTTTGGCAAAATTTTCTATAGAAATAAAGCTTTAAAAAAAATTCTATAGAAATAAAATTTTGACAAAAACTTCTATAGAAATAAAATTTCGATAAAATGTTCTATAGAAATTAAATCTTGAGAAAATTTTCTATAGAAACAAAATTTTGCAAAACTTTTCTATTGAAATAAAATTTTGCCAAAATTTTCTATAGAAATAAAATTTTGACAAAATTGTCCATAGAAATAACATTTTGGAAAATTTTTCTAAAAAAAAAAAAAAATTAACAAAATTTTCTAAAAAATAAAATTGTCACAAAATTTTCTATAGAAATAAAATATTTCATAGAAATAACTTTTTGATACAATTTTCTATAGAAAAAAAATTTTGAGAAAATTTTCTATAAAAAAATACAATTTTGATAAAATTTTCTACAAAAAAATAAAATTTTGACAAAATATTCTATAAAAATAATATTTTGACAAAATTTTCTATAGACATAAAATTTTGAGAAAATTTTTAATAGAAATAAAATTTTGACAAAATTTTCTATAGAAATAAAATTTTGACAAAATTGTCTAATGAAATAAAATTGTGACAAAATTTTCTATAGAAATAAAGTTTTCAAAAAAACTTCTACAGAAATAAAATTTTGACAAAAACTTCTATAGAAATAAAATTTCGACAAAATGTTCTATAGAAATTAAATCTTGAGAAAATTTTCTATAGAAAAAAATTTATGCAAAACTTTTCGATTGAAATAAAATGTTGCCAAAGTTTTCTATAGAAATACAATTCTAGAAAAATTTTCTATAAAAAAATGTAACAAAATTTCTATGAAAATAAAATTTTGACAAAATTTTCTATAGAAATAAAATTTTTTATATTAGAAATAAAATTGTGATAAAATTTTCTGTAGAAATAAAATTTTGACAAAATTTTCTATAGAAATAAAATTTTGACAAAATTTTCTATAGAAATAAAATTTTGACAAGATTGTCTATAGAAATAAAATTTTGACAATATTTTCTATGGAAATAAAATTTTGACAAAATTTTCTATAGAAATAAAATTTTGAAAAAATTTCCTATAAAAAATAAAACTTTGAAAAAATTTTCTATAGAAATAAAATTTTGACAAAATTTTCTAAAGAAATTATATCTTGAGAAAATTTTCTATAGAAATAAAATTTTGAAAAAATTTCCTATAAAAAATAAAATTTTGAAAAAAATTTCTATTGAAATAATATTTTGACAAAATTTTTATAGAAATTATATCTTGAGAAAATTTTCTATAGAAATACAATGTTGCAGAACTTTTCCATTGAAATAAAATTTTTTACAAAATTGTCCATAGAAATAACATTTTGGAAAAATTTTCTATAAAAAACATTTTAACAGCATTTCCTATAAAAATAAAATTGTGACAAAATTTTCTATAAAAATAAAATTTTGACAAAATATTCTATAGAAATAAAATTTTGACAAAGTATTCTATAGAAATAAAATTTTGACAAAGTTTTCTATAGAAATAAAATTTTGCAAAAATTTTCTATAGAGTAAAAAATTTAACAAAATGTTCTATTGAATTAAAATTTTGAGAATATTTTTATAGAAATAGAATTTTGACAAAATTTTCGATGGGAACAAAATTTT
Source organism: Haematobia irritans (assembly GCF_050003625.1). NCBI lineage: Eukaryota > Metazoa > Arthropoda > Insecta > Diptera > Muscidae > Haematobia > Haematobia irritans. Next base: position 17,961,389 of record NC_134401.1, read on the forward strand.
GACAAAATTTTCTATAGAAATAGAATTTTGACAAAATTTTATATAGAAATAAAATTTTGACAAAATTTTCTATAGAAATAAAATTTTGACAAAATTTTATATAGAAATAAAATTTGGACAAAATTTTATATAGAAATAAAATTTTGACAAAATTTTATATAGAAATAAAATTTTGACAACATTTTATATAGAAATAAAATTTTGACAAAATTTTCTATAGAAATAAAATTTTGAAAAAAAATTCCTATAAAAAAAATTGAAAAAAATTTCTATAGGAATAAAATTTTCACAAAATTTTCTATAAAAATAAAAATTTTACAAAATTTTCTATAAACATAATATTTTAACATAATTGTCTACAGAAACAAAACTTGATGAAATTTCCTTACAAATGAAATTTTCAGATTGCAGAGAAAAATAGTTTGTTCTTCAACGAAACATCTTTCCTAAAAATTATCAGGCTTTATATTTTGCTTAACCTTTTTAAGGGTATTTTTTTTTTTGCCTATAAGAAATTTTCTTATATCCGTTACATACTACTACATAACGCATTTTAAATATTGTGAATATTTTTCACAAACTTTTCATGAACATGTGGGATTATCCCATATCTTTGTATGTGTCTATCATCATAATACAAAGGATATGCATTTCCATATGTATGTTTAGCATAAAAGAAAACTAATAACGACTAGTTTACAATATTCAGAATAAAATTTTAACATAGAATATTTTTCATAGACCTTTCGGGCGGAATAGTAAAAATGCACCATTAAATGGTGTTAAATATGTAATATATAGGCTATGTCTAAAAGAGGCCGAATTTAAATGAATTACAGATCATGGGTAACTAACTGATGGTCCAATCCACACAGTCAAATACAATGAAACCACACAATATGAGCATAGAAAGCCTTTCCAAAGGATAGCTATATCCGCCACATTTGTTGTGCATAGTTTATGATGCAGAACGTTACTTTGTTCTCTTCCCCGTTCTTTCTCGCACTCTCATTTTTTCTCTCCCTATCGTGTGTGTGTGTGAGTGGTGGGTGTAGCTGTAGTGCCTTAAATAGCTTTAACACGCCCGTTTAGCATTTAATGTAATTTTCATTTGGTCGCAATCACATGAAAGCAAGCAGTCTCATTTTCCCACACATCGACAAAAGAACCGAAAGGAATAAATTTCCAGTGAAGCTCTAAAAACAGTTGGTCATGTGGTCTATTAGATCCCACACATACGGAAGTACAGTGGAAACAAAGATAAACAAAGTTAAAACTAATATGCTGGCAGTAGAGGCAATTTAACAAAAAAGGTTTACATAGAAAAATTAAAATTTACCCCAAAAAAGTGGACTCAGCTTTAAGTGAATGAAGCCTAAATTCAAGGAAAGATAATGGATCAAAAAAACGCACCAATTAATTGTGTAACTGATGCCCAAAAATATGGTTTCGCTTGCCCATGAAGACGATAGTTCATATACAGAGATTAATTTTGTAAAAGAAACAAAAACTAATACAATAATCCATGGCCCTACATTATGATGATTTATTTTCCAAAAGAGACTTGTCACCCGCATTTTTCAGAGGATATTAACAAATTTAAATTTAAAATTTTATTTGAAATATTTTTTCTTGTTTTTTTTTTCAAAAATCCAAATTTTTTTTTTACATTTCTCACTTAGATTCCAATTCCATTCCAATTCTTAGTGTGATGTGTATGCACACTCAACCCACATAGCTAGTAGTTAAAGTGCTATGAAGCTGCTAAATGTGAACCAATTGAAAGCATATGGTAAGCATTAATAAACAACCATGTGTAAACGAGAGGTATCAATTTGAAGTTTACTTATAGAAAAATTTATTCAGCCAGGCTGAATTATGTTTTCCTATAGAAAACGTTATTCAGCCAGGCTGAATAGAAGTTTTCCTATAGAAAACTTTATTCAGCCAGACTGGATAGAAGTTTTCCTATAGAAAACTTTATTCAGCCAGGCTGAATAGAAGTTTTCCTATAGAAAACTTTATTCAGCTAAGCTGACTTGAAGTTTTCCTATAGAAAACTTTATTCAGCCAGGCTGAATTTAAGTTTTTCTAAAGAAAACGTTATTCAGTTAGGCTGAATTTATGTTTTCCTATAGAAAATGTTATTCAGCCAGGCTGAATAGAAGTTTTCCTATAGAAAACTTTATTCAGCCAGGTTAAATAGAAGTTTTCCTATATAAAATTTTATTCAGTCAGGCTGAGTAGAAGTTTTCCTATAGAAAACTTTATTCAGCCAGGCTGAATAGAAGTTTTCTTATAGAAAACTTTATTCAGCAAGGCTGAATTGAAGTTTTCTGAAAGAAAACTTTATTCAGCCAGGCTGAATTTAAAGTTTTCATAAAGAAAACGTTATTCAGCCAAGCGGAAAAGAAGTTTTCCTATAGAAAACGTTATTTAGCCAGGCTGAATTTAAGTTTTCATAGAGAAAACTTTATTCAGCCTGGCTGAATAGCAGTTTTCTTATAGAAAACTTTATTCAGCAAGGCTGAATAGAAGTTTTCTTTATTCAACCAGACTGAATTTAAGTTTTCTTAATGAAAACTTTATTCAGCTAGGCTGACTTGAAGTTTTCTTATAGAAAACGTTATTTAGCCAGGCTGAATAGAAGTTTTCTTATAGAAAACTTTATTCAGCAAGGCTGAATAGAAGTTTTCTTAAAGAAAACTTTATTCAGCCAGGCTGAATTTAAGCTTTCCTAAAGAAAACGTTATTCAGCCAAGCGGAAAAGAAGTTTTCCGATAGAAAACTTTATTCAGCCAGACTGAATTTAAGTTTTCTTATAGAAAACTTTATTCAGCCAGGCTGAATAGAAGTTTTCTTATAGAAAACTTTATTCAGAAAAGCTGAATAGAAGTTTTCTTATAGAAAACTTTATTCAGCCAAGCTGAATTGAAGTTTTTTTATAGAAAACTTTATTCAGTCACGCTGAATTTAAAGTTTTCATAAAGAAAACGTTATTCAGCCAAGCGGAAAAGAAGTTTTCCTATAGAAAACGTTATTTAGCCAGGCTGAATTTAAGTTTTCACAGAGAAAACTTTATTCAGCCTGGCTGAATAGCAGTTTTCTTATAGAAAACTTTATTCAGCAAGGCTGAATAGAAGTTTTCTTTATTCAACCAGACTGAATTTAAGTTTTCTTAATGAAAACTTTATTCAGCTAGGCTGACTTGAAGTTTTCTTATAGAAAACGTTATTTAGCCAGGCTGAATAGAAGTTTTCTTATAGAAAACTTTATTCAGCAAGGCTGAATAGAAGTTTTCTTAAAGAAAACTTTATTCAGCCAGGCTGAATTTAAGCTTTCCTAAAGAAAACGTTATTCAGCCAAGCGGAAAAGAAGTTTTCCGATAGAAAACTTTATTCAGCCAGACTGAATTTAAGTTTTCTTATAGAAAACTTTATTCAGCCAGGCTGAATAGAAGTTTTCTTATAGAAAACTTTATTCAGAAAAGCTGAATAGAAGTTTTCTTATAGAAAACTTTATTCAGCCAAGCTGAATTGAAGTTTTTTTATAGAAAACTTTATTCAGTCACGCTGAATTGAAGTTTTCCTATGGAAAGCTTTAGTTAGCCAAGCTGAATTTAGGTTTTCTAAAGAAAACTATTATCAGCCGGGCTGAATAGAAGTTTTTTTTATAGAAAACTTTAGTTAGCCAGGATCAATTTAAGTTTTCTTATAGAAAACTTTATTCAGCAAGGCTGAATAGAAGTTTTCTTAAAGAAAACTTTATTCAGCCAGGCTGAATTTAAGCTTTCCTAAAGAAAATGTTATTCAGTCAAGCGGAAAAGAAGTTTCCTTATAGAAAACTTTATTCAGCCAGGCTGAATTTAAGCTTCACTAAAGAAAACGTTATTCAGCCAAGCGGGAAAGAAGTTTTCCTATAGAAAACTTTATTCAGCCAGACTGAATTTAAGTTTTCTTAAAGAAAACTTTATTCAGCCAAGCTGAGTTGAAGTTTTCCTATAGAAAACTTTATTCAGTCAGGCTGAATTGAAGTTTTCCTATGGAAAACTTTATTTAGCCAAGTTGAATTTAAGTTTTCTAAAGAAAATTATATTCAGCCGGGCTGAATAGAAGTTTTTTTAGAATTCTTTAGTTAGCCAGGCTGAATGTAAGAAAACTTAATTCAGCCAGGCTGAATTTAAGAAAACTTTATTCAGTTCGGCTGAATAGTAGTTTTGTTATAGAAAACTTTGTTCAGCCAGGCTTTCTATATAATTTTTTAAACTTACTATATTAGTTTGTGAAACTCTTGTAATACACCTACGTTCAGTTCCACGATAGAGGAAGTGCAATTAAAGATACGCCATTAACAATGCATTGTTGTTATACAATTCAATTAGAATTTTCTCCAATTTCTCCATGAAAACAAAAACAAATAACAAGAAATCTTTATTTAAATATGGCTGAATATAGTCTTGTTCTGGGAAATCCTGACGTTCCAATAGAGTTTTCTATACGAATGCTATAATTCGTCGTAGATGAATAAAATTTTCCCTAAGAAAAAGTTTAATACAGTCTGGCAGAGTATAAGAAAAGTTTAATTCTAAAAGAAACCCCCAATTCAGCTGGGCTGAATACAGTTTTCTATACGAAAACTCAAATTCAATTTGGCTGAGTACAATTTTTTTTGATAGAAAAACTTTAATTCAGTTTAGCTGAATAATTTTTTTCAAAGAAAATTTAAAATTTATTGGGCTAAGACGGTTATCTCAAAGAAAACTTTCATTTACCCTGGCTGAATAATTCTTTTAGTAAGAAGATTTAAATTCGTCATTGCTGAATACAGTTTGCTATATGAAAACTTCAATTGATCCTGAAAACTTCAATTTACCCTTGCTGAATACAATTTTCCTAAGGAAACTTTTTTTCGCATTGGCTGAATACAGTTTTCTCAAAGAAAAATGTTATTTACCCTGGCTGAATAAAATTTTTAAGACGAAGATCTAAATTCGTCAATGCTGAATACAGTTCTCCATAGACTTCAATTGACCTATGCTGAACTTTAATTCGCCCTTGCTGAATACAGTTTTCTCTATATGAAAACTTCAACTAAGCCTGAAAATTTCAATTTACCCTTGCTGAATACAGTTTCCCAACGAAAACTTTAGTTCGCATTTGCTGAATACATTTTTCTTTATAAGAAAACTTATATTTACCCTTGCTGAATATAGTTTCTCTAAGAAAACTTTAATTCGCCCTAGCTGAATACAGTTTCTTCTAAGAAAACGTTAGTTCACTATGGCTGAATACAGTTTTCTATATAAACACTTTAATTCAGCATAGCTGAATAACGTTATCGATATGAAAACTTTAATTGAGGCTTGCTGAATAACGTTATATATAGGAGAACTTCAATTAATTCTGCCTGAATAAGGTTATTAATGAGAAAATTCCAATTAATCTTGGCTGAGTTCAAGTTTTCTACTCGAAAATTTAAATTCAGCATGGCTGAATATAATTTTGTGTACGAAAATTTTAAATTCAGCATGCAGGAATGCAGTTTTCTGTACGAAAACTTAAATTGAGTGTAGCTCTATACAGATTTCCTTACGAAAAACTTTAATTCAGCCGGACTAAATTATGTAGACTTAAGTAGAATTAAGTAGATAACATAAATTCTGCTAGGCTGAATATATTTTTCTGTACGAAAACTTAAAATTTATCATTACTGAATACAGTTTTCTTTATAAAACATTTGCTGAATTCAAGTTTAAATTCAGCATGGCTGAATATAATTTTATGTACGAAAATTTTAAATTCAGCATGCAGGAATGCAGTTTTCTATACGAAAACTTAAATTGATTGCAGCTCTATACAGGTTTCCTTACGAAAACTTTAATTCAGCCGGACTAAATTAAGTAGACTACAGTTTTCTGAATGATAACTTAAATTCCGCTAGGCTAAATATATTTTTCTGTCCGAAAACGTCAAATTTATCATTACTGAATACAGTTTTCTTTATAAAACCTTTGCTGAATTCAAGTTTCTCTAAGAATTTTTCTGTACGAAAACTTCAAATTTATCATTACTGTATACAGTTTTCTTTATAAAACATTTGCTGAATTCAAGTTTAAATTCAGCATGGCTGAATATAATTTTATGTACGAAAATTTTAAATTCAGCATGCAGGAATGCAGTTTTCTATACGAAAACTTAAATTGATTGCAGCTCTATACAGGTTTCCTTACGAAAACTTTAATTCAGCCGGACTAAATTAAGTAGACTACAGTTATCTTAATGATAACTTAAATTCCTCAAGGCTAAATATATTTTTCTGTCCGAAAACTTCAAATTTATCATTACTGAATACAGTTTTCTTTATAAAACCTTTGCTGAATTCAAGTTTCTCTAAGAAAACTTTAATTCGTCATGACTGAATAAAGTTTCTTTTGTGAAAACTCTTATTCAATCTAGCTGAATATTGTTTTCTCTAATTCACCATGGCTGAATACAGTTGTTGCTACAATAACTTAATTTCATCTTGGCTGAATACAGTTTTCAACACAACGACTCAACTTCGTCATGGCTGAATACAGTTTTTCTATATGAAAACTTTAATTCAGTATCGCTGAATAAGTTTTTCTATATGAAAACTTTAATTCAGCTTCGCTGAATAAATTTTTGTATATGAAAACTTCAATTCACCCTGGCTGAATACAGTTTTCTACACGAACACTTATATTCGACATGGCTGGATAGAGTTTTCTCTAAGAAAACATAAATTCAGCCTTGCTGAATAATTTTTTCTATATTAAAACTTTTGTTGTTTCTTTTTTTGAACTTTTATTCAACGTGGCTGAATACAGCTTTCTTAAAGTAAACGTTAATGCACCCTGCATGAAAACAATTTTCAACACAAAGTCTTAAATTCGGCATGGCTGAATACAGATTTATATATGAAAACTTCAATTAAGCATGGCTGAATACAGTTTTCCCTAACAAAACTGTAATGCACTGTGGCTGAATCCAGCCTTCTATATTAAAACTCATATTCAGCCTGGCTGAATAAGATTATATATAGGAAATCCTCAATTTTTCCTTGTAGAAAACAGTTGACATAAATTTAGCACACAGGTAAATACAAGTTTCTGTTCCAAAACTTAAATTCGGTCTAACAGAATAAACTTTAGTCTTCAGGAAAACTTTGATGATGCCTGGCTGAATAAGGTTATATATGGGAAAACTTCAACTTATCCTGGCTGCATACAGCTAACTTAAATAGTGCATAGGTGTTTAGAGATCCGAAAACTTCATTCATGCTGGCTGAATATAGTTTTCTCTACGAAAACTTAAATTCAGCATAGATGTTTCCAAATTTCTGTACAAAATATTTAATTCAGGCTGGCTGAATAAAGTTTCCTATAGAGAAATTTCACTGTAGCCAGATTGAATAAAGTTTTCTATAGATATAATTTTTCAGTTTAATTGAAATATTAATATCTGTAAATTCAATAAAATTTTGTTTCCATATTCTATTCCGCTTCAAAATGAAATTCGCATAAATTTGCAAAACTTTAATTTCCATTTAAAATTAAATTTTTCATTTTTTTTACATATTGATCAAAATAAGCTTTTAATTGATTTTTGTTCACATGAATATTGAGGGAAAATATATTTAAAATAAAATTTTTTATTGTTTTTTTACATATAGATCAAAATAAGCTTTTGATTGATTTTTGTTCTCATGAATATTGAGAGAAAATAATATTTGTAATTTTTGTGTTTTTTTTTTTGTTCTCTTTTTACTTTGATTCAATTTTGCTATTTTCCATTTGTATAAAACAAAAATTGTATAAAAAGTTCTCTACCATTAAGCCAATCAAAACGATTAGTTTTTACTGTGGACTGCATTTGGGTGGTTGTGCAAACACAAAATTCCTAAAATTTGAAATACTAAAAATTTATGGGCAATAGTTTTGGATTGGAAACATTAACAAAATTGGCTGTACATTGAGGTAAGAATTTTTTAATAGAACATAAAAAAAAATTTTATATTCATTAAATTGTTAACACAAACCTACATATATTTTTGTGGATCTAAACTGGTTCTTAATTGAAAATCTATAAAAAAAATATTTTTAAATATTATTTTTTTAAATTACCGAAATAATAATAAATAAGACAAAAATCCAAATATCAAGTATATGTGATTTTGTTAAGGTTTGAATGGATTATATACAGTGTAATAAAGTTTTTTAGTCATTTTAATTTTTAACATTTAATCAATGTTGCCAGTATTTTTCAGGCCCGTGTCCTCAAATTACGATGATTTCGTCCCCAAAAATTCCCAATATAAACTTAAATTCCTCACGAAAATCCCCAATACATTTTTGAAAAATTTTTTGAAAAAAAAACCAAAAATAAAATAAAGCAAGTGGCGCTGCTGTAGAAAATTAATAATAATTAAAAATTCAAATTTTTGTCAAATCCAGCTGCAATAAAATCAAGATTTCGAACCACAACACCAAGAAACTGGTGATCGTCTTCCAAACGCTGGAGATATGAAAATGGGAGATCGGTCACCTTGTATTTATGAACGAAAATTTACTTTTTTAAATATTCAAGTAGTAAAATGTGATGCTAGACATGTTGTCAAAGTTCGTAGAATTCTACCAGAAATTGTAGATTTTTTATTGTTTGGTAGATTGGTAGAATTTTTGATATTTTTGGTAGATTGTGTAAAGAGGTAATTCATACATTTTCTATAAAAATAAACTTCTGACAAAATTTTCTATATGGAAATATAATTTTGACAACATTTTCTATAAAAATATATTTTGGACAAAATTTTCTATAGAAATAATATTTTGAAAAATTTTTCTACCGACATAATATTTTGACAAAATTTTCTATAGAAATAAAATTTGGACAAAATTTTCTATAGAAATAATTTTTTGAAAATTTTTTCTACAGAAATAAAAGTTCGACAACATTTTCTATAGAAATAAAATGTTGTAAAACTTATCCATAGAAATAGAAATTTGGCAAAATTTTCTATAGAAATAAAATTTGGACAAAATTGTCTATAGGAATAAAACTTTGTCAAAATTATCTATAGAAATAGGATTTTGACAAAATTTTCTATAGAAATAAAATTGTGACTAAATTTTTTATATAAATAAAATTTTGACAAAATTTTCTATAGATATAAAATTTTGACAAAATTTTCCATAGAAATAAAATTTTAACAAAATTTTCTAACGAAGTAAGATTTTGTACAAATTTTTCAATGGAAACAAAAAATTTAACAAAATTTTCTAGTGAAATATAATTTTGACAAAATTTTCTAGTGAAATAAAATTTTGACAAAATTTTCTATAGAAATAAATTTTGGACAAATATTTCTATAGAAATAAAATTTTGACAAAATTTTCCATAGAAATAAAATTTTAACAAAATTTTCTAACGAAGTAAGATTTTGTACAAATTTTTCAATGGAAACAAAAAATTTAACAAAATTTTCTACAGAAATAAAATTTTGACAAAATTTTCTACAGAAATAATATTTTGAAAAATTTTTCGACAGAAATAAAATTTTGACAAAATTTTCTATAGAAATAAAATTTTGTAAAAATTATCTATAGAAATAGATATTTGGCAAAATTTTCTATAGGTATAAAATTTTGACAAAATTTTCTATAGGAATACAATTTTGACAATATTTTCTATACAATAAAATTTTGACAAAATCTTCTATGGCAATAAAATTTTGACGAAATTTTCTATAGAAATAATATTTTCACAAAATTTTCTATAGAATTAAGATGTTGGCAAAATTTCATATAAAAATAAAATTTTGACAAACTTTTCTATAAAAATAAAATTTTTACAAAATTTTCTATAGAAATAAAATTTTGACAAAATTTTCTATAGAAATAAATTTCTAACAACATTTTCTATGGAAATAAAATTTTGACAACATTTTCTGTAGAAATAAAATTTTTAGAAATTAAATTTTGCCAAAATTTTCTAAAACAATAAAATTTTGCCAAATTTTCTAAAGCAATAAAATTTTGAAAAAATTTTCTATAAATATAAAATTTTGTCAAAATTTTATATAGCAGTAAAATATTGACAAAATTTTACATAATGGTAAAATATTGGCAAAATTTCCTATAGCAATAAAATTTTGACAAAATTTTGTATAGAAATAAAATTTTGACTAAATTTTATATATTAGTAAAATATTGACAAAATTTTATATAGCAGTAAAATATTGACAAAATATTCTATATAAATAAAATTTTGACAAAATTTCTTATAGCAATAAAATTTTGACAAAATTTTCTATAGCAATAAAATGATGACAAGATTTGCTATAGCAATAAAAATTTTGACAAAATGTTCTATAGCAATAACATTTTGACAAAATTTTCTAGAGAAATAAAATTTTAACAAAAATTTCTATAGAAATAAAATTATCTGTAGATATAAAATTTGGACAAAATTTTCTATGGAAATAAAATTTTGACAAAATTTTCTATAGAAATAAAATTTTTGTCAAAATTATCTATAGAAATAGAATTTTGACAAAATTTGTTATAAATATAAAATTTTGATAAAATTTTTTATAGAAATATTTTTTTTTTTAAGATTAATCCGATTTCTCGAAAAATCCCCAAATTTATGGAATGTCCGAGTCTTCAACTCAGAAATTTCGTCCCCATTCACGAAAAATATCCCAAATTTGGGGAAAAATCCCGATGCTGGTAACACTGTTTTTAATTATTTTTATACCCTCCACCATAGGATGGGGGGATATTAACTTTGTCATTCCGTTGTAACACATCGAAATATTGCTCTAAGACCCCATAAAGTATATATATTCTGGGTCATGGTCAAATTGTGAGTCGATCTGAGCATGTCCGTCCGTCTGTTGAAATCACGCTAACTTCCGAACGAAACAAGCTATCGACTTGAAACTTGGCACAAGTAGTTGGTATTGATGTAGCTCGGATGGTATTGCAAATAGGCCATATCGGTCCACTTTTACGTATAGCCCCCATATAAAAGGAACCCCAAATTTGGCTTGCAGACCCTCTAAGAGAAGCATATTTCACCCGATCCGGCTGAAATTTGGTACATGGTGTTAGTATATGGTCTCTAACAACCATGCAAAAATTGGTCCGCATCGGTCTATAATTATATATAGCCCCCATATAAACCGATCCCCCGATTTGGCTTTCGGAGCCTCTAAGAGAAGCGAATTTCATCCAATCCGCCTGAAATTTAGTACATAGTGTTAGTATATGGTCTCTAATAAATTGCTCGAAATCGGTCCATAATTATATATAGCCCCCATATAAGCCGATCTACAGATTTGACCTCCGGAGACCTTTGGAAGAGCAAAATTTATCCGATTCGGTTGAAATTTGGTACGTGACGTTAGTATATGGTATCCAACAACCATGCCAAAAGTGGTCCATATCAGTCCATAATCATATGTCGCCCCCCATATAAACCGATCCCGAGATTTGGTTTGTAGCCTCTTGGAGCAAATTTCATCCGAGTCAGGTGAAATTTTGGTACATTGTGCTAGTATATGGCCGTTTACAACCATGCCTAACTAGGTCCATATCGGTTTATAGTTATATATAGCCCTCAGATAAATCGACACCCAATCACACAAAAATTGGTCCATATCAAGTTCATAATTGTATATAGCCCCCATATAAGCGACCCCCATATTTCAATTCTGGCTCCCTACGTACCGTGCAAAAGTCCATATCGATTCGTAATTATTTGTAGACTTACCTACATATACCTTTTTTGTCGAATATATACCACGTATGGACTAACTCACAATTTAGAAAAGGATTTAAGATACCACAACCCAAGTAATTCGATTGTGGATGACAGTCTTTCGTAGAAGTTCCTACTCAATCCATGGTGGAGGGTACATAAGATTTGGCCTGGCCGAACTTACGGCCTTTTAAACTTGTTTTGTATTGTTTTATTTTTGTATAGTTTTATTTTATTTTTTTTTTTGCTTTTGTGCGTTTATCTCCTTTCCATGGAATGCCTCATATATTTATTAAAAAAATGCCTATATCACCAGTTTTGTCATTCGAGATTACTGTAAATTGATAAAAAAAAAGCATTTAGTGGCAGTTATATTTTGAAATTACTTTTTTTATAAAAATAAATAAAAATTCTTACAAAAAAACGTCTGCTAAATTTACAACACCCTTAATATGGCAGCATTTTTATTTATCCCTATAATAAATAAAATTTCAAATATTCGGAGACATTTCGTTTTCGCATGACCTTGTATTTTATGTTTTTGGGGAAATCGACTGAATGAAATGTGAAGACCAAAAACGAAATGTTAAGAGATTATGGTAGAAATTCTCTTTGCGACTAAAACCATTAATCATCTTTATTGAAATGTTTATGTATGTTAGTGCCTTTTGATGTCTACTGCTCAATTCGTAATAGGATTTGCCAATAACTAATATAATGTCTTAGTATACATTGGCATAGGAGGATTTTGAGGGGGGGACTTTGTGACATCTACTCTCTCAAGAGTAATGTGAGCTCATATAGCATTTGACCAAATATCGTTATCGCAAAAGTCCTTATACGCTAGCCTATTGGAATATAGACATAAAATAGAATTTGAATATTTGCCTCTATTTAACTCTCTTGTGGTTTGATGTATTTAGCTTTGATAAGATATGTGTGTGCGGGAAAGATTATATGTGTGCGTGTGTATAGCTAGTCAAATTAGTTGGTTAGCAATGATGGAAGTTATCTCTACAGAAAACCTTAAACGAATTTGTTTTGCTGGTCATTTGGGGCGTATGAGCGATGGTTAATGGAAAATGTTAATTATACGCATGGTTTGACAGTAAAGAGCAATGAAATGTGATATGGATAATTATTAGAAGATGGTGGTAATCGTATAGATTCACACACACAAATATCAAATAAATACGTATATACGAATATTAAATATCCGCCACTATGGACCAAATATATCGATTTCCTTCGGAAACTCTGCGTCGGAGCGGATTAAAATTTTCTCAAAATTTTATTTCTATAGAAAAGTTAGCCAAATTTTAATTCTGTAGAAAACTTTGTCAAAATTTTATTTCGATAGATTTTTTTTTGCAAAATTTTATTTCTATAAAAAATTTTGTCAACATTTTATTTCAATAGAAAATTTTGTCAAAATTTTATTTCTATATAAAAATTTTGTCAAAATTTCAGTTCCATAGAAAAGTTTGTCAAAATTTTATTTCTATACAAAAGTTGGCCAAATCTGTAGAAAATTTTGTCAACATTTTATTTCGATAGAAAATTTGCTCAATATTTTAGTTCTATAAAAAATTTTGTCAATATTTTATTTCTATAGAAAAATTTGTCAAAATTTTATTTCTATATAAAAATTTTGTCAAAATTTTATTTCTATAGTAAATTTTATTTCTATAGAAAATGATTTCAACATTTTATTGTTATATAAAATTTGTCAAAATTTTATTTCTATTGAAAATTTTGTCAAAATTGTATTTCTATAAAAATTTTTGTCAATTTTTTTTTTTATAGCAAATTTTGTCAAAGTTTTATTTATATGGAAAATTTTGTCAAAATTTTATTTATATGAAAAATTTTCTCAATTTTTTTTTCTATAGAAAATTTTGTCAAAATTTTATTTCTACAGAAAATTTTGTCAAAATTTTATTTCTATAGAAAATTTTGTCAAATATTTATTTCTATAGCAAATTTTGTCAAAATTGTATTTCTATAGAAACTTTTTGCAAACTTATATTTCTATAAAAAATTTTGTCAACATTTTATTTCAATAGAAAATTTTGTCAAAATTTTATTTCTATATAAAAATTTTGTCAAAATTTTAGTTCCATAGAAAAGTTCGTCAAATTTTTATTTCTATAGAATTTTTTTTTGCAAAATTTTATTTTGTCAAAATTTTACTTCTATAGCAAAATTTTGTCAAAATTTTATTTCTATTGAAAATTTTGTCAAAATTTTATATCTATAGAAAATTTTGTCAAAATTTTATTTCCATAGGAAATTTTGTCAAAATTTTATTTCTATAGTAAATTTTATTTCTATTGAAAATGTTGTCAACATTTTATTGCTATAGAAAATTTGTCAAAATTTTATTTCTATTGAAAATTTTGTCAAAATTGTATTTCTATAAAAAATTTTGTCAATTTTTTTTATAGAAAATTTTGTCAAAGTTTTATTTATATGGAAAATTTTGTCAAAATTTTATTTATATGGAAAGTTTTGTCAAAATTTTATTTCTATAGAAAATTTTGTCAAAATTTTAGTTCTATCGAAAATTTTGTCAAAATTTTAGTTCTATCGAAAATTTTGTCAAAATTTTAGTTCTATCGAAAATTTTGTCAAAATTTTATTTCTATAGAAAATTTTGTCAAAATTTTATTTCTATAGCAAATGTTGTCCAAATTGTATTTCTATAGAAATTTTGTGCAATTTTATATTTCCATAAAAAATTTGTCAAAATTTTATTTCAATAGAAAATTTTGTCAAAATTTTATTTCTATATAAACATTTTGTCAAAATTTTAGTTCCAGAGAAAAGTTTGTCAACATTTTATTTCTATAGAAAAGTTGCCAAATTTTAATTCTGTAGAAAATTTTGTCAAAATTTTATTTCGATAGAATTTTTTTTTGTTTGCAAAATTTTATTTCTATAGAAAATTTGCTCAATATTTTAGTTCTATAAAAAATTTTGTCAAAATTTTGTTTCTATACAAAAATTTGTCAAAATTTTATATCTATATAAAAATTTTGTCAAAATTTTATTTCTATTGAAAATTTTATTTCTATATAAAAATTTTGTCAAAATTTTGTTTCTATAGAAAATTTTGTCAAAATTTTATTTCTATAGAAAATTTTGTCAAAATTTTATTTCTATTGAAAATTTTGTCAAAATTTTATTTCTATAGTAATTTTTTTTATAGAAAATGTTGTCAACATTTTATTGCTATAGATAATTCGTCAAAATTGTATTTCTATTTCAATTGTATTTGTATTTCAAAATGTTGTTTCTATAGAAAATTTTGTAAAAATTTTATTTCTATTGAAATTTTTTTCAAAATTTTATTTCTATATAAAAATTTTGTCAAAATTTTATTTCTATTGAAAATTTTGTCAAAATTTTATATCTATAGAAAATTTTGTCAAAATTGTATTTCTATAGAAAATTTTGTGAAAATTTTATTTCTATTGTAAATTTTATTTCTATCGAAAATGTTTTCAACATTTTATTGCTATAGAAAATTTGTCAAAATTTTATTTCTATTGAAAATTTTGTCAAAATTGTATTTCTATAAAAAATTTTGTCAATTTTTTTTCTATAGAAAATTTTGTCAAAGTTTTATATATATGGAAAATTTTGTCAAAATTTTATTTTTATAAAAAATGTTGTCAAAATTTTATATCTATAGAAAATTTTGTCAAAATTTTATTTCTATGGAAAATTTTGTCAAAATTTTATTTTTATAAAAAATTTTATTTCTATAGAAACTTTTGTCAAAATTTTATTTCTATAGAAAATTTTGTCAAAATTTTATGTCTATACAAAATTTGGTCAAAATTGTTTTTCAATAGAAAATATTCTATTATTGATTGTTGCAAATTTCAATAAATTAAAAAAAAAAGTTTTACTTTGTAGATTTCTTGAAGTTATAGTCAAAGTAATGTAGATATCACCATGCGTTTTGGTTGCCTTGACTGAGGTTACCCAGGAAGTAATACAATTTAACAAAATATTAAGGTCCTTTTTATTACCTCCTCTCCAACAATTTTAAAGGAAATTGTTACAAAAAAAAGCTTAAGAAGGCATTCACTTTCTAAGAAGGGGTCGCCGGCAAAATAAGACATTATTTATGCTAAAAATGTTTTGTAAACTTTTTAAACTCATCTTCTTTTTCATACCCATCAAGAAAAAAGGAAAAAAAATATAAAAGAAATTTGTCAACAATCCAAAAAGTGGTCCTCGTTAAAAATATACAAATTTGTTTAGGATTCTTTTTTTTTTTGTGTTGGGCCAACTTAAGTAGGATGTGACAATATACTTGACATTAATCATGTGGTGTATGTTGTCCATTTGTTATGTTGTGGAAATGAAGCCATATTTTGGGTTAAAATAAACATTTGGCTCCTTCAGATGCTTGCGATATATGTTATCCTCACAATTGATGTACTTTATAAAATGGGTTTTGTATGTTTTAGCCTAGGCTCTCTCTAGGGGATAGGGGGATTTTTATTGTATGTTTTACTGCACACAATATATTTTAAAATATCTATGACAAAATTTAAAGTATCATATATAAAAAGGAGATGTCTACAAACTATTTCTATGTTACAAGCCGAAAGTTTGAATGGAGAATAGTGAAATAAATTTGTTTGTATGATGATACCGCTTGAGCTTATGGACATGTTTATTACACACAATTCTCAAAATTTAATGCTAAAATTCAAACATAAAAGTATACAAGTTCAAAAGACTTATAGGAAGTGAAGAGGCAGATTTACACTACATTTGAGGCTATAAAGGACTTTTCAATAAAAGATTTTATTTTTAAGCTCTTGGATTTAATTTATTTTTTTATTTTTTAATTTTTTTTTTATACCCTACACCACATAGTGGTCAGGGTATGATAACTTTGAGCTGCCGAAAATGTGCTTACCTGAAATATTGATTTTAGACCCCATAAAATATATACCGATCGACTCAGAATCACCTCCAGAATCGGTCCGTCCGCCTGTCCATCCGTCTGTCCGTTTGTCGGTTTGTCCGTCCGTCTGTCTGCCTGTTCATGTATTTGTTGTTCGCAGGATTCCGGTCGCAGTTATTAACCGATTTTAACGAAATTTCGCCAAAAAAGTAATGAAAATGTTCTTTTTGGATCCGGAAGTGGTGCAAAATTGACGCAGAAGCGATGAATTTAACATAGGCTTGTCATAGGACGGAAGTCCTCCATTTCAACAATCGTTGCACTGAATTTGCATCACTTCTTTAGGTGTGATCCGAATTCAATGTTTTGGATGTAAATTAAAAAATTCAGTGATATTTTTTCAAATAAATAATTTTTATAATTTTTTATAATTTTTAATGGAAACGTTTCACCTCAAATATTTTCAAAAATGCACAATTTTCTCAGATTTGATTTATCATTTTTTTCGACAAAATTTAAATAATTTGTATCATTTTATGAA
Source organism: Haematobia irritans (assembly GCF_050003625.1). Lineage (NCBI taxonomy): Eukaryota > Metazoa > Arthropoda > Insecta > Diptera > Muscidae > Haematobia > Haematobia irritans. Next base: position 17,978,643 of record NC_134401.1, read on the forward strand.
TTCTTACTTTATTTTTAACATAATTGAAACAAAACAAGTTAAAATTACCTATTAAAAGTATGAAAAAAACACGTTATAAGAAATTGAATCAAAAGAACTTCCTGGGTAGTTAAAATAAAGAACATCATTGGGAGTGCATCTTCTGGAAGTGCTTTTAAAGTTGTGCCTTTGGAAGAACTTCCAAATTTTTTTGCTGGGGTGTTTTTGGGTACAAGGACGAATTGAATATAGAATAAAATTTTGACAAAATTGTCTATAGCAGTAAGTTTTTGACAAAATTTTCTATAAAAGTGAAATATTGACTAAATTTTCTATAGAAATAAAATTTAGACAAAATTTTTATAGAAAAAAATTTTTGACAAAATTTTCTATAAAAGTGAAATTTTGACAGCATTTTCTATAGAAATAAAATTTTGACAAAATTTTCTATAGAAATAAAATTTTGACAAAATTTTCTATAGAAATAAAATTTTGACAAAATTTTCTATAGAAATAAAATTTTGACAAAATTTTCTATAGAAATGAATTTTTTGTTGTTGTTTTTGGTTACAGCTTAAATTTCACAAACATTATTTTCCTATGTTGGTTAAGCTACACTTGTAGTTTAGTCAATGCATTGTTTTAAGCTGAAATCAAAAACAACAAAATGATTGAATAAACCAACAATAACAACACACAACGAATAAAATTTTGACAAAATTTTCTATAGAAATAAGAATTGGACAACATTTCCTAAAACAGTAATTTTTTTACAATATTTTCTATAGAAATAAAATTTTGATAAAAGTTTCTATGGAAATAAGAATTTGATAAAAATTTCTATAGAAGTAAACTTTTGTCAAAATTTTCTATAGAAATGAAATTTTGACAGCATTTTCTATAGAAATAAAATTTTGACAAAATTTTCTATAGCAGTAAATTTTTGACAAAATTTTCTATAGAAGTGAAATTTTGACTAAATTTTCTATAGAAATAAAATTTTGACAAAATTTTTATAGAAAAAAAAAATGTTGACAAAATTTTCCATTAAAGTAAATTTTTGACAGCATTTTCTATAGTAATAAAATTTTGACAAAATTTTTATAGAAAAAAATGTTGACAACATTTTCCATTAAAGTAAATTTTTGAGAGCATTTTCTATAGAAATAAAATTTTGACAAAATTTTCTATGGAACTAAAATTTTCACAAAATTTTCTATTGAAATAAAATTTTGACAAAATTTTCTATTGAAATAAAATTTGAACAAAATTTTAAAGTTTTGACAAAATTTTCTGTAGAAATAAAATTTTGACAACATTTCCTAAAAGAGTAAATTTTTAACAACATTTTCTATAGAATTAAAATTTTGATAAAAGTTTCTATAGAAATAAAATGTTGATAAAAATTTCTATAAAAATAAAATTTTCACAAAATTTTGCTATAGAAATAGAATCTTGAAAAATGTATCTATAGAAATAAAATGTTGACAAAATTTTTTATACACGTAAAATTTTTTAAAAATTTTCTATTAAAGTAAATTTTTGACAGAATTTTGTATAGAAATAAAATGTTGATAAAATTGCATATAGGTTTGCTATAGCAGTACATTTTGACAAAATATTCTATAGCAGTAAATTTTTGACAAAATTTTCTATAGAAATAAAATTTTGACAAAATTTTCTATAGCGGTAGATTTTTGACAAAGTTTTTGAAGTAAATATTGATATAGCTCCCATATATACGTATCGCCCGATTTTGACAAATGGTATCACGTTACGCATTTTTACTAACCTATCATCGTCAACTGTGGCACAAGGTTATCTTTTTCATAACCCTTCAAGTCTGCAAATTTTCACCGAAATCGGTTCAGATTTAGCTATAGCTCCCATATATATAAATCGCCCGATTATCCCAAATTTGGCCATAAAACCTTTATTTGTCAATCGGTATTATTCAAAATTGGGTTACTCCAATATTCTGTAGCACTTATTATATGTGCAAAAAATTATCGAAATCGGTTCAAAGGAAGCTATAGCTCCCATATATATGTATCGCCCGATTTTCCAAAATGTGGTCATAATAGCCGTATTTATTAATTATTAATTTAGCACAAGGTAACTTTCTGTGGTATCAACCAAACCTGCAAAATATCATCGAAATCGGTTCAGATTTAGATATAGCATATGCATATGCATCGCCCGGTTTTGAATAATTTCCCCAAATAGCCTTATTTTTGACCGTAATAACTTTATTTTTTAACCGATCGTATTCAAATTTAGCACAAGGTAACCTCCTGTGGTATTAACCAAACCTACAAACCTACAAAATATCAAAGCTATATCTCACATACATATGCATCTCTCGATTATCCCAAATTTGGCCATAATACTCTTATCTATTAATCAATGTTACTTAAATTTCAAATTTTGGTGTGATAGCCAGCCGATCGTAGTTAGACTTACATGTAGCTCTTACATAAATATATTTCCCGATTTAAAAAAATTCGATTTATTAGCCACACCAATTGAGCGATTGCCTCTTTTTTAATAAAGGACTCAATATTGGTGCCATACTAACTCTGTAGGTGAAGAATCATTTGTAGCACCTAGAATTAGGCATTTCTGTTTAGATTGTGAGAAAACTCCCAGAAACCCTTTAATTTTCTTAAATATGGCGATGCGGTTTATTTCGCAATCCTATTTCAATGGTATCCCACAAATCCCTATCAGTACTAATTCTGTAGGTGTGGTTTAGGGTATGATATAGTCGGCCCGCCCGACTTTCGACTTTACTCACTTATTGTATTTATATAATATGAAAATTATGATAATCGGACAATTAACTAACCAACTAAAACTGTTGTTGATGTTGACAAAAATTAATTATCTACAAGCTCAAAAGTGTCAGCAAACAAAATTCTTAGAATTGTTCACTTAACGCCTGATATTTTTAAAAATTATTATTGGTAAACATTGTCTAAGATGACAAAGACTAATTAATATAACTTATACGCCCACATTACCCATCCATTGGGGCGAATGAGTTATCTGCAAATAAATTTGCTTAGACGGGTTTGTTGAGTTGCGTTTGAGTTTGGTTGTTTACATAGTTTAAATTGTAAATAATTATTTTTTTTATTTTTTTTTATTTTGCCGATATAGCATTCGACTGCGTTAGCAAAAATAGGAATTTTTTATAACGAATTCTTACGATTATTTGGATAGAAAAAAAATCACCATTATCTGAATTTAATTTGAAAAAAGTCAATAACAAAATTATGTGATTTTTATACCCTCCACCATAGGCTGTCATTCCGTTTGTAACACATCGAAATATTGGTCTAAGATCTGGGTCGTGGTGAAATTCTGAGATGTCCGTCTGTCCATCTGTTGAAACCACGCTAACTTCCGAACGAAACAAGATATCGTCTTGAAACTTGGGACAACATTCTTCAACCCCCATATAAACCAAACCCCAGATTTTACTTGCGGAGTCTCAACATATTTAAATTACATTTAAAAAATCCATTATTTGAAGTACAAAAATGTATTGTCCTCAAAATACGAATACGAGTGATGCTTAACATAGCATACGCATTTTCTGGATACACAGTGGTCCATGAAAGTGTTTTCTTTTTAGATTTTAGACATTTGTCTTTGAAATCGTTATCTTTACGTAGAAGAAAATCTATCGAAATGAGTTCAAATTGTTTTAGACAAATTACGAAAAATACTACTAAGATTAAGGCCTGAATTAGGAAATTAAAAAGTGTGACCAATACGACTTGCAAGGACTTTAATACGACTAGCTCCAGTAGAAATTGGTCACAATTGCGTATAAGTGCTAACAATCATACACATCAATTATACGCACCACATTATGTAGGCCGTAAGCCATTGTGAACATGGTTACCAAAGTTGGTAGAATTCGACCAAAAATTGTAGATTTTTTTACTGCTTGGTAAATTGGTTGAATTTTTGAAGTTTTGGTAAATTTGGCAAAATATTCCTCTCCAACTAATACGTATTTCAATTTTCTATAAAAAAAAAAAAAAAACATTTTGAAAAATTTTCGATAGAAATAAAATTGACAAAATTTTTTATAGATATAAAGTTTTGACAGAATTTTCTACACAAATAAAATTTTGACAAAATTTTCTATAGAAATAATTTTTTTGAAAAATTGTATATAACATTTTGACAAAAAAATTCTAGGGAAATAAAATTTTGACAAAATTTTCTATATCATTATCTATAGAAACAAAATTTTGATAAAATATTCTATAGAAGAAAATTTTGGCAAAATTTTCTATAGAAATGAAATTTTGACAAAATTATCTATAGAAATAAAAATTTGATAAAATTTTCTATAAAAATAAAATTGTGACAAAATTTTCTATAGAAATAAAATGTTGAAAAATTTTCTATAGAAGAAAATTTTTGACAAAATTTTCTATAGAAGAAAATTTTTGACAAAATTTTCTATAGAAGAAAACTTTTGACAAAATTTTCTATAGCAGAAAATTTTCTATAGAAATAAAATTTTGACAAAATTTTCTACAGAAATAAAATTTTGGCTAAATTTTCTACAGAAATAAAATTTTGACAAAATTTTCTATAGAAATAAAATATTGACAAAATGTTCTATAGAAATAAAATTTTGAGAAATTTTTCTATAGCAGTAAATTTTTGACAAAATTTTCCAAAGAAATAAATTTTTGAGAAAATTTTCTACAGCAGTAAATTTTTGACAACATTTTCTATGGCAGTAAATTTTTGAAAAATTTATATTTTTCTATCGAAATAAAATTTTGACAAAATCTTCTATAGAAATAAAATTTTGACAAAATTTTCTATAGAAATAAAATTTTGACAAAATTTTCTATATCATTATCTATAGAAACAAAATTTTGACAAAATATTCTATAGAAGAAAATTTTGGCAAAATTTTCTATAGAAATGAAATTTTGACAAAATTTTCTATAGAAATAAAAATTTGATAAAATTTTCTATAGAAATAAAATTGTGACAAAATTTTCTATAGAAGAAAATTTTTGACAAAATTTTCTATAGCAGAAAATTTTTGACAAAATTTTCTATAGCAGAAAATTTTTGACAAAATTTTCTATAGAAATAAAATTTTGACAAAATTTTCTACAGAAATAAAATTTTAGCAAAATTTTCTACAGAAATAAAATTTTGACAAAATTTTCTATAGAAATAAAATATTGACAAAATGTTCTATAGAAACAAAATTTTGAGAAATTTTTCTATAGCATTAAATTTTTGACAAAATTTTCCAAAGAAATAAATTTTTGAGAAAATTTTCTACAGCAGTAAATTTTTGACAACATTTTCCATGGCAGTAAATTTTTGAAAAATTTTTTGTAGAAATAAAATTTTGACAAAATTTTCTATACAAATAAAGTTTTTACAAAATTTTCTATAGAAAAAAAAATTTTTGACAAAATTTTCTATAGAAATAAAATTTTTGAAAAGTTTTCTATAGAAACAAAGTATTGACAAAATGTTCTAAAGAAATAAAATTTGTACAATTTTATAGTAATAATTTTTTAACAAAATATTCTAAAGCAATAAAATTTTGATAACATTTTCTATAGAAACAAAATTTTGACAAAATATTCTATAGAAGAAAATTTTTGACAAAATTGTCTATATAAATAAAATTTTGATAAAATTTGCTATATAAGTATAACTTTGACGAAATTTTTTATAGAAATAAAATTTTGACAAAATTTTCTATTGAAGAAAATTTTTGACAAAATTTTCTATAGAAGAAAATTTTTATAAAATTTTCTATAGAAATAAAATTTTTATAAAATTTTCTATAGAAATAAAATTTTGACAAATTTTCTATAGAAATAAAATTTTGACAAAATTTTCTATAGAAGAAAATTTTTTACAAAATTTTCTATAGAAATAAAATTTTGACAAAATTTTCTGTAGAAATAAAATATTGACAAAATGTTCTATAGAAATAAAATTTTGACAAAATTTTCTCTAGAAATAAAATATTGACAAAATGTTCTATAGAAATAAAATTTTGACAAAATTTTCTATAGAAATAAAATTTTGACAAAGTTTTCTATAGAAATAAAATTTTGACAAAGTTTTCTATAGAATAAATTTTTTTTGACGAAATTTGCTATAGAAATAAAATTTTCACAACATTTTTTATGGAAATAAAATTTTTGACAGAATTTTCTATAAAAATAAAATTCTGACAAAATTTTCTATAGAAGTAAATTTTAGACAAATAAATTTTTTACAAAATTGTATATGTAAATAATTTTTTTTTACAGAATTTATATATAATATAAAGTAAATGTTTGACAAAATTTTCTATAGGAATATAATGTTGATAACATTTTCTATAGAAATAAAATTTTGACAAAATATTCTGTAGAAGAAATTTTTTGACAAAATTGTCTATATAAATAAAAGTTTGATAAAATTTCCTATAGAAATAAAATGTTGACAAAATTTTCTATAGAAATAAAAGTTTCAATAGTAACAAAATTTTATAAAATTTTCTATAGAAATAAAATTTTTAAATAATTTTCTATAGAAATAAAATTTTGGCGAAGTTTCCTATAGAAATAAAATTTTGACAAAATTTTCTAAAGAAGAAAATTTTTGACAAAATTTTCTATAGAATTTTTGACAAAATTTTCTATAGAAATAAAATTTTGACAAAATTTTCTATAGAAATAAAATTTTGACAAAATATTCTATAGAAATAAAATTTTGACAAAATTTTCTATAGAAATAAAATTTTGACAAAATTTTCTATAGAAATAAAATTTTGACAAAATTTTCTATAGAAATAAAATTTTGACAAAATTTTCTAAAGAAATAAAATTTTGACAAAATTTTCTACAGAAATAAAATTTTGACAGAATTTTCTATAGAAATAAAATTTTGACAAAATTTTCTATAGAAATAAAATTTAGACAAAATTTTCTATAGATGAAAATTTTTGACGAAATTTTCTATAGAAATAAAATTTTGACAAAATTTTCTATAGAAGAAAATTTTTGACAAAATTTTCTATAGAAATAAAATTTTTACAACATTTTTTATAGAAATAAAATTTTTGACAGAATTTTCTTTAAAAATAAAATTTTGAATTTTTTTTTTAATAAAATTTTGACAGAATTTTATATAAAAATAAATTTTAGACAAAATATTCTATACAAATAAATTTTGACAAATTCTATACATAAAAAAATTTTTACAAAATTTATATAGAATATAAATAAAATTGCAATCAAATTTTCTATAGAAATAAAGTATTGTTTAAATTTTCTATAAATCCAACATCTTTCAAAATTTTAATTTTCGTGTTAGATCATAGTATCACCTTCTTTTGTGAGTAATTTCTCCCTTTTTGTAGAAGTAGTAACTTAAGCTTGTCGTTATAACGGTTAACAGCCGACGCATTTGCAATTAAAAGGATATTTTTACACATGAAAATTGTCACATTGAAAAGAGGTCAAAATATATGATATTGCAAATTCTGAAAGAAAATAGTAGAACAATTCTTCCAAGTTTAAATCTAAAATCTCTAGTATAAACACCAAACACCAAACAAAAAAAAAAAAAAAAAAACATAATAAATAAATAAAACGGGATTCCATCATATGACATTGTTGGAAACTCTTTAAATTTTACAAAAATTTATACCCATATACATGCTCAGTATATGTAATTTCATTTAATTTTGCGAAACAAATATTCCACTTAATGACATTTGTACGCATACTTGTGTGTGTGGGCAATTTTTTTAAAGAGAATTCTATAGAATTTTCCGTCACTACGGAATAAATAAATATATTTATTCAGTCGTTACAGAGAAGAGAGATAAAAATAAATTTTATCATAGTATGGAAAAAAGTGCTGTCGCATTGTTGAAACACAAAAGAGACCTTAAGTAGTAGATTGGTTCATTGTAAAATTCGTTCATAATGAGGAAAATTTGCGCAATTTGCGGTCATGTTGTTGAAAATATTTTTCCAGGATTTAAACAATAGATTCAGATTCATTCACTGACAAGACTGCGAATGAGACCTATAGAAGGAGTTTTTATACAAAAAATACGAAAACAAAATTATTAAATTATGTTTTTTTTTTTAATCTTTAAAATTTAATTTTATCCATATGGTTGTTTGTAGTATGAATATTTTTCAGATAAATGTCAATAAAATATTGAATCATCAATAATAGTATAATAAGGAGAACAAAGAAAAGTCATTATGGTCCACATATATATTATGGGATAATTTCAATAAAATCAAAATCTGTTTTTCATCTATTAGTTTTTTATATCCCATCAAAAGGTTTTTGACCTAATATAAACTACAAGCGCCAGTGTCTATGGGCCACCATTGCGTATAAGTGCTAATAATCGTTGGCGTACACAGCACGTATACGCACCATAGCTACGGTTGCCACACAGTTAGTAGAATTGTAACAAAAATTGTATATTTTTTACTGTTTGGTAGAGTGGTAGAATTCTGATGTATTGGTAGATTTTGAAAAATAATTCTCTTCAAATTTTCTATAGAAATCAAATTTTGACAAAACTTTCTATAGAAATAAAATTTTTAGACAATTTTCTATAGAAAAAAATATTGACAAGATTTTCTACAGAAATAAAATTTTGACAAATTTTCTATGGATATCAAATGTTGACAAAATTTTTCATGGAAATAAAATGTTGACAAAATTTTCTATAGAAATAAAATTTTCAGAAAAAATTCTATAGAAATAAAATTTTGACAAAAATTTCTATAGAAATTTCGACAAAATTTGCTACAGAAACTTTGACAAAATTTTCTATAGAACTTTTGACAAAATTTTCTATACAAATAAAATTTGGGCAAAATTTGTATAGAAATAGAATTTTGACAAAATTTTCTATAGAAGTAACATTTTCAGAAAATTTTCTTTAGAAGTAACATTTTCACAAAATTTTCTATAGAGATAAAATTTTGACAGCATTTTCTTTAGAAATAAAATTTTGAAAAAATTTTCTTTAAAAATAAAATTTTGACAATATTTTCTATAGAATTAAAATTTTCTATACAAATAAAATGTTTACAAAAATTTCTACAAAACTAAAATTTTGAAAAAATATTCTATAGAAATAAAATTTTATCATAATTATCTATAGGAATAAAATTTTCACAAAATTTCTATAGAAATAAAATTTTTAGAAAATTTACTATAAAAATAAAATTTTGACAACATTTTCTATAGAAATGTTGACAAAATTTTCTATAGAATAGCATACTTGTGTGTGTGGGCAATTTTTTTAAAGAGAATTCTATAGAATTTTCCGTAACTACGGAATAAATAAATATATTTATTCAGTCGTTACAGAGAAGAGAGATAAAAATAAATTTTATCATAGTATGGAAAAAAGTGCTGTCGCATTGTTGAAACACAAAAGAGACCTTAAGTAGTAGATTGGTTCATTGTAAAATTCGTTCATAATGAGGAAAATTTGCGCAATTTGCGGTCATGTTGTTGAAAATATTTTTCCAGGATTTAAACAATAGATTCAGATTCATTCACTGACAAGACTGCGAATGAGACCTATAGAAGGAGTTTTTATACAAAAAATACGAAAACAAAATTATTAAATTATGTTTTTTTTTTTAATCTTTAAAATTTAATTTTATCCATATGGTTGTTTGTAGTATGAATATTTTTCAGATAAATGTCAATAAAATATTGAATCATCAATAATAGTATAATAAGGAGAACAAAGAAAAGTCATTATGGTCCACATATATATTATGGGATAATTTCAATAAAATCAAAATCTGTTTTTCATCTATTAGTTTTTTATATCCCATCAAAAGGTTTTTGACCTAATATAAACTACAAGCGCCAGTGTCTATGGGCCACCATTGCGTATAAGTGCTAATAATCGTTGGCGTACACAGCACGTATACGCACCATAGCTACGGTTGCCACACAGTTAGTAGAATTGTAACAAAAATTGTATATTTTTTACTGTTTGGTAGAGTGGTAGAATTCTGATGTATTGGTAGATTTTGAAAAATAATTCTCTTCAAATTTTCTATAGAAATCAAATTTTGACAAAACTTTCTATAGAAATAAAATTTTTAGACAATTTTCTATAGAAAAAAATATTGACAAGATTTTCTACAGAAATAAAATTTTGACAAATTTTCTATGGATATCAAATGTTGACAAAATTTTTCATGGAAATAAAATGTTGACAAAATTTTCTATAGAAATAAAATTTTCAGAAAAAATTCTATAGAAATAAAATTTTGACAAAAATTTCTATAGAAATTTCGACAAAATTTGCTACAGAAACTTTGACAAAATTTTCTATAGAACTTTTGACAAAATTTTCTATACAAATAAAATTTGGGCAAAATTTGTATAGAAATAGAATTTTGACAAAATTTTCTATAGAAGTAACATTTTCAGAAAATTTTCTTTAGAAGTAACATTTTCACAAAATTTTCTATAGAGATAAAATTTTGACAGCATTTTCTTTAGAAATAAAATTTTGAAAAAATTTTCTTTAAAAATAAAATTTTGACAATATTTTCTATAGAATTAAAATTTTCTATACAAATAAAATGTTTACAAAAATTTCTACAAAACTAAAATTTTGAAAAAATATTCTATAGAAATAAAATTTTATCATAATTATCTATAGGAATAAAATTTTCACAAAATTTCTATAGAAATAAAATTTTTAGAAAATTTACTATAAAAATAAAATTTTGACAACATTTTCTATAGAAATGTTGACAAAATTTTCTATAGAAATAAAATTTTCTATAGAAATAACATTTTCAGAAAATTTTCTATGGAAATAAAATTTTCACAAAATTTTCAATAGAGATAAAATTTTGACAGAATCTTCTTTAGAAATAAAATTTTGAAAAAATTTTCTTTAAAAATAAAATTTTGAAAAAATTTTGTATAAAAATAAAATTTTCAGAAAACTTTCTATAGAAATAAAATGTTGACAAAACTTTCTATAGAAATAAAATTTTCAGAAAATTTTCTATAGAAACAAAATCTTGACAAAATGTTCTATAGAAATAAAATGTTGACAAAAACTTCTACAGAAATAAAATTTTGATAAAATTTTCTAGAGAAATAAAATTTTATCATAATTATCTATAGGAGTGATATTTTGACAAAATTTCTATAGAAATAAAATTTTTAGAAAATTTAATAAAGAAATAAAATTTTGACAAAATTTTCTATAGAAATAAAATTTTATCTAAATCTTCTATAGAAATAAAATTTTGACTAAATTTTCTATAGAAATAAAATTTTCAGAAAATTTTCTATAGAAATAAAATTTTGACAGAATTTTCTATAGAAATAAAATTTTGACAAAATTTTTTATGGGAAGAAACTCATGACAAAATTTTGGTTACAAATTAAATTTTGACAAAACTAGAATAGAAATAAAATTTTCAGAAATGTTTCTATAGAAACAAAATCTTAACAAAATTTTATTAAGAAATAAAATTTCGACAAAATGTTTTATAGAAATAAAATGGTGACCAAATTTTCTATGGAATTAAAATTTTGACAAAATTTTCTATAGAAATAAAATTTTTAGAAAATTTACTTTTATAGTCATTTTCATTTTTATTCATTTCATTTTCATAATGAAATAAAAATGACAAAATTTGCTATAGAAATTTTGACAAAATTTGCTATAGAAACTTTGACAACATTTTCTATAGAAATTTTGAAAAATTTTCTATAGAAATAAAATTTGGACAAAATTTGTATAGAAATAGAATTTTGACAAAATTTTCTATAGTAATAAAATTTTCAAAAAAATTTTCTATAGAGATAAAATTTTGACAGAATTTTCTTTAGAAATAAAATTTTGAAAAAATTTTCTTTAAAAATAAAATTTTGACAATATTTTCTATAGAAATAAAATTTTTAGAAAAATTTCTATAGAAATAAAATGTTGACAAAAATTGCTACAAAAATAAAATTTTGAAAAAATTTTCTATAGAAACAAAATTTTATCATAATTATCTATAGGAATAACATTTTGACAAAATTTCTATAGAAATAAAATTTCGACAAAATTTTCTATAGAAATTTTGACAAAATTTTCTATAGAAATAAAATTTGGACAAAATGTGTATAGAAATAAAATTTTGACAAAATTTTCTATAGAAATAACATTTTCCGAAAATTTTCTATAGAAAAATAAAATTTTCACAAAATTTTCTATTGAGATAAAATTTTGAAAAAATTTTCTATAAAAATAAAATTTTGACAAAATTATCTATAGCAATAAAATTTTGACAAAATTTTCTATAGAAATAAAATTTTGACAAAATTTTCTATAGAAATACAATTTTCAGAAAATTTTCTATAGATATAAAATGTTGACAAAAATTTCTAAAGAAATAAAATTTTGATATAATGTTAAAAAAAATTTTCTATAAAAATAAAATTTTGAAAAAATTTTCTATAGAAATTGAATTTTGACTAAATTTTCTATAGAAATAAAATTTTCAGAAAATTTTCTATAGAAATAAAATGTTGACAAAAATTTCTACAGAAATAAAATTTTGATAAAATTTTCTATAGAAATAAAATTTTGACAAAAGTTTTTTATGGGAAGAAACTCATGAAAAAATTTTGACAAAACTTTCTATAGAAATAAAATTTCAGAAAATTTTCTATAGAAACAAAATCTTTGGAAAATGTTCTAGAGAAATAAAATTTACACAAAATTTTCGCTAGAAATAAAATTTGGACAAAATTTTCTATACAAATAAAATTTTGTGAAAATTTTCTAGAATCTATAAATGTTCTCTGATTAACTTTTCAAAATTACTTCTGATATAGACTCAGTAGAAAGCCTATTCAGCGTTGTCAGATTTATTTCACTAAGAACATCTAGATACTCCGAAAAAAAAGCTAAAGAAAAAAATTGTTTATGGCAAAAGTCACTGTCGGAATAATTTTTGTTTGGATTAAGCTTTGTAGTATGCGAAAGAGCTTGGCAGCAAGTGTAAGATAAAAACGCTATTTTGCCCATATATCAATAGAAACACTGTGCATGGACTTAACCTAAAATGAACTTAAATTAAAATACTCTACAAAATAAATGAAGAATTTTTTTTAAAAGATAAATCAACTGTTATGTGTAAACATTGACCTTGGAAAGAACAACAGTTGGTTGGTTTCATATTTCATTGAAGCGTTCACAAAAGCGTACCTCTCCCCTTCAATCCAACAAACTCCCCATGAATATTTAACAAGAAAGTGATTGCTCATTTACTTGAATGTCTTTGGCATTTGTTATAGAACTGCAAAGAAAAAAAAATACAAAAAAAAAAGTAAAAAAAAATAAATTTCTTAGTGAGTTTTTTTGAATTGGGGGATGAGTGGGATGAAATGACAGCAGGACAATTTTTTTTAATCTGTATTTATATCCCTTTTAAGGAGCTCATTTAACAGCATTTACATTCTGCAAAGACTAATCTCTTTGTTTAGAGTTTCTTAGGAAAATCCTCTAGTTAAGTCCTTAAATTGTGTTTGAATAATGTTTTACTGAATCATGATTATATGGAGAAATTTTTCTCTTCCAAGAACATTTGGTCTAAGGTAGCAATGACAGTGTTGGCGTTAATCTTTTATAAGTTGTGCTAAATACTTGAGAAACGTGTATTTTTGAAAAAAAATCCCTTGTAAATGAAAATCGTTGAAGTGATTTTTATATCAACTTTTTTTTTGGTGGAAAGAAATATTTTAGACAGAAGGAGTAGGCCTCATTGTGGCTGAGTAGGGTGTTTTTTAATCCTCACACATCCTTCTTATTAAATTATTTTTTTAAACATCCTTAAAAATGAGTCAGCATTTATTGTCTTAAAGGATCAAAGAGAAGTCATTATGGTCCATAGATTATGGGATAATTTCAATAAAATCAAAATTTGTTTTTCATCTATTTTTTGCCCTATCCATGGGCTATTAACCTAAAGAAAAACAACAAGTATAAACGGTCGTAAGATCGGCCAGGCCGAATTTATGTACCCTCCACTATGGATTGCGCAGAAACTTCTACGAAAGACTGTCATCCACAATCCAATTACTTGGGTTGCGCTAACTTTTGCCGATGACATAGTATCTTAAAACTTCCTAATACCGTAATATATACCACGTAGTCCATACGTGGTATATATTAAACTTAAAATGGCCGATTAAATACGTACATAATTAAGTTTGACAAAATTTTCTATAGAAATAAAATTTTGACAAAATAAAATTTTGACAACATTTTCTATAGAAGTAAAATTTGGACAAAATTTTCTATAGAAATACGATTTTACCAAAATTTTCTATAGAAATACGATTTCACCAAAATTTTCTATAGAAATAAAATTTTGACAAAATTTTCTATAGAAATAAAATTTTTACTAAATTTTCAAAAGATTTAAAATTTTCACAACATTCTCTAGAGAATTCAAATTTTGACAACATTTTCTACAGAAATAAAATTTTGCCAAAATTTTCTATAGAAATAAAATTTGACAAAATTTTCTATAGGAATAAAATTTCGACAAATTTTGCTAGATTATTTTTGCTCGAGTGGCAAGCATGATTATGAACCGATATGGACCAATTTTTGTGTGATTGGGGATCGGCTATATATAACTATAGACCGATATGGACCAATTTTGGCATGGTTATTAGCGGCCATATATTAACACCACGTTGCAAATTTCAACCGGATCGGATGAATTTTGCTCCTCTAAGAGGCTCCGGAGTTCAAATCTGGGGATCGGTTTATATGGGGGCTACATATAATTATGGACCGATATGGACCAATTTTTGCATGGTTGTTAGAGATCATATGCTGACACCATGTACCAAATTTCAGCCGGATCGGATGAAATTTGCTTCTCTTAGAGCAATCGTAAGCCAAAGTTGGGGGTCCGTTTATATGGGGGCTATACGTAAAACTGAACCGATATGGACCAATTTTTGCACGCTTGTTAGAGACCATATACTAACACCATGTACCAAATTTCAGCCGGATAGGATGAAATTTGCTTCTCTTAGAGCAATCGCAAGCCAAATTTGGGGGTCTGTTTATACCTGGGCTATACGTACAAATTGACCGATATGGACCAATTTTTGCATGGTTGTTAGATACCATATACTAACATCATGTACCAAATTTTAGCGGGATCGGATGAAATTTGCTTCTCTTAGAGCAATCGCAAGCCAAATTTGGGGGCCCATTTATATGGGGACTATACGTAAAAGTGGACCGATATGAACCAATTTTTGCATGGTTGTTGGAGACCATATACTAACACCATATACCAAATTTGAGACTGATCGGATGAAATTTGCTTCTCTTAGAGCAATCACAAGCCACATTTGGGGGCCCATTTATATGGGGACTATACGTAAAAGTGGACCGATATGGACCAATTTTTGCATGGTTGTTAGAGACCATATACTAACATCATGTACCAAATTTTAGCGGGATCGGATGAAATTTGCTTCTCTTAGAGCAATCGCAAGCCAAATTTGGGGGCCCATTTATATGGGGACTATACGTAAAAGTGGACCGATATGAACCAATTTTTGCATGGTTGTTGGAGACCATATACTAACACCATATACCAAATTTGAGCCTGATAAACGGACCCCCAAATTTGGGGGTCCGTTTATATGGGGGCTATACTTAAAAGTGGACCGATATGGACCAATTTTTGCATGGTTGTTAGAGACCATATATTAACACCATGTACCAAATTTCAGCGGGATTGGATGAAATTTGCTTCTCTTAGAGCAATCGCAAGCCAAATTTGGGGGCCCATTTATATGGGGACTATACGTAAAAGTGGACCGATATGGGCCAATTTTTGCATGGTTGTTAGAGACCATATACTAACACCATATACCAAATTTGAGCCGGATCGGATGAAATTTGCTTCTCTTAGCGCAATCACAAGCCAAATTTGGGGGTCCGTTTATATGGGGGCTATACGAAAAAGTGGACCGATATGGCCCATTTGCAATACCATCCGACCTACATCAATAACAACTACTTGTGCCAAGTTTCAAGTCGATATCTTGTCTCGTTTCGAAGTTAGCGTGATTTCAACAGACGGACGGACGGACGGACATGCTCGGATCGACTCAGAATTTCACCACGACCCAGAATATATTTACTTTATGGGGTCTTAGAGCAATATTTCGATGTGTTACAAACGGAATGACAAATCTAATATATCCCCATCCTATGGTGGAGGGTATAAAAAAACTACAAGAACCTGTTTATTCTGGCCACCATTGCGTATAAGTGCTACTAATAATTGGCGTACACTACACGTATACGCACCCTAGCGTAGGCGGGTTAAAATTTCTAAAACAATCATAATGGAAGATTTCTGGACAAAAATCAAAAGCAAAGTTAATAAGTTATGTTTAGCGTTTGTTAAACGACAGTTTTTTTCTGTATAGCAAAACTATTCAGTATCCACCCATTATATCCCATTTGCTAAGAAATTACAGAAATTCTTATCTCTACAAAGCTTTACCACAATGAAATCTTCAAAGTGTGTTTCTGTTTCAATTTACTTGTAGGAAAGTTTTAAGCAATCTTTTTTTCAATATGACATTGTTATTGTCAAGCTATCATTGTTTCAGCTGTTAAATTAAATGTCCATTATTTTTCACTTTATTGCAAAATCAATTTATAAAAAATATGCCAAATATATCAACTATGGCTTTTACAATCAAGTTCAAAGATACTCTCTCTCTCTCTCTGATTACTTGATTGTGTTGGAAAAAACATTTCATATACCATTTGAGAGCTGTCTATTGCATTCACGTTTTGAAAAAAAAAAAAATAAAAAAAAATAAACAAAAAAAAATAAAAAAAAACAAAGAAATAAAAACAAACTCACCACTGAACTACATTTGTTTTAATACATACATCGATTCCAATCCCATGGTTTTTATTTAAAGTTTGGCTTTTCATTTTGTTTGCCATGTATTGGTGCCTTGGTATGCGTGACAAAAAGAGGAATGGGAATACAGCGCTCTATATACTTTGCCAAACAAATATTTGCGAATGTGTAAGGCTGTATGTGTGAGCATTGGTGTGTGTAGACAAACTCGGCAAACACATCCATACGCAGTGTATGCAAAAAGTCAATATTTACATTTAAAATTATTCAAAAATATACGAGCATCCACAATGTTCGGTAAAATGGGAAATTTTAGGTGTTTTTTTTTTTACCCACAATATTCGGCGCTACCATTATGCTACTTTAGTGGCAAATATTCTACACAGAAAAAAAAAATTCCATAGTTAAACTAACGCTAAATTTAATTTATTTTTATTGGAAAAAAATTATTTGCTTGTAGTTAAATTTTATTATTTTTATCGAAATTTTCCACAGCTTAATGAAATCTTACTTCTTTTATGTATGTCTCAAAAATTTTATGAACTAAACGTGAGTATAAAATTCAATTACCGTACACATAAGTTCAATATGAACTAAAACAAATGAACATTTTCGTACGATTCCCCAAAAATAGTAAGAATGAACTACTGTATGGTTAAAATGGTCATGATTTGGTGCCAATGATTTTCTTCTTTACTTTTAGTTAATTTTTTCTTCTTTGAGATGATTTAATTTCGTGAACTACAGTTAAAAACTACAACAGAGCATTAAAATTTCCTAGTTTTAACAACGCTTTCTTCCTATAAAATAGTTCACTTTTTTTTCGGTGTACACTCAAAAAAAGTTTACTTGGATCCAAAGATTTTGACCTTCCCTTAAGGACTTTGGTATTAATTCCGAGCCAAAGCTGCGGCTTTTTTAAAATAACAAAAAAATTTTAGCGACCTATCTGGCTTTAAATCTAGGACCATTAAAATTAAAATTAGGATACAGATCTCATTTATAGGATTTTCATTCTATTTTTCGCGGTATAGTAATAAAGCTATTCACGTACAAATAAATGCCAATAAATCCAAATTATAACGGATACTTCAAAGTAAAAAATATTTTCTTAATTTCAAAACAACTCTAAACCAAACATGCTAAATCCTCAAAATAAGACTTAGTCTATATTTGAAGTGTTTTTATACCCTGCGCCGCACTGTGGAACAGGGTATTATAAGTTAGTGCATATGTTTGTAACACCCAGAAGGAGACGAGATAGACACATGGTGTCTTTGGCAATAATGCTCAGGGTGGGTCCCTGAGTCGATATAACCATGTCCGTTTGTCCGTCCGTCCGTCCGTCCGTCCGTCCGTCTGTCCGTCCGTCCGTCTGTCTGTGAACGCATTTTTGTGATCAAAGTCTAGGTCGCAATTTAAGTCCAATTGCCTTCAAATTTGGCACATGTTCCTAATTTGGGTCAGAATAGAATCCTATTGATTTTGGAAGAACTCTGTTCTGATTTAGATATACCTCCCATATATATCTTTCGTCCGATATGCACTAATATGGACCCAGCAGCCAGAGTTTTATACCGATTTGCTTGAAATTTTGTACAAACATAACACTTAGTCGTATAGTCAAGTGCGCAAAATTTGATTGAAATCGGTTCAGATTTAGGTATAGCTCCCATATATATATATATATCTTTCGCCCGATATGGACTTATATGGCCCCAGAAGCCAGAGTTTTGGCCCAATTTGGTTGAAATTTTGCACTGGGAGTAGAATTAGCATTATAGCTATGCGTGCTAAATTTGATTGAAATCGGTTCAGATTTAGATATAGCTCCCATATATATCTTTCGCCCGATATGGACTAATACGGTCCCAGAAACCAGAGTTTTACCCCAATTTGGTTCAAATTTTGCACGGGGACTAGAATTAGCATTGTAGCTATGCGTGCCAAATTTGGTTGAAATCGGTTCAGATTTAGATATAGCTCCCATATATAGCTTTCGCCCGATTTACACTCATATGACCACAGGTGCCAATTTTTTGCTCCGATTTAGTTGAAATTTTGCACAGAGAGTAGAATTAGCATTGTATCTATGCGTGCCAAATTTGGTTGAAATCGGTTCAGATTTAGATATAGCTCCCATATATAGCTTTCGCCCGATTTACACTCATATGACCACAGAGGCCAATTTTTTGCTCCGATTTAGTTGAAATTTTGCGCAGGGAGTAGAATTAGCATTGTAGCTATGCGTGCCAAATTTGGTTGAAATCGGTTCAGATTTAGATATAGCTCCCATATATAGCTTTCGCCCGATTTACACTCATATGACCACAGAGGCCAATTTTTTGCTCCGATTTAGTTGAAATTTTGCACGGGAAGTAAAATTAGCATTGTAGCTATGCGTGCCAAATTTAGTTAAAGTCGGTTCAGATTTAGATATAGCTCTCATATATATCGTTCGCCCGATTTACACTCATGTGACCACAGTGGCCAATCGTTTAATCCGATTTAATTGAAATTTTGCACAGGGTGTAGAATTGGCATTGTAGCTATGCGTGCCAAATTTGGTTGAAATCGGTTCAGATTTAGATATAGCACCCATATATATCGTTCGCCCGATTTACACTCATATGACCACAGAGGCCAATTTTTAACTCCGATTTAGTTGAAATTTTGCACAGGGAGTAGAATTAGCATTGTTGCTATGCGTGCCAAATTTGGTTGAAATCGGTTCAGATTTAGATATAGCTCCCATATATAGCTTTCGCCCGATTTACACTCATATGACCACAGAGGCCAATCGTTTACTCCGATTTAATTGAAATTTTGCACAGGGAGTAGAATTAGCATTGTAGCTATGTGTGCCAAATTTGGTTGAAATCGGTTCAGATTTAGATATAGCTCCCATATATAGCTTTCGCCCGATATGGACTAATAGCTCCCAGAAACCAGAGTTTTACCCCAATTTGGTTCAAATTTTGCACGGGGAGTAGAATTAGCATTGTAGCTATGCGTGCCAAATTTGGTTGAAATCGGTTCAGATTTAGATATAGCTCCCATATATAGCTTTCGACCGATTTACACTCATATGACCACAGAGGCCAATTTTTTGCTCCGATTTAGTTGAAATTTTGCACAGGGAGTAGAATTGGCATTGTTGCTATGCGTGCCAAATTTGGTTGAAATCGGTTCAGATTTAGATATAGCTCCCATATATATCGTTCGCCCGATTTACACTTATATGACCACAGTGGCCAATCTTTTACTCCGATTTAATTGAAGTTTTGCACAGGGAGTAGAATTGGCATTGTAGCTATGCGTGCCAAATTAGGTTGAAATCGGTTTAGATTTAGATATAGCTCCCATATATAGCGTTCGCCCGATTTACACTCATATGACCACAGAGGCCAATTTTTAGCTCCGATTTAGTTGAAATTTTGCACAGGGAGTAGAATTAGCATTGTTGCTATGCTTGCCAAATTTGGTTGAAATCGGTTCATATAGCTCCCATATATATGTTTTTCTGATTTCGACAAAAATGGTCAAAATACCAACATTTTCCTTGTAAAATCGCCACTGCTTAGTCGAAAACTTGTAAATCTGACTCTAATTTTCCTAAGCTTCTAATACATATATATCGAGCGATAAATCATAAATAAAATTTTTCGAAGTTTCCTTAAAATTGCTTCAGATTTAAACGTTTCCCATATTTTTTTACTAACATTGTGTTCCACCCTAGTGCATTAGCCAACTTAAATTTTGAGCCTATAGATTTTGTAAAAGTCTATCAAATTCTGTCCAAATCGAGTGATATTTAAATGTATGTATTTGGGACAAACTTTTATATATAGCACCCAACACATTTGACGGATGTGATATGGTATCGAAAATTTAGATCTACAAAGTGGTGCAGGGTATAATATAGTCGGCCCCGCCCGACTTTGGGCTTTTCTTACTTGTTTTTTTACTTATATAGTGTTCCACCCCTGGGCTTAAGTCTTAAATTTTAAGTCTATAGATTTTGTAGAAGTCTAACAAATTTTGTTGAGATAGACTCATATTTAAATGTATGTATTTGGGACAAAAACCTAGCACCCAACCCACCCAACATTTGATGGATTTGATATGCTATCGAAAATGTGGATCTACAAAGTGGTGTAGGGTATAATATAGTCGGCACCGCCCGATTTTAGACATTTTCTTACTTGTTTATGCCAACATAGGGCATATTAATGCTTTCTGCCATTGACGATACACTTACATTGTTTATTTTCTAACAAAAATGTAGCACAAATAAAAACAAAATTTCTGACAACTTGAAATGCCATCATTCGTTTTTTTTTAAGATTCACCGCAATAATACGCTTTGCCGTTTGGCTCTATTACCTCGAAAATGTATTATTTTGTTAGCATCCAAATTTCAAGACATAAAATACAAATAAACCTCATATATCTATATCGCATTTGCCCCCGTTCATACAGCAAGTCAAACAAATGAAATTGACAAGATGATCTTTTTTTATTGGTGTGTGTGTGTGTGATAAAAAATTCACTTTATGTTCAGATATAACAAAGCCAAATGTTCTTTCTTTGTTTTGCTGATGGTTCTTTTGTAGACAATGAAAAAAAAAAAAATAAAAAGAAAAAGAAAAATTGAAAAAAAATCCTTTTTCGAAGGATATCAAGATATGAGTTATGGTTTTATTTGGAAACTTGAGTTTGTCTAAACTCATCACCACAATGTGGTTAAATGAGAAAGAATGCGAAGAATGTTTGAGTAGGTTTGTGGTGAATGAAAAAAAAAACAAAAAAACAAAACAAACGTCTACAACAATTTGTCAATCATTGTAAATTCAAGAAATAGTAGATTCCCATATCTAAGTGGTAGGGACAAATTTAACCACAAATGGTTTCGTAGGACATGAAATTCCATTTATTAGGAGAATGAAGTTGTATAAAAAGTTTTCTAGAAAAGTGCAACCTTTTGAGGATAAGTATATTTTATTTTCATAAGAATTCGATCTAGCCCATTTGTACAAAAAAATCCGATCAAAAATTTAAACAAAATAGTTGGCAGTATATTAACTATTGCGGGTAAGAAGGGATTTAAACCCATCTGTTGCACAGACGATGTTAGAATACTTTTGCAGGTAACTAATCCTAACAGATTCTGCAGAAGCGCCGAAAGGGTCCTAAAAATGGCATATGACTGGAAAATTTCCCGTTGATGTGAATGTTAACCCAAAGAAGATAGAATTATGCCTATTCACTAGAAGGACTAAAATTACCCAATTTGTCGAACAGAGTTTTTTTTGGCATTTAGAAAGGAATGCGAATTGGAGGACATTGTGCAGAAAGTGCAAGAACATTGGTCCACAATCCAAAGGTGGCGCACCTGATATATGAGAGTGTAAAAAGGCCAATCATGATATACACGCCAATAGTCCGATAGATGATACCATTATGTGATAAAATAAAGTATCCGTAGACAGGAAACTGAATTGGAAAAGGCCCATCAAAGAGAAGACTCAGAAAGCCTATGGATATTGGGCACTGTGCAGAAGAGCAGTAGGCAATAAATGGGTCTTGGATCCAATAGTTGCGCACTGGATATATGAGGGCACAATAATCGAAATCATGCTATATGAGTCGATAGATCGGTGGACATCAGTGAAGAGGAAATAAAATTTTATAAATAAAATGTTAACAAAAATTTCTATAGAAATACAATTTTGACAAAATTCTCTATAGAAATAGAATTTTGACAAAATTTTCTATAGGAATAACTTTATAGAGATTGTGCAACGGGTCCAACGGACACAATTTCTATAGAAATAAAAAAATTTTACCAAAAACTTCTCTAGAAATATAATTTTGACAAAAATTTCTATAGAAACAAAATTTTGGCAAAATTTTCTATAGAGATAAAATTTTGGCAAAATTTTCTGTAGAAATAATTTTTTTTGACAAAATTTTTTGCAGAAATTAAATGTTTACAATGTGTTCTATAACAATAAAATTCTGAAAAAAAATTTCTATAAAAACAAAAAATTTTGCAAACATTTTTTATAGAAATAAAATTTTGCAAAAATTTTCTATAGAAATAAAATTTTGACATAATTTTAAATAGAAATAAAAATTTGACCAAATTTTCTATAGAAATAAACTATTGTAAAAATTTTCTATGAAAATAAAAATTTGACAAAATTTTCTATAGAAATAAAATTGTGATAAAATTTGTATAGAAATAAAATTTTGACAAAATTTTCTATAGAAATAAAATTTTGATAAAATTGTCTATAAAAATAAAATTCTTAAAAAATTTTTTTTTAGAAATAAAATTTTGATGAAATTTTGGCAACATTTTCTATAGAAATGAGTATTTGACAAAATTTTCTATAGAAATAAAATTTTGACAAAATTTTCTATAGAAATAAAATTTTGATAAAATTTTCTATAGAAATAAAATTTTGACAAAATTTTCTACAGAAATAAAATTTTGACAAAATTTTGTATAGAAATAAAATTTTAACAAAATTTTCTCTATAAATGAAATTTTGACAAAATTTTCTATAGAAATAAAATTTTGGAAAAATTTTCTATAGCAATAAAATTTGACAAAATTTTCTATAGAAATAAAATGTTGACAAATTTTTTATAGAAATAAAATTTTAACAAAATTTTCTATAAAAATAAAATTTTGAAAAAATTTTCTAGAAATAAAATTTTGACAAAAATTTTTATATAATTAAAGTTTTCACAAAATTTTCTATAGAAAAAAAATTTTGGCAACATTTTCTATAGAAATAAATATTTGATAACATTTTTTATATAAATAAAATTTTGACAAAATTTCCTTTAGAAATAAAATTTTGGAAAAATTTTCTACAGAAATAAGATTTTGTCAAAATTTTCTACAGCAATAAAATTTTGATAAAATACTCTATAGAAATAAAATGTTGCCAAATATTCTATATAAATAAAATTTTGGCAAAATTTTCTATAGAAATAAAATTTTGGCAAAATGTTTTATAGGAATAAAATTTTGACAACATTTTCTATTGAAATAAAATTACGAAAAATTTTTCTATAGAAATAAAATTTTGACAAAAATTTTTATATAAATAAAATTTTGACAACATTTTCTATATGAATAAAATTTTGATAAAATTTTCTATAGAAATAAAATTTTGTTACCATTTTCTATAGAAATAAAATTTTGACAAAATTTTCTATAGAAATAAATTTTTGACAAAATTTTCTATAGAAATAAAATTCTTACAAAATTTTCTATAGAAATAAAATTTTGACAAAATATTCTATATAAATACAATTTTGACAACATTTTCTATATGAATAAAATTTTGACAAAATTTTCTATAGAAATAAAATTTTGACAACATTTTCTATATAAATAAATTTTTGACAAAATTTTCTATAAAAAAAAATTTTTTGACAAAATGTTCTATAAAAATAAAATTTTGATAAAATTTTCTATAGAAATAAAATTTTGATAAAATTTTCTACAGAAATAAAATTTTGACAAAATTTTCTATAGAAATAACATTCTTATACAATTTTCTATAGAAATAAAATTTTGACAAAATATTCTATATAAATAAAATTTTGACAACATTTTCTATATAAATAAATTTTTGACAAAATTTTCTATAGAAATAAAATTTTGACAACATTTTCTATATAAATAAATTTTTGACAAAATTTTCTATAAAAAAAATTTTGACAAAATGTTCTATAAAAATAAAATTTTGATAAAATTTTCTATAGAAATAAAATTTTGATAAAATTTTCTACAGAAATAAAATTTTGACAAAATTTTCTATAGAAATAACATTCTTACACAATTTTCTATAGAAATACAATTTTGACAAAATTTTGTACAGAAATAAAATTTTGACAAAATTTTCTATAGAAATAAAATTTTGACAAAATTTTCTATAGAAATAAAATTTTGACAAAATTTTCTATAGAAATAAAATTTTGGCAAAATTTTCTATAGAAATAAAATCTTGGCAAAATTTCCTATAGAAATAAAATTTTTGGCAACATTTTCTATAGAAATATAATTTTGACAAAATTTTTTATATAAATAAAATTTTGACAAAGTTTTCTATAGAAATAAATTTTTAACAAAATTTTCTATATAAATAAAATTGTGACAAAATGTTTTATAGAAATAAAATTTTGGCAACATTATCTATAGAAACAAATATTTGACAAAATATTCTATAGAAACCAAATTTTGAGAAAATGTTCTATAGAAATAAAATTTTGACAACATTTTCTATATAAATAAAATTTTGACAAAATTTTCTATAGAAATAAAATTTTGATAAAAATTTCTGTACAAATAAAATTTTTTTGACAAAATTTTCTTCAGAAATAAAATTTTGGATATTTACACAGATAGCCTAAAAGCAATGAGAGCAATAGCAGACATTACTGTTCAGTGGCCAACCGTATTAGAAAGTTAAGCATGACGAACCATCAAATGATAATAGAGGAGACGATGGGTAAAATGGCGGATCGTACACCTGTGGCGACCATAGTTGCCGAGTGACCCAGAGGGAAATAACTTCAATGCCGATGGGTCGAAGATCGGTGTGAGGCCAGGTGAGAGGCCAGGTGCTAAGCCAGATTAGAGGACGGAACTAGGTGTATATGTGGAAGACCCACATATGTCCCGGACCACAACACAATCCTGCTGGCAGGAGTGCATACTATAACGCAATCAGTTAAATGGATCGTAAATAACACGAGGCCATAAAACGTGAATATTTTCACAGATTACCATAGGGCAATGAAGGTAATAGTACACATTGCGGTTCGATCGTCAACCGTATTGAAATCCAAAAGCATGATCAACAAATATTCGCAATATGGCAGGATCCAATTTGGAATACTGGATCGTTCGAAGTTGCCATTAAAATTCTTTGATATAGGTGCAGTAAATCTCATCAGAAAATAGTTTAATTATGACGCACAAACGGTTGGGGCGGGCAGACGTGTAGACCTGAGTGAAGAACAGATACACGATTGGACCGAGAGGAAGAAGACGGAGAGAAGAATAGACAGACGGACGGATAGATAGGTAGACAGCCAGAAGGACGGAAAGGAAGGAAAAATACAAACAGCGCGAAGGACGGACAATTTTGTTGCCGACTTACAGGCGACCGGAAACTTTACTGAAGTGAGGGTGGTCGAAGGTTGATGATCGGCCTACATTGGTAGGTAAATAATGAAAAAATTATGGAATGTTGGTTGGTTTACAGATTATTGGTGGATGGCGAATTTCTTATTAGTTTCGTAGTTAAACGGTAGATTGTGAGAATTTCCATTCTTTAATGTTTGCGGGGTCAATGAGAGCTTCAGTTCATTGATGATCGGTAGTAGATGAGAACTTCCATTTTATGATGATGGAAATTTTGTACGAAATTCGGTTGGAACTATAGGACCGAGGGTCTCAGTAGTGAACTGTAAACCCAATTTCTCAGTGGTAAAACTATAGGCCCGGAAGATTTAGTGGTGGAACTGTGGATCCTAAGATGTCAGTGTGGGAACTGTAGACGTGGTAGAACTATACGTCCGAAGATCTCAGTTGTGAACTGTAGGTCTCAGTAGTGAACTTTAGGCCCAAATATGTCAAATAGAGAACTGTAGACCCGAAGAACTCTGTGGGGAAACTGTAGACCCGAAGGTCTCACTAGTGGAACTGTAAGCTAGAAGGTTTGAATGGAAGAATAGAAGATCTCCGTAGTACAACTATACGCCCTAAGGTCTCGGTAGTGAACTGTAGGCTCGATGGTCACATAGGTAAAACTTTTGGCACAAAGGTTTCAGTGGTGGAATGTTGTTTTGATGTGAAAAATTCAGTGTTTGAAATGTAGTGCAGAATGTCTGGTGGTGGTGGAACTGTTGGCCAGAAAGTCTCAGTGGTTGAAATGTAGGCTCGAAGATGTCAGAGGGAGAACTGTCGACCCGAGGAACTCAGTAGGGAAACTGTAGATCCAAAGATCTCAATGGTGGAACTGTAAGGCAGAGGGTTTGAGTGGAAGAATAGAAGATCTCAGTAGTGAACCGTAGGCCCGATGGTAGGCACGTAGGTTTCAGCGGTGGAACTGCAGATCCTAAGATTTCAGTGGTGGAACTGTAAATGTCAAGAATTCAGTTTTGGAAATGTAACCCCGAAGACAATTAAGACTTTAATTGGAAAAATTTTAGTGAAATTTTTGTTCCGTGTACTGTTGATCTGACGCATTCAGTGATTGAAATGTAGGCTCGAAATCTCTACGGTGGAACTGTTAGATCTCAGTAGTGGAACTGTGACTCCGAATAAATCTGTGTTGGAACTGTAGATCCCTAAAAAAATAACTCTAGGGGTTTCAGAATTCAATCAAGGATAATTTACCTTCTGCGTGTTTGATAACTTATTTTTAATGATTAATTTCAGTTTTTTTGCAGTCTTATTCCTTTCGACTTGTTTTGATTTTTTCTTTCATACAAACCTTTCAGTGAGACTGACTGAAGGAAAATAAGCAAAAAAAAAAATATCCCCAAATATCCCTCAAATAGTGAAAACCTTTCTTTCTCTAAATTAAATTCGCCTTCTCCCTATTCCTGTTGGATACATTAAGGTCATACAACGTCACGTTTGTAATTCTGTTTATTAGAACATAAAATGCATTTTAGCCTTTTAAACTCATGTACAGACAGCATTAAAGAGAGCGTGAACTTTAACACAAATCCACAGCACCACATCCATAAATCTATAAAGCTCATACTACCATTTATAAGCAGTTTTTAACCAAAGAATAAAACTTTTCTTCGTTTCTTGCTCCAGTTATTGTACTCGTACTAACACATTAGGATTAATGTTCGTCTGCAATGCATTAAAGCATGGTAGCATGGAGTAGAGATGTGCACGAACTTGTCGTGACTCACGAAAATGTTCATGACTTACATGTGAGTCGTGACAAAATTTTCTAGAAGAAAAATTTCTATAGAAATAAAGTTTTGACAAAATTTTCTATAGAAATCAAATTTTCACAAAATTTTCTATAGTAATAAAATTTTAACAAAATTTTCTTTCTATAGAAATAAAGTTTTGACAAAATTTAAAATGTTGACAAAATTTTCAATAGAAATAAAATGTTGACAAAATTTTCAATAGAAATAAAATTTTGACAAAATTTTCTATAGAAATAAAATTTTGACAAAAATTTCTATAGAAATAAAATTTTGACAAAAATTTCTATAGGAATAAAATTTTGACAAAATTTTCTAGAAGAAATAAAATATTGACAAAATTTTCTATAGAAATAAAATTTTAACAAAATTTTCTATAGAAATATAGTTTTGACAAAATTTAAAATTTTGAGAAAATTTTCAATAGAAATAAAATTTTGGCAAAATTTCTATAGAAATAAAATTTTGACAAAAATTGTTTTGACAAAATTTAAAATTTTGAGAAAATTTTCAATAGAAATAAAATTTTGGCAAAATTTTCTATAGAAATAAAATTTTGACAAAAATTTCTATAGAAATAAAATTTTGACAAAATTTTCTATAGAAATAAAATTTTGGCAAAATTTTCTAAATAAATAGAATTTTGACAAAAATTTCTATAGAAATAAAATTTTGACAAAATTTTCTATAGAAATAAAATTTTGACAAAATTTTCTGTAGAAATAAAATTTTAACAAAATTTTCTATAGAAATATAGTTTTGACAAAATTTAAAATTTTGAGAAAATTTTCAATAGAAATAAAATTTTGGCAAAATTTCTATAGAAATAAAATTTTGACAAAAATTGTTTTGACAAAATTTAAAATTTTGAGAAAATTTTCAATAGAAATAAAATTTTGGCAAAATTTTCTATAGAAATAAAATTTTGACAAAAATTTCTATAGAAATAAAATTTTGACAAAATTTTCTATAGAAATAAAATTTTGGCAAAATTTTCTAAATAAATAGAATTTTGACAAAAATTTCTATAGAAATAAAATTTTGACAAAATTTTCTATAGAAATGAAATTTTGACAAAATTTTCTAGAAGAAATAAAATATTTACAAAATTTTCTTTAAGAAATGAAATTTTGACAAAATTTTCTATAGAAATAAAATTTTGACAAAATTTTCTATAGAAATCAAATTTTCACAAAATTTAAAATTTTGACAAAATTTTCAATAGAAATAAAATTTTGACAAAATTTTCAATAGAAATAAAATTTTGACCAAAGTTTTCTATAGAAATAAAATTTTGACAAAATTTTCTATAGAAATAAAATTTTGACAAAATTTTCTAGAAGAAATAAAATATTTACAAAATTTTCTATAGAAATAAAATTTTGACAAAAATTTCTATAGGAATAAAATTTTGACAAAATTTTCTAGAAGAAATAAAATATTGACAAAATTTTCTATAGAAATAAAATTTTAACAAAATTTTCTATAGAAATAAAGTTTTGACAAAATTTAAAATTTTGAGAAAATTTTCAATAGAAATAAAATTTTGACAAAATTTTCTACAGCAATAAAATTTTAACAAAATTTTCTATAGAAATAAAATTTTGACAAAATTTTCTAGAAGAAATAAAATTTTGACAAACTTTTCTTGAAGAAATGAAATATTGACAAAATTTTCTATAGAAATACAATTTTGACAAAATTTTCTATAGAAATAAAATTTTTACAAAAAATACATATAAAATTTTAACAAAATTTTCTATAGAAATAAAATTTTGACAAAATTTTCTAAAGAAATACATTTTTCACAAAATTTTCTAGAAGAAATAAAATTTTGACAAAATTATCTATAGAAATAAAATTTTTACAAAATTTTCTATACATATAAAATTTTGACAAAATTTTCTATAGAAATAAAATTTTGATAAAATTTTCTATAGAAATAAAATTTTGGCAAAATTTTCTATAAAAATAAAATTTTGACAAAATTTTCTATAGAAATAAAAGTTTGACGTGAATAAGATATTTCTCACGTACACAGCTCTGGCATGGAGAGAAAACAAGAGCTTGAAAAGTGCTGCCATAGACTATTAATTTTTGTTGTTGCTATTGTTGTTGTTTTGTAAAAGAGTGCATCACCGGAAGCAATAACGAGAAAGTTGCAGTACTCTGAACACCACTAATTAAGAATTGATAGACCTCTTATAGTAGTATTGCTTTTGTTACGGTTGAAATGGTTAAATTATTCAGCAAGGGGTGGAGCATTTTTTTTATTTCCCATTTAACTCAGAAATAGGAAATTACATTGTATTGAATCGATTTTTCCAGAAAGTTTTTACTATTAAAATACATGGTGATTTTTGAAGAGTTTTTCAATGAAAGGTGTTATTTTAAATCACCCAGTATATCGAAAGTTGAAACTTCTAAAGATGTTATTTTATGTTATTTGGCAAGCAAACACTATGCCATTACAAAAACGGGCAAAATTAAAGCTTCAAAGAGGCACAGAAATTAACAAAATTTACTTTAAAACAAGTAAGGAAATTCCAAAGTAGGTCGGGACCAACTATATTATACGCTGCACCACTTTGTAGATCCACACTTTCGATAGCATATCAAATCCAACCAATGTGTTGGGTGCTATATGTAAAGTGTTCATAAACATATATTTAAATCTGACTCGATCTGGACAAAATTTTTTACACTACATCTATAGAAAATTCAATTCGGCTAATTCCCTGTTGGTAAAAAAATATTGGAAACATTTAAATCTGAAGCAATATAGCCAACTTTGCCAAAATGTATTTATGATTTATCGGTCGATAGATGTGTATTAGAAGTATAGACATATTGGAATTTATTTCTACCAGTTTTCGACTTAGCCTTGGCGATTGTACAGGGTAAATGTTGATATTTTGGCCACTTTTGCCCAAATCGTAAAAGCATATATGTTGAAATCAAAAACAACAAAATGAATAAACCAACAATAACAACCGTGGTGCAATGGTTAGCATGCCCGCCTTGCATACACGAGGTCGTGTATGCGACCTAACACCAAAAAGTTTTTCAGCGGTGGATTATCCTACCTCAGTAATGCTGGTGACATTTCTGAGTATTTCAAAGCTTCTCTAAGTGGTTTCACTGCAATGTGGAACGCCGTTCGGACTCGGCTATAAAAAGTAGGTCCCTTGTCATTGAGGTCCCTTAACATGGAATCGGGCAGCACTCAGTGTTAAGGGAGAAGTTCACCAATGT
The DNA here is from genome assembly GCF_050003625.1 of Haematobia irritans. Taxonomy (NCBI): domain Eukaryota; kingdom Metazoa; phylum Arthropoda; class Insecta; order Diptera; family Muscidae; genus Haematobia; species Haematobia irritans. Next base: position 18,009,854 of record NC_134401.1, read on the forward strand.
GATATCACAATGGACTGAATAGTCTCTGAGAGCCTGATACATCGGGCTGCCACCTAACCTAACCTAACAATAACAAAACAAAACGAAAAAAAAAAATTATTTCTATAGAAAATTTTGTCAAAATTTAATTTCTGTGGAAAATTTTGTGAAAATTTTATTTCTATAGAAACTTTTTTCAAAATTTTATTTTGTATAGAATATTTTGACAAAATTTTATTTGTATAGAAAATTTTGTGAAAATTGGGTTCGATTCCTGCTTCGACCTAACACCAAAAAATTTTGCAGCCGTGGATTATCCTACCTCAGTAATGCTGGTGACATTTCGAAGTATTTCAAAGCTTCTCTCAGTGGTTTCACTGCAATGTGGAACGCCGTTCGGACTCGGCTATAAAAAGTAGATCCCTTGTCATTGAGGTCCCTTAACATGGAATCGGGCAGCACTCAGTGATAAGGGAGAAGTTCACCAATGTGATATCACAATGGACTGAATAGTCTCAGAGAGCCTGATACATCGGGCTGCCACCTAACCTAAACTAACAATAACAAAACAAAACGAAAAAAAAAATTATTTCTATAGAAAATTTTGTCAAAATTTAATTTCTGTAGAAAATTTTGTGAAAATTTTATTTCTATAGAAAATTTTTTCAAAATTTTATTTTGTATAGAATATTTTGTCAAAATTTAATTCCTATAGAAAATTTTGTGAAAATTGGGTTCGATTCCTGCTTCGACCTAACACCAAAAAATTTTGCAGCCGTGGATTATCCTACCTCAATAATGCTGGTGACATTTCGCAGTATTTCAAAGCTTCTCTCAGTGGTTTCACTGCAATGTGGAACGCAGTTCGGACTCGGCTATAAAAAGTAGGTCCTTTGTCATTGAGCTTAACATGGAATCGGGCAGCACTCAGTGACAAGAGAGAAGTTCACCAATGTGGTATCACAATAGGCTGAATAGTCTAAGTGAGCCTGATACATCGAGCTGCCACCCAATCTAACCTAACAATAACAAAACAAAACGAAAAAATATTTCTATAGAAAATTTTGTGAAAATTTCATTTCTATAGAAAATTTTTTCAAAATTTTATTTTGTATAGAATATTTTGTCAAAATTTAATTCCTATAGAAAATTTTGTGAAAATTTTATTTCTATAGAAATTTTTTTCAAAATTTTATTTTGTATAGAATATTTTGACAAAATTTTATTTGTATAGAAAATTTTGTTAAAATTTTATTTCTGTAGAAAATTTTGCCGAAATTTTATATCTATATAATATTTTGTTAAATTTAATTTCTATAGAACATTTTATTTCCATAGAAAATTTTTTCAAAATTTTATTTCTATAGAACATTTTTTCAAAATTTTATTTTGTATAGAATATTTTGACAAAATTTTATTTTTATAGAAAATTTTGTCAAAATTTTATTTTTATAGAAAATTTTGTCAAAATTTTATTTTTATAGAAAATTTCGTCCAAGTATTCTTTCTGTAGAAAATTTTGTTAAAATATTATTTCTATAGTAATTTTTGTCAAACTTGTTTTGCTTTAATAATTTATGTCAAACTTATATAAATAAATTTTGTGAAAATTTTTTTTCTATAGAAATTTTTTTCAAATTTTATTTTGTATAGAATATTTTGACAAAATATTATTTGTATAGAAAATGTTGTCAAAATTTTATTTTTATAGAAAATTTTGTCAAAATTTTATTTTATAGAAAATTTTGTCCAAATATTTTTTCTGTAAAAATATTCTTTCTATAGTAATTTTTGTCAAACTTATATTGCTCTAATATGTTTTGTCAAACTTATATTTTTATAGCAAATTTTGTCAAAATTTTATTCTATCGGAAAATTTTATTTCTATCGAAAATTTTGTCAAATTTTTATTTCTATAAAAAAGTTTGTCAAAATATTATTTTATGACCTTTAATATAGAGTAGTATTATAGTTTGTCAAAATTTTATATCAATAACAAATTTTGTCAAAATTTTGTTTCTATCGAAAATTTTGTCAAAATTTTATGCCGAAGAGTTCGCCAACATATTATTTCTATATAAAAATTTTTTAAATTTATTTTCTATACAAAATTTTGTCACTGTTTTATTTCAAAATTTTATTTCTATAGAAAATGTTGTCAAAATTTTATTTGCATAAAAAAAAATTGTCAAAATTTTATTTTATTAGAACAAATTTTCAAATTTTTATTTTTATAGAAAATTTTTTTTAAGATTTTATTTCTATAGAAAAATTTTCATATTTTGTTTTATAGAAAATTTTGTCAATATTTTATTTCCATAGAAAAGTTTGTTAAAATTTTATTTCTATAGAATATATTGGCAATATTTTATTTTTATCGAAAATTTTGTCAAAATATTATTTTGTTAGCAAATTTTGTCAACATTTTATTTCTATAGACATTATTGTCCTAATTTTATTTCTATCGAAAATTTTGCTAAAATGTTATTTCTATAGAAAATATTGTCAAAATTTTATTTCTATGGAAAATATTGTCAAAATTTTATTGCCATAGAAAATTTTGCCAAAATTTTATTTCTATGGAAAATTTTGTCAAAATTTTATTTCTATGGAAAATTTTGTCAAAATTTTATTTCTATCGAAAATTTTGTAAAAATTGTAGGTCTACAGAAAATTTGTTAAAATTTTATTGCTTAAGAAAATTTTTTTCAAAATTTTATTGCTACAGAAAATTTTGTCAAAATTTTATTGCTATAGAAAATTTTGTCAAAATTTTATTGCCATAGAAAATTTTGTCAAAATTTTATTGCCATAGAAAATTTTGTCAATATTTTATTTCTAGAGAAAATTGTGTCAAAATTTTAGTTCTTTAGAAAATTTTGTCAAAAATTTATTTCAATGGAAAATTTAGTCAAAATTTTATTTCTATCGAAAATTTTGTCAAAATTTTATTTCTATCAAAAATTTTGTAAAAGTAGTTTGTCAAAATTTTATTTTTGTAAAAATAATTTTCAACATTTTATTTCTATAGAAAATTTTGTAAAAATTCTTATTTCTATAGAAAATATTGTTAAAGTGTTATTTCTATAGAAATTTTTGTCAAAAGTTTATTTCTCCTCTTGGAAAAAACTACCAAAATTTTAAAAAATTTTACCAATCTATCAAACAGTAAAAAAATCTACCATTTTTGGTAGAATCCTCATTTGAAAAATGAATCACTTTTTGTTCCAATTATTTAAAATGAGTATGCTATCTTTTATTGCGAGTGACACTTCTGTTACCACTTGTAGAAACTCTCAATTGTATCGCAGCTTGTATTAGTTTATTTCTTTAATAATGGAAAACTTGAAGTATTTGTCAACTAAACACTAACCCTTAAAAATATGAACAAAAACCGTATTCTGATTTAGAATCTCCCTTTACCACATTATACACAAGTTGATCTATATTATCTGCAAGGCTTTAAGATAATACTACATTCTACTTTCGATTTAACGTAATGCAACATATAAAGCTACTTTTATGCTTAAATACCCTGCAAACATTTTCTATCGAAAGTGTATCAAGTAGTTTCGCCGCGGAAGATAAAACTCTCGCAGGCGATATCATCTTCTTATCGAATTAGGGTCCCCGTTCGGGAACAAATGTCCCACTACGCGATAGTGTTCTAGGGCAATCGAACCAGTGAAGTAGTTAGAAAAGCGATAGTTATTTTTTAAAAAATAAAAATGATGATCGTATGCACCGAGCATTGAACTCGGAACATTTCGTTTTCAAGTCAGAGGCCCTCCCTCTGTGCCACCAACGCTCGTTGGTTGATAGTGGCTTTTTACACACATGTACTCTCAGAGAGGTGCTATTGAAAAATTAGCTATGTCGATGTATGGAGTCTATATTTAGATTTTTGATCGCTGTTGTTAGAGTCGAATTTGTTTCGAAACGGAAACACCCCACGCGATAGTTGTTTTTATTGTTGCTGTGCTTGAGATTTTACTACCAGAAAACTTCCTGGCGATCCGAAATAGTGACATCTTAGCGAAAGGCGATAAAACTATCACCCAAATGTTGGCAGGGATAGAATCAAAAGTACATCAGCACACCCACACACACACACAGTTAAGGTTAGACAATCTACCATAGCAGTGTGTAAATATAGAGCATATCAACACATAGTTCTTAAGAGTAGATTACTCATACAAATATATCTGCATGGTTGCACATACATACGTACATATTTGAGTACCCATAAGTCTCCGTAATTCTTTGACTAGGTCCCTTTTGGATATGTAAGGAGAATATTTGGCTTGTAGTTTAATGCTTACAGTACTAACTGCTTGAACTGCATTTGCTGACATAAATGTAAGTAAATAGCAAGGAGAGCAATGAATGATATGGAGAGTGAGAGGGAGAGTATTTAAAATGCCTTTATTTGTCTATTGCATGACACTTACTTAGCTGCCATATGCGAGGGCTTATAAAAGTTCAAATGAATACATGAAAAGCTATTAAATATACTTCGAAAGAAGAGCAGTTAGGGATTATATGAAACTTTTTGTTTGTGAAATATATAAATTTAAAGAGAA